>NC_135266.1:32162846-32482180 GCF_051311805.1 Agelaius phoeniceus
ACTGCTTGGCAGTTCAATATGTGTTGAGCACCAGTGAGATTCCCCTATGCAGGTTAGCACTTTTCCTTAGAAGTTGTCATATTTGATTACATTGATGTGAGTAGGTGTTAAATAACACAGATGAGGAGTTGGAAAGCCCTGCCATTCTAATTAATTATTTAGTTAGTCTCTGTGGACCAGGTATTAAAAATATCAGGTATCTGACAATGGACTTTGCCTTCATGGAGTTTTTGTAGTGCTGAAAGAAGGCTGGATATTCAAGTCAGGAGCCTAAACTGCACAAGTGAGATAAAACACCCTGTTTTCCTCTTCAGACCTCTGTATCACTCTGAAGTCTCAAATATTGCCTTTCATATGCTGGACACACCAATGTTCATCAGAGTGATCCCTTTCCAGGTTTTCCTAGTAGTTGACTTAATTACTTCATTATTTCTGGACTGTTTATATCAAAGGCAGATTTTTTTCCAAGTCAGCATCTCAGAGAAATGTTTTGAATAGCTGCGATAATGACAATTTTTATAGTGAAATATCTTTTACAGTAACAAGGTTATGGTTTGGTTTTTTTTTTTTTTTTCAACTTCTAAAAGCAGTCTGTTAACCTGTTTTTTTTTTTTTTTCTGAAAGATGTATATTCCTCCCATGTATTCTTTTCCTTGTAATATCAAACACCTAAATAATTTGGATATCTTTTAACTTCTGAAAAAGCTCAATAGTCCTGATCTGTTTGACTGAAGTAAAGGCATTTTCTTCATATTTGTATAAACGTTTTCTCCATGTATGTATGTGTCTAAGGCATTAAAAGCATTTATGCCATCACTGGTTCTTGCATTTCCTTTAAAAATGTTTATCTTGTCACTTTTTTTTGTCCAGATACATACACATACACACACACACATGTATATATATATATTTAGTAATCTGACTGGGCTATGTTTTGTAATTATTTGATGTGTTAATCAACACTCTGCCTATGTTTCTGTTGCCTTCATGTGATCATTCATCTGTTACATAAGGAAGTAAGTTCTCCTGAGCTTGAATGAGCATTGCCAGATTACCAAGATGGATTTTTGTGCTCCCCAAGTTAATGTGGATTCAGCTACATGGCTCTTATATAGGTGGTTGATGAAACCTTGTATTCCCATATATTTCCACCACAGACCTGTAGGCCCTGTATGAATTAAGGGACTTTGGACATAAAGCAAATTTGTGTTTTGGTTTATGCTCAGCTAAAATATTTCTGATTGTTAAGAGGAATCAACAGCCCATTCCTGATGGTCCTACTTGCAGAAACAGCATAAACAGAAGTGAATAAAGATTAAGTAATTGTGTTAGTTATTTAGCATATATTAGCTTCATTATTGTGTTGAAGTGAATTCTGCCTTGTTTCTTCCAGAACCACTATATTTGAAACATTATTATTTTGATGTGCAGGCTTGCCACTCTTACTGTGTTAGTTAGCTCTGTGTGTTTATAAGAGAGCAAATGAAAGCCTGGCAAATTCCTGCTGACTGTTGGCCAATGATTCTTTGCCTTGGTAACTCAAATAATACTATTTGATGTAGCAAGACCATTGATACTTAATTCTGTCCTTGGTTATTGCAATAATTTTTTATAGGTGCAATAAAATCTCTTTCTGTAGAAAAATTCTTTTATCTTTCTAGTTTTCTCTTTTCTGTAATGCCTAAAATCAATGTTCATTCCACGTAACTTCCTTGTCAATTTTCTAAAATGTATATCTAGTAAAAAAAAACAAAAACAGAAAAAAATTGGCGTGAAGTACAGGTATGATACACAGTACTACACTGCACTGTCTGATGCATTAGCAAATAATAGCTATCAGAGCCAAAATCTCCTTTTTTATTTATAATGAGATGTGACTTGAAGCAATTATGCTGATAATTACTGTAACTGCCAATATGGGGTAGTTGGAAGACCTTTGCAAATGAACATCTTCTATCCTTTTCTGTGGTGAACGTAGTTTGTCTGAATTGGGTTCACGAATGGAGCAGCTGTGGCACCTGGCATTCTAGTGGATTGGCTGGATTTCCTGCAGTAGGATTTCCCATTTTTAGCACCCACTCGTTTTCCAGTCTCATTTTCCATCTAGTCCATTCAGCATTTGGAGAAGGCCATCACAATAAAGCAGTGTTCCCATCTGTTGGTCATGGCTTGTTTAACGAGCAGTTGATGTCAATTCAGCAATGCCTGCATCTGTTCCTTGCTGCAGCTGTGCGTGGCTAAGGGCTCCCCAACAGCAGCCAGATTTAGCTTTTGTCTCTTCATACCATGTTACAGCTCAGCCAGAAACATTCTGTCTTGTCTCAGGGCTGTCTGCTCATGGAAAGAGGAAAGTGTGCTAAACACTCTCTCTCTTTCCCCATAAAGAATGAAACAGGCAAGGGGGGAAAGTGCAGTTCCATTGGTTTAGGAGGCGTGTTGGGGGGTATCTGAGGGCAGATTTGGAGGGCAGTTCAGTCCAGATCCTAAGAGCAAGAGTGGAACAGGTTCTTTCAGCATCTTAGAAAGAAACAGAGAGAGCCTGTGGACTGGCTGAAGACAACAAACAGATTGTGAACTGTGTCTGATGGGGAATACTCATTTAATAGTGCAGCTTTCACTTTACTCAGGGAAGCAGTATGGCCACAATACCTTTCAGTATTTCAGTTTGACAATGCTTTTGTACTGCAGGCAGACAGGACACAGTCAAGAAATTTCCTGACCCTTACACATGTGAACTCTAGATTTCTGTCTCTTGGGTGCAGAAGAAGGATCAGAATGTTTCTTTTGTGTATGTAAGTGCTGATGGTGCACATTTATTAGGCAATTTTCAAAGACACACTTTTGATTTTTAAACTGCAACTTCAGAGTTTCAGTGGTAGCTATGGATAGCTATGGATGACAATCACTCCTAAAATGAATCATACTCAAATCTCATACTCTGTAAGGATTCAGTCTGGGCTGTTGCTCCCCAACCTGTACATCTTATACTTATCCTTCTTTATTCTGATTCCTTCCACAGTTTTTTTTTTCTACTACACAAGTGTTTTTTATATGATCATTGAAAATCAAAGTGTGAAGCAAAATAGGGTATATGCTTTTGTTTACTTTGTTTCTTCCTATTTTATTCTCTTTTGTTTTTCCTCCAGCTTCTGGGTCTTTTGTCATTCATTATGATTCTCATCATTTTGTGCCAGGAGGGTATCTAGTAGTTGGTGGTCTCATTTGATGTGACTAAAAAGTGACCTTTCAGTGACCCTTCAAAGAATGGTCAGACAAAGGTTCACAAAGGTAACCTATTCCCTATCCCCAGCAGTTCCTGGAAGATGATCCCTGAGTAAGAGTGAGATCAAAGATTGGCCTGTGAACACAACAGCTACAAGCTACAGACTTAGAAAATGAGAATACTTAAAAATACCTGAAAAACAGACTGGTTTGAACTTGTGAGGAAGAAAGCAAAAAATCTTTATGCAGAACTACTGCTTTGTTACCACAGTCATTGAGTTATTTGTTTCATGATAAATTCCAGGGAGTGTTTGAATTGTGACATCCAAGCTCATGGTGGGTCAGTGTTTTCTCTCACTAAAGAGTCCTGGTTCTCTCCTAGCATCTTCCCTCTCCATTTCATCATTCTGGTGTTCATCGAGGTATTAAACTCTGCAGTTGCTGAGACCTTCACTTTCCACCCCACTGAAGTCTCCCTGATGCTTGCACAGTCCAGCTGTAGGAAATTCTCCAGAGCCAGGTAAAAGCTGCATCCCCAGGGTTGTTGGAGTCAGCATGGAGCAGTGAGGATTGGCAGGACATTCTCCAGAGCCAGGTAAAAGCTGCATCCCCAGGGTTGTTGGAGTCAGCATGGAGCAGTGAGGATTGGCAGGACATTCTCCAGAGCCAGGTAAAAGCTGCATCCCCAGGGTTGTTGGAGTCGGCATGGAGCAGTGAGGATTGGCAGGAAAGCCTCGGCACATGCACAGAGCAAAGGAAGCCACAGGAAGGGTGCAGGAGGAAAGAGCGTGGGAGGAATAGATGAAGCTGCAGATAAGAAAGGTTTTAACACCTGTAATGGTGAAATTTTAGTTCTCTAAGAAAAAATAGATTTATGAATGAATATTAAATTATTTATGAGTTTGCTGACTTACTTTGGAGGTTGAAAGAGAAGCAGCAGCAGAGGGTCAGCTGTGCTGTTGAAGAGTTTCAATATCAGAAGAGAAGTGAATGGACATTAAAAAAATTCTCAAGCTTGACTCTGCAATTTCCAGGTAGACGTATTTGTCTTTACATCTGAAGTAAAGTGGTGTTGAAAAGATACATTTAACCAAATAGAAAGAGGTGGAAAATTTAAGTATACACATGTACACATTGTAACCCAGTGGTACATTTATATTGGGTGAATTCCAGTTTTTGTGGTAGCCAATTTGATCACAGATCTTTTTTGTGTTCCAGATGCATGATGAATTTATAACTGGGTCTGACTATTTGGATATTGCTCTGCTTTGATGTAGCAATAATATCTCAGGTCTTCTATTCTCCTTTATTACCTCCTCTACATTTTGATTCTTCTATTTTAAATGCCTTTATCAGATGAAGAATATTCTTATATTAATATTACATTCTGAGCAAATTAGCAAATATTAAATATTGCTGCATGATTAAACAAGGAGTAATAGAGACAAAAGTGAGAATAGCCTTGTGCAATCATTTAATAGACAGTATATTAAAAAAAATATTTCTATAGTCAATGGAGGCAGAGTCTTTGAGGATATATTTACATATATCTTGAGTGCTTCCTTTAGGCATCTTTCAATTGCCTCCTCTAGGTAGCTAGTTCAGGTGTACTTGCCCAGGAAAATACTACATGGTGGCTGTGCAGATATTTCCCAGGAGAACTGTATTCTATTTCAGAATATTTCACCAGAGAAATATTCTGAAAATATTTCACTCAGAACTATTTCACTGGAGATCAGTTTTGGAAAAATCATGAGGGCTGGATATCTGTTTTTGTCTCAGTGTGGAGGAAAAAAAAAAAAAAGAGAGACATTTTTATTTAGTAAAGGAGAAATATATAGTTTATGCAGCCAAAATAACTATGAAGCCAGGATATTTTGGTGGGGATGTGAGAGAGACTGTGGAAATTTTTCCCTGGCCTGATTTAGGGAAGACTCAAATCCAGCAGAAACTGAAATGGTCTGTCCTGGAGGTTGCAGTTTGCATAGCTCATATTACCTTCTGTTCTTTCCTTCATCACGTCCTAGAGTTTTCTCTTGGAGAGTGGAGCTGCCACACACATGAAGCCCCTGGTTACAGGCAGTCACTGAGGGTCTTTTCTGTACAGGGAAGAGATATCACTAAAGCACAGCATTCATGAAATTTTAGGACAGGGCATCTGGAAAGAAATACTTTACTGCAGATATGAACATTTCATTTGTGAAGGAAATGGCACCACCAATGGATGGAAAAGCCCCATACCTAATGGTAGAGAAGATATCTAAATGAAAAGTTTAGATATCTGTTTTATCCCCAAGAATATCTTTCAGTCACACAGACTTTGGAATCTGCCTGCTCACATTTTTTGAGGAAGATGTGTCTCAATCAAATTAATCATTGACATGATCATCTCACCTATGTCTCTTGTGATTACTGTGTGTTTGAGGCTGAGCAGGTGCAATTCCAATGACATGAAGAAAATGGAGTGGGGGCCAATTTTGCATGTAGTTACTGTTAAGTATGTGCAGATGGATTATGTGCCATCCCACATGACAAAGACTCAGATCTCATTTCAAAAAATGGCTGAAGAGACTTAGTATTGCACTGGGTGCAATACAGACTTGTGAGAAATACAAACAGGAATGTTAACCAAGCACAGGACCAAAACTGTCAGCACAGGTAGTCTGAATGGCTAATTCTTCTGCATGAAGGGTGGCCATCAATCACTGTCGGTTATTTAAACAAGTTACCTTTAAAATCTGATGTATTATAGAAATACGGATGGTGATGGATGAGTTTCCTTTTCACTTGTTATTAAGGATCCATTGCACTGTTCCATTCTGGATGTGCAGTCTGACCTCAAGAAGCCTCTGTCATGGGATAACATTTATTAATTTTCCCTACTGTGGCCACAAGACTTTTTCCTGCCTGAGTTTGCTTAAATGTTTTGTTGCATTGCTTTGCAGTAAGCTTTGGAATTGTTAGGATGATTTATTCTTTTCATTCAAACATTCCTGTTGGTGCATTTGCACAAAGTGAGCTCTGTCCTGAGCTCCACACCCTGGTCCACATGTGTGGGAGGTTATGCTTTCACCTGCTTGTGTCTGTTCTCCATCTATTTTAAAAGGAGAAGTAGTATTAGGATGGTTTGCCAACAAGATGAAATTTCCAGATTTTTTTGATTTATCAGATAGCTGAGCCTGACCAGGAAAGCCTAATTTCAGATTCTGTCAAGGGAGCATAAGCAGACCATCAAAAACCCAGGTTGCTGCTTCATCACACTGCCTCACACAAAGCTGGCAGAGGTGGGATTTGGGTTGCCAAGGCTATGCTCAGACTACTTCTTTCTGATTCTTTCCCAGTTACTAAGATGGCACTTCTCCTACTTGCTAAAGAAACATAGCCTACACAGCAGAAACAACTTAACCAAAGCCCCAAACAAACAAATAGAAAAGAATATTCACCTGCATATGTATTCCTTGATATGTATGCTTGATCATTCTGGATCAAGCCTTGGACCCAGGGGTTGGGACTCAGGCCCTGGCATTCAGCTCTTCATGAAAGGCATAAGAGAGAACACCTGCTAGCTGTCCTGTTGGTACCAGCTGTTAGAACAGCAGGAAGCTGCAAAGTGTTTGAGCCTGAATTCCTTTACAAAGTCATCAGCAACCTCCTACTCAGTTGTGAAAATGGGAAATCAGAGCAATGTGCTATCTTCTGAGAAAAAGGGAAGCTTCATGGAAGTTTGTATAACAAACTTTGACTCAATCTGCACAGGTGTGCAATGGACTATTTCTTCCAGGGCTGTTTCCTTGCTTGCCTGGGTCTTGGCTGCTGCATAAATACAGCAACACTGTGAGAGAGCACATAGCTCCTCTTAATCACACATCCCCATGGCCCTGAGTGCTCCAGGGCCAACTGTAACCCTCTCCTGTTGATAAAATGAGTGTTGGCATCAAAGCTGAGGTTTTCCTCCAGCTGAGAGGTGCTTCTCCTGGGAGGGGGGAGTGCTCAGCAGGAAAGGATGCAGGTTTATGCTGAGTGCCCTTGAAAACTGAGCAGTGAGTGATCCCAGTCCTCCCCACAGTGGCTCTGGAGCCAGGCCAACAGCATTAAGCAAGTGCTGTCCCTGCCCAAGCTATGAGAGAAGGTTTGTGATGCAGCCTTGCTGCTTTTGCACAGACACAGCTCAGGTTCCAATTTAACAGCAAACATGCTGAGGGAAAAACTGTGTGAGGGATGATTTCAACACATTGTAAGCTCAATCTTCTAATTACAGGGCAGTAAGAAAAGGTCAGAAGCAAACAAATACAAACACATCTGTGGCCTAAACTGAACATCAGCTCTTTTTGCCCAGCTCTTCCACTCCAAAAGCTATTAAGGTTGGGGTCTCAGCAGTGGCAGTGTCATCCCATCCTGTGAAAGTTGCCCCATGTCTCAGTCCTTAGCAGGTTTAGAAGAGGTAATTGTCCATCTCCAGTGGCATCCCCTGCTCCAGGCAGTTTCCCTGACAGGTAACTGAGAGCTGAGCATCACAGTATCCAAGCAGCTGCCTCTCTGACTCTTTTCCACATGATTTTTGTTTGCTTGTGGGTTTTGAGGAGAGGATGTTGGGAAATTTGTGATACAGGCTTTGACATGTAGTGACAGAGACCTGCATGCATTGATCTAGAGCTCAGATTTGTGACCGCTGAGTTTTTGAGTTTTTGCTGCATCAGACAGTGATGAGGAGGCTGGAGATCCCTGCACACCTCACCTTTGTTTTATATGGTATGTATGCAGATTATTTTTGCAAACAGCTCTGTCAGTCCCCTGAATTGACCAGAAGCCACCTGACAGTGGCTGTTGCAGCACCGATGCTGCATTGATCAGCCAGACAAGAAGCAGCCTGCACTGGTTTAAGACCCTCTCTACAATACTGGTGCTACACAGTTTTTCATAGGCTCAGAGTTAATGTAGAGCTTGGGTGCTTCTGCTTGGAAACAGAATCTGGGACAGCAGTAAGTGATAAATATTTGGAGATGATGACTCTTCAAGCCCACCATTCTCCTCAGACAGATCACTGGCATGCCACTGTCCCTGCAGTGTCCTGTTAGCCCCAGCCTGCGGGCACAGCCAGTGCTACTGCCCCTGCTGCAGCCCCTGGCTCTTCAGGCCTTGGAGCACTGCTCTCCCTGCTGGCTGGGGTGTGTGGGACTGGGCTGGCAACATGACTGGGGCTCCTAGGGGAGATGGTCTCCTTACATGCCAGAAATTCATAACATCACCATCTCCCCATGCTCTTTCTAATACAGCATGCTGTGAATCTACTCACTTTACACAGACGAAATGGAAACTTAAGTCTTTAACCAAGAAATGTGTGAGGGAGTAAATTCAGGCAATGCAGTGAGTACAGATGGCAAATACAGCAGAATTGGGGTTTATTTTCTTTCTACTATACTTCATATTTTCAACCTTCTCTGCCTGTCTGCAGAGCCTGGTTTTGTTCTGAAAGTCTTTTCATGCATAGTGCGTTCATTTACCACAGATGCTGCCTGTTTATTCTCTTCTGTTTTCATTGATCTAACATGAAAGTCACCTTGAACTGAAAGAGCTTTGCTAGGTGTGCAAAGTATTAAAAGATATAAATACAAGCATACAAGCATACAAGGACTAAGCAAGTTTTTGTAGGGGTTACTGTTACAGGAAGTAATGGGTACTGAATCTGAATTGTCTATAAAAAGGCAAGATGCTCTTGGATTTAATAGATAGCTCATAGAAAGGTGGCAGACTAGACATCAAGGCAGGGTGTGCTATATGTGTTATACCTTTCATCATTTATCTTGGTCCTTTTCTTCCTGAACAGAAACATATTTTGGCATTTACTGACCTTTTGTTTTTTACTTATATCTTAATGGGTGACATGGGGTAATTTGCCTGTGGATAAATTATAAGAGGTATAGCCCAGAGAAAATTTCTTTCACAAGAAAATTCAGGCCAGGATTTACCATCAATCTTTATTTTATGCAGCTGCTTTACTGATGAAGGAAACTGTGACCCTCCCTCAACAAACAAGAGGCAGCCCTTCAACCTAACAGTTTTGTATTGAGTGCCTAAATATCTTTTGCACGTGAATTTAACAATATGTTTCCAGACAATTACATTGTGAGTATGCCTGCAGGGCTGGAAGCTGAGTGTTGGCCTGTTTGTTGCCTTAATTAAATATATGGCTAAATGCACTCAGCCACATTAGCTCTGGCTGGGATGAGCAATGCTGTGCTTGCTGATCCCTTCAGTTCTGCCAGCCCTTGTGGTCAGAGAGCAGCTACCCTCTGTCACTGTGTTTTCAGCCCGAGCACAAAAGCTACACAGACTTCCTTTGTGTGCTAAGGGCAAAAATTAATTTTCTCTGCCTCTTCTTTCTCATTATGGAATCTTTAGCTTAATTCTGGCTGTAAGAGCAGTAGGAGATTGCAGGTTTTAACTCTACAGAGAAATAGGTTACACTGGAAAACTTCAGGGGATGTGCTTTTTAATTGGCACAAAACAGCAAAACCCCAACATTTTCCCTGGTTGGTGGCAATTTTGGGAATCCTTTCTCTCATAAATGTGTAACATTTTGTGCAGGGTGTCTGATCCACCAAGAGGAACGTTCCTAGTGACAAACTGGCAGCTGACTAATAGCTTGTGGTCCTTTTTTTCTTCATTTTCCAAGCCTACCCACTTGTGTTGCTTTAAGAGATCAATACAATCAAACGACCAGTCTGACCAGTTTTGACCATTACCCTCACAACTGGGCTGCAGAAGCCTTGAAGTTCTCAGCATGCCAAAGCACTGAACACAAAATTCCTCACCTCCCACCAGTGACTAAAACTCTTGTTCCTGTATAAATGTGACCCCGTGTGTACGTGGTTTGCAGGTGCTTTGCAGTGGCAAACGCTTTTTAACTTCAAAGAAGTCAGGGGGAAGCTGAGAGGACAAGGCCACTCCTGCTCAGAAACCAGAAAACACAGAGCTCAGAATATTCATGCACTGGCTCTGGCAAAGTAGGTAATAAGAGAGAAAGTTTTATTATACCTTGTTTCTATATACACATCTATTGCTGTTTGGCTTTTTTTTTTTTTGGTTTTTTTTTTTTTTTTGTTTTTTTTTGTTTTTATTAGACTATGAACACTTCTGCAAGGGCTTTGGATTTCTTACAAACTTGTGATGCTGAGCTCAGTGGCACTGCCCTTTTGATCCTCCAAGCAGTGGCCCCAGATAAGAGTGAGGGCTTCTTGTTACAGGAACTCTGGACACAATGTGACTTTGGTTAATTCCCCATAATACTTACCTGATTATATATACAATAAAATGCAATACTTCAAAAATGTGTCTCATTTGTGATGTTCATGGGGTTTTATGAACTAAAATGAACATTGAAATGTACAAAAATAAAGGTACCCAAGTTTGTGGTAAGGCCTACACTTGACAATTTTCATCTGAGAGTTGAAATCTAAATGCAAGCACTTGGTGTGTGTCCAGGACACAGATTTAGCATCTAAGTGAATGGGAAGGGAGGAAAGCCCCATGATTCAGGATTTCACATGTTAGAACAGCACGTGAATGAGCTACAGCTCATGACTGCTGTAGCCACAAATATGTTTCCTGAGGACCTATAAATAAATAAAGGAATTTTTAAAATCTCTCTATATATTCTTCCTCTTCAGACCCACAGAATTGAAACAAACAGGATGAAGTCCAGCTGCCTAAGCATCAGTCCAGAGCTATCTGAGATGTTTAAGGGTGTCCAAGACATCTGTTTTAGGCTGGCATATATGACATAATACTTATTAAAGTCTCATTTTTTTCTGGCTGCTAGATGCTGGGGGAAATAATCCACAGCACCTAAAATAGCACTGAGCCCTGTCAGTAGTCACTCCCTCTGGTGAGTACTGAATGAGAGGCTTAGGTTTGTCCATTTATATCCATTACCATTTATATCTGCCTAATTATGTGAAGAGTGGAAGAAATTGTTTTACATTAGGAAACTGCAGAAGACAAAGGCAAATCTAGTGATACTGAGACATGCTAGAAAAAAAAATCAACTTGAAAACATTTTCTGAGCTTCTATCCAGAAAGTCATCAAAAGACTAATTATCCAATCTGCAAGCTACATTGAAAAATCATTCAAGTCTACTAATTAGTCATGAATGACATAAAAACAGAGGGGCAGTCTCTTCTGCCAGGGAACAAATGACAGAATGAGAGGAAATGGCTCAAACAGTGTCAGGAACAGTTCTGACCAGATATTAGGAAAAACTTCTTCCCTGAGAGGATTGTCAAGCACTGAAACAGACTGCCCAGGTAATGGTGAAGTCATCATCCTGGAGGTATTTAAAACCATGGGACACTTGGGGATATGGTTTAGTGGTGCCAGATTCATGGATGCTATTAATGATCTTAGAGGTCTTTTCCAACCTAAATAATTCTAAAATTCTATGATTTGAAGAGGAGTTTGTTTGCAATTCTCTTTTTTTTTCGCTTTACTTTGCTCTTGAGGTAAGGTCACGGACAGGTTCCCTAGTGCCATTTACCCAAGACACAAAGTACTTCCCAGCACCTGATTTTTTCTTGTTGTGAATTGTATTAAACAGGACATATTCCACAGAGTTAAGTTTTCCTTTAAGCTAACACCCTCTACTGTTCACTCCTGCATATTATCCATAAACAAAACATAGCCACAATTAAAGTGACTACTGAGTGTGGTAATGGTACAGCAATTTCCAAAGTATTGCCCTAATTTTAGTTGCTTGTTATTTTGTTATTCTTTGAAATGAGTGCAGCAGTGACTTAGTCACCTGACCTCCCTACATCTTTCAGAAAAAGAAACAGGCTGCAATGTCCCTTTTCAAAAGTTTTGATGTAGTACACATCTTTATGATTTATTTTTGAAAATAACTGTGAGTCCTGCAGTGTCAAGAACAGCCTGATCACAATTTGATGTTGTTGAATGCTGGGGCTTTACTCTAGCAACCAGAAGTTTCTGAAGTTGACTTCTCTCATTTTTATGCTGTAGTTATGAAAGTTGAATGGAGTTTCCTTGTGAATGATGATTGCTCACATTTCAAGGTTTTGATTTTGGAGAAGACAGTCCTCATCTGTCTTTAGAGTCCATGTAAATGAGTTATCTGACTCAGAACTGCCATGCAAACCAGACATCTGGCTTGCCTTCCTCTGAATTACAGCTACATGCCAGTCATCAGCTCTTTCTATACTGATCAGTCCCTGCTTTGAGGGTAAGGACAATGTAAATGAAATAGCCCCAGAATTAAATATTATTTGTCACTCAAAGAGGGGTTCTAATGCCAAAAGGACTCTTAGCTCTTCTCTAGAAAAGACAGCTGCATGGCAATGGAAGGGGCAGAAGAAACTGCCCAGCTCTCCTTGCCAGTCTCTCAGTAGCATGACACAAGTGTCTGAAGCTCAGTTTTAATCTCCTTTTTTCTGTATAAAACACCTAGCACATCATGCTTTCTAACAATCCCCACCTCCCTTGGCAAGAAAAGGGTTTAAGGATGAACTTTAGGAATGCTGCTTGCTAAGCTCATGAACCTCGTCCTTCAGGCTATTCTTTATAGGTAAGGCAATAAATGGGAAGCTAATCTTGATGAATATGTTCTGTGAAATCATTCCTTCCCCTCTAACCATTACCAGCATCAAATCAGCCCCTATCTGCTCTTCTGTGCATGGGAAGGTGCAAGCATTGTGAAGTCTTATTAGCCACTCAGGATTTTAGCAGTGTTAATCTCATAAATTCTTCTGTCTTACTGCCAGCCTCTGAAGCTTTTCCCAAAAACTCTCTGGGTCTGTCTCTAGCCCTCAGGAAAACCACTTAGAGTATTCCTTGAGTCTCCTCTGTGCTGAAAAGAAGGCACCATTCTGGGAGATCCCAATGGCAGCTGTGCTGCCATGTCTCATTTGACTTTCAAGTGACATCAGAAGATTAGTTGCAATCTCTTTGCAGGCTGCTAATCCAGACTGCTGCATTACACTGCCTTGATGTCCCTCTGAACATGACGTTATTTGACAAGAAACAGAATAGTGTTCATAGGTGCTACAGAGATATTGGCAAAGACATCTTGATACCCCTGAGGCCCCCAAAGATAGCTGTAACACCCCCCAGGCAATTCCACAGGTCTGCTTGGGCAAAGAGGCACAACTTGAGGCTGTTGAGGCTGTTTTGTCTTGTTCTGTCACTGGCTGCCTGGGAGAAGAGGCACCCCCCCACCTGGCTGCACCATCCTCTCAAGTGGCTGTAGACACCAATAAGGTGCCCCCCGAGCCTCCTCTTCTCCAGGCTAAACAACCCCAGCTCCCCCAGCTCCTCCTCAAAAGTCCTCCTCATTCCTAATGCACAGGCAGCACCAACTTTGAAACTTAGGTTTTGCTGGTAGTTACTGCATGGAAGGTCTTTGAGCACTGTAATGGTGCTTTCAAGTGTGTTACTAGTTTGCTGAAATAAAACTCCTGTTGATATGGAACTAGGACAAGCTGGCTTGGAACCAAGATGATTTCACTGTCTGGAGGAATCTCTGATTCTGGTCAGCTCTGATGGGCTATGCCAGGCCATGGTGAGCTATCATGCTGTAGCCATGTGTGTGTGTAAGCCAAAAGGGGACAAGCCATGGATAGCCTGGCACTCACTCTACAAAAGAAGGCATCTCCTCCAAAGAGAGACAAGAGTCATCCAGCAGGAACCTGTCTCTCCTGCCAGGATTACAGTGAGAGCCAGTAACCTACTCAGATCAGGTACATCAGCAGAGCAGCACAGCAGTCACTGACCCCAGCCCTCAGACAGCTTGTTTGTTTAAGCAAAGCCTGTATACAGAATGTTCCCATTGGCAAAGATTTCCTGAGTCTTTGCCTTTGTTGTCTGTGGTTGTTTCCACTTCATAAGACAACACTTACCACCTGTTCCAGCCAGTGATATTTGTTCTTTAAAAGCATTTCTTATTTCAGTATTTCGCCTTTGCCTTATCTCAACTTGTATTAGCTGGACTGCTCCTGCCCTGCTTTAATCTCTGGTCCACAGAAACCTTAGAGAGACATTTAAGAGTGCCAGATAAATAAAGATTCAGCAGAACTCAGCACTCTACTGAAATATTGAACTTTCTGTCACATTTTCAAATGCTTGCTTTTTATGACCACGGAGATATATCTTATACCTTGAGCCTTGTATATAGCAGATGGAAATAAAGGGTGTTGCCTAAAAAACTCCAAGACAAATCATAGAATCATAGAATGGCTTGGGTTGAACCTTACAGATCATTTAGATGCAACCCCTAAAATGAAGTTTGGCTAGGATAGGATTGTCACTGCTATCTGCAAGATAGCAAAAGGCATTTGACTACTCAAATTGCTGTTGAAATGAAGGTCAGAACAATGAGGGTCAGAACAAGGACACTTGGAGCTGTTAGCTCCCAGTAGCCCTCCTATACACATTTTTTAGTTCTTTGATTTCTGTAGTTCTAAGTTTACAACTTGACACAGTGCTTACAGACAGCAGTCAGAGATCTACCACTCATCATTTGTCTCCTGTATCTCAGAACAGTTCCTCACAGAGCCTGTGCAGGTTGCTGTTAGATCCAAGTAAAGATATTTCTGAGTCCATGAAAGAGGCATCTTTAATCTGTGATTACCAACATTTGGCTGCAGACTTGTCAGCTGGCTTTCCTCAGACTCATTAGTGAGGCCCAGCAATGGCAGTGACTGCCATGATATAGCACAAGGGGAAAGGTTTTTAAGCCCTAATTTATATTTCACATAAGTGTCTCTCTTTCCTGTGCTTGCTGCTAATGGACCACCATTATGTGAAATGGAATTCACAAAAATGGAAATGTCAATTCATTCTGTTTGCAGGAGCTGGGCTGTCTCCCAGTCTGTGCCTCAGGCCTGACTAGCATTTTGCTGAAATTCCCCTAAGAGACAGCAGGATAGTTTTATTTTCATTAAGAGATAGGATTGTCCTGAGAACCATAATAACAAAAGAAGCGCTATTGTGTGATAGTAATACTTATTATCTGCAGCTAGCCACCTGGGGAACACTAACAAGGCTGCATTTGCAAAGGTGTTTGTTTAAATAGAGGAGCATGAAAATCCACAGGAGAATTCCACAGCTCCCCGCTCGCTCGTCTGTAGGAGCTGGTGTCTTCAGGCAGTGTGACTCACACAGGCTGGTGAGGGAGCTCACAGCTCGGCTGCAGTCAGCAGGAATTTCCACACCTCTCCTGGGCCAGGAGCCAGTGTCCCTGCTGACAGGTGACCGTGTGCTCCCCGTACCTCGGGGCTCTCTGGTGACAGAGAGCGGGCTGGGGCACCTGTGAAACGCCATGTGGCAAAACTGCTCCAGCTGAGCAGGGACAGCACGGGGGAAGGATCCTCACCTGCCCGTGCCCTGCCCTGCTCTTGGGCAATGCCTCCGTCACCAAGTAAAGTTAGAGGGTTACCATTCACTCTTTGCAGAGTTCAGCCTGTAAGGGCTTGCACTCTGATTTTGCTTGAAAAAAGGACTGGTTTTAGGTGGATGCTAGGGCTTTAGTGTGTGCATAACAAGGACCCAACCCTCTTACACCAAAACCTGGGGGATGCTTTTCATTGATTTCACAGGGACACAACAGCTAATTTGCATTCCGCATTTATTTTTTACTCAAGCCAGGTAAAAACTCATTAATTTTGGTTAAAAAAGAATAACGGACTCTTTTCTTGCCCCATTACTGTACCTCACCCCAGTGGTGCAGAGTAAGGTAAAATAAATAGAGCTTGTTCACTTATACTTAGGACAACATGGAGATTCCAGTGTAGGACACTACACAGGTATGTGTGACCTTTTGCTTTTATTTATCAGGACATCCTTGGCTCTGGTGGGGCTTGTTTATGAAAGCAGCTTGGCTATGTTCAGTTTTCTACAGTAGTTAGTTCTTCACAGGATCAGGCTGTTCAAAAACTGTGAAAATACCTATGATGTGGATTTCACATGCCTCATTTGGATGTTTCTATTCTTTGTTTCTATTTATTCTGTCTTTTGAATCTTTTTGTCCTTCATTTGCACATGTTGACTTCACAGTTTTGTTCAGTGGAGCTCCAATCCTGCAGGTCCTCTCTGAATCATAACTCACATTGTTCAAATGAGAATGGCTTTGTAAGGCAGATCTAATCAGTGTTTCTCTTGGGAACAAAACCAAATGAGCTTTTCCAAGGTTGGCAATTCAGTCCAATTATTTCACAGATCTTTGTTCATTTAATTCTCTGAAGCGGAACAATCAGAAGAAACAGGGCAGAGCTACAATGCAAACAGGAAATTATGGTTTCTCAATTTGAAGAAAATGAGATTTTATAACACATTCCTCTATTTATTTATTTATTTATTTGTTAAGCCTTGCTCTTTTGTCATGCATCCTGGCAGTGCTTCACTGCAGAGCACAGTGGTCTTGGGAGAACTATCAGAGTAATGTCAGAACTCCTCAAAAGGGAGCTGTGTAGACAAAGCCAGGTACTGTAAATAAACTCAACTCCATTGATTACCTGGGACCTATATCAGTTTACAGCAACTGAGAACTGGCAGTTTACTGCAGTGAAAGGATGCTTTCTTCACTCCTTTCTATCATTATACAGAATCATAAAATATCCTGAGCTGGAAGGGACCCACAAGCATCACTGAAGTCCAACTGTGCTGGAACTCCTGATTTTCCTTTTCTTATTAATTATAATTTCCAGTCACAAACTATCATGGAGGGTTTGCTTAATTGCATACACCGTGGTACAAAATTAATCTTTAGTTTGCATATAAAACTGAAAAATGCTTTGTTGAAATTAGGCATGGTAATTCATGGTTGTGTTTTAAAGAGGTGTCTATCTAAGACCAATAACTTTAGGCCACTGAGATAAATCACCAGTAGTGCCTTGATGAACATAATAATTTTGATGGATGGTACCTTGCAGCTGTAAGCAGGCTGAACATACCTGCTGATGGCTCTCAGGGGACTGGCTTAATGATTGTACAAATGAAGCAAGAACTAAACTTGGAAAGAAAATTTCATGGAAATTATTAATATGTTGGAAAGAAGCAACATTTTCTCCCTGAATAAGCATGTTTTAATTTATACTTAACAATTCAGAAAATGGAAAAGGAAAACAGAATTTTTTGGTTTTGTCATCTTCAATTCCTAGGCAACTGGTTTAGAGGTACTGTGAAGATGTATTACAACTTTAACACAGTCTTTTCTCCAGAATTCCCTTGCGGCAGTACTACTGAATTCACCAATAGACTTTGGACAGTGATGCCATTCTGGATGTTGGTTCATTCATTTTTGTTGGTTCAGCCTGGTCCCCTTAATGACCATATCTGGGACCTTCTGGAAGTCTCCATAGCTTTTTCCTGTTTTCCATTCACAGGCTTCCTTCATGTAGCAACCAGAACATAAGAGCAAGATGTACAACCTTGTCTAAGGAGGAAGCCAGGCCCTGCAAGGATCTACATGGAACACCTGGGAAGTGCAAGCAGTGCTTGAGCCTTTGGAGGGACAACAGCAGCCTGGCATTTGGTGCACACCTGGCTGGTTAGCTGTGGTCCCAGTGCTTCCAAAATGCTGCCTGGAGAACTCTTGAGGAGTCAGCCCAGCAGGATAGGACATGATAAAGGATGCTCTTGAAATGCTTTCTTTCTTCTGCTTTTCTGCCTAGGGTTTATATTCTAATCCTTAAAAACCCTGTTACTCTGAAGACTGGTGTGACAGCTATAGGAGACAAACAACTCGAGCTTCTGATGGGGTTTTAACAGTTTTAGCCATCGTCTTTTCCTCTCCTCAGTCCTTTTTGCGTGATGTGGTTCATCCTTCTTGACAAGCACGATAATAACCCGAGCACTCAGAATGCTTTTCTAATGTCCCGTTGTGTTCAGTGTAGCTCAATTGACATGCAGCAAAGTGCAGCAGCCTTTCAGTTAGGAATGACATGGCTACTGCTGACATTTCCCAGCTGATGAACATTTTATGAATCATACACACTCTTTGTTTCCAGCTCTTCTGAACCCTGTGAAAAGCAGAAACAGATGGAGTTTGGGGGAGCGTGAAAGCCTTGAGGAAACTCCAGCACAGGAAAATGAGGGTCAGCACCCTCAAGGAGGTCAGGGAGCGAGGGCCAGAGAGTTGAAGAAGAAACCTATTCATCGGTACGGCGAGGAGAAGCGCCTCTCACAATGGAGAGGGTGTCGGCCCCAGCAGCAGCGCTGGGAGCGGCTGTGGGGTTCCATCCGTCCTCCCGCGGTTCCCCTCGGGCAGGACCCGCAGGGACGGCGGAGCCAGAGCCCTGGGAAATGCACTCCCCGACGGCTGCCGAGAGGGAAGCGCTTCGAGCGGCAGCGGCACGTCCCCACCGCCCTCCTGAGCATCCCCGCTGCCTCCGGCCCCTCCGCCGGCGGCAGATGAGGGAGCCGCGGGCGGTGTGTGCGACGGGAGGGCGGCGGGGAACCCGGCTCTCCGTGCCGGCCCCGAGCTCTCCTGCCTCCCGCTCCGCACGGGCTCTCCCTGCAGCGCGGCCCGCGGCGGCTGAGGCGCGGCAGGGGCGGACGGCGGCAGCCGAACCCTGCCCGGCCCAGGGGCGCTGGGGCCGCGGCCCCCGCCCCGGCGGGCAGGGGTGAGGGCCCGCCCGGCACGGCTCCGCCCCGCCGGGGCACAGCGGCTGCCGCGGGCAGAGGGGCGTGTGGCCGCCCCTCACGGCCCCGCCGCTCCTCGCCGCGCCGCCCGGGGCTGCGGATCCTCGCTCCGCCAGCGGCCCCGGGCCGGCCCTGCCCTGCCCGCGCCGCGCTCCCAACTTTCCTCGGCGTGGCACGAAATGTGCCCGGGGCGCCGCCGAGCCCCTTTGACGTCTTGATCCTCTCCGAGAACTTAACAGGATCGCAAAGCCCTTCGAGCGGCTTTTCCCGGTGAGCCGGGTTTAGGCGCTCGGGCTGCGGCCGTAATCCGCCCGCGCCGCGCAGAGGGGCGGCCCGGCGGGCCCTGCCCTGCCCCGCCGCCCCCGCCGGGCCGGGCGGGCTGCGCTGCCCTGCGCGGCTCCCGGCGCGGCCGGAGCGCGTCCGGGCCGGCCAGGGACAGCGCTGCCCGCAGCGAGAACGCCCCGGGGCCCCGCATCCAGGCACGCGGACCGACAGACAGACAGACGGACGGACGGACGGACGGAGCTGCAGAGTTCGGATGCTGCGGAGGAGAGCGTGGGCAGGTGAGTGTGAAGCAGGAGGCAGTAAGCCTTCTGTCATGCCTGTGAGAGTGGCATCCAGCACCAGACTTCAAGCTTTAGCTCAAAAGCTTGAAATGGAAACGTAAACTTTGTTTATTTATTTAATTTTAAAGAAAAGTGTTAATTTGATTAATTGATGCAGTGATTTTTGTACTTACAATTAAATTGGATTCAGGGCACAAATCTGAACAGAAATGGAGCTGAGGAGACTTATTCCACTCCCGCTGACTGACACTTAATTTTACTAGCTTGATCCATGTGTCTCTTCACTTCTCCAATGTCTGGTGCCTGTGGTTTAAGCATGAGGCTATCAAACCCTGCATAAAAAATGCTGGCAAATACTACAAGCAGTGAAAGAGAATAATTTTCCAGTGATTCCTGGTGCTTCCCATAAATTGACTTTGGTTCTAGAAATATGACATCTCTTGCAAAAATCCTGTACTGTAATTCAGGCCATAGTCTGCCTAAGAATGTAGAAGATGCAGTAATAATCAGTGTCTTTCTGTAGTGCAAGGTCCCCTCACTTGCCAAGAGGAAAAGCCTAAAGAAGATAAGGGAAAATGACGTGGACATTACTTTAGATCTCTGAAGAAATGATGTTGGTACCTGTTGATCTACCTGTTTGAACTATATTTTGTTTTCCAGATTTGTAGTTGCTGCATTCAAAGGAAATAGTTAAAGGATTGTTGTATTTAAAATCTGTAATTTTCATTTTTACTACTGAGTAAAACTACATCTGCAGTTTCAGATGTTAGAAATTTTGGAATAGCGTAACTATGTATCTTCAGTTAGCACAGTCTTTGGTTTTTTCCCTCTGGTATTTTTCATGTTGTTTTCTTTGAGTGTGTATTTTAAAACCATCTGATTAGAAAAATACATGTTGCAAATGAAAATGGGACTGTCGGGATGTTGAATCAGCAAGGGTAATCATGGTAAACAAGTAGTGAATGACTTGAGGGAAGAATATATCAGCTTTAAAAAATTATACCTCATCCTTCCATATCAGCATGTGTCAGCTTGGCCTTCTGTGTATCCCAGCCTTTGTCATCCAATTTGCACCCAAGCTCAGTCATTTCGGTTCAGCACGTTGTCCGGCAGCCTTCTCCAGTGTTGCCATCTCTTTTCATTAGCATCTCTTAAATCCTCTTCGGTAGGATGCCTCCTTACGGCTTGTGAAACGTGACACGATGTACCTACCCCTCGTGTTTCCCTTCCCCAGGCAAAAGGCATGGCTCCGATGGTTTGCATAAAGTGAGCAGGGAGTGAATTTAAATGGGTGACATTCACACGTATGCAAACATACATATTTATTTTATACATTCAGGACTGCAAACCTGCTGTGTTCACGCTGTATTCATGCCCCTGCTATGTTCGCTTTTAAGAGCTACCTTGATATATGAATGCATTGACAGGAGACATTGGCAGAACCAGTGAATTTTAGGCAGTGGCTACAGAAGCTTTGCACAGAGCTTATTTGCTGTATAGAAACATGGGCACCTGGGCCTTGTTAACCATAGTGGCAGCAGAAACGACATGATGAGACTTGCTTGTGCTGTCAGCTGTAATTTTAAATATTTTTTGTTTTAATTTACAATATTAAATTCAATATCCACAGCTAGTTTCTCCTGAAAAGTTTCCAATCTAAAAAATAATTTGTCTGCAGAAAACTTTAGTAAATCTTAGAAAATTGAACTATAATGCTAATAGTTCATAATTACAGAAGGAAAACTCAGTCCCAATAATTCAGTTTGTTTGAATGATTATTTTGGTTATTTTGGTTTGTTTGAATGATTATTTTGATTATAAAAGGTGCCAGAGACTCAGCCATCAAATAGATCAAAGGTAATCATGTGCATTTCATTGTAAAACTATAAATTATACATACATGAATAATGCAATGCTTTATGAAGTGTATGCACATCTAAAGTACCTGTGAAAGGTAGAGTATTTGAAATCCTTGGTTGGTCCTGAGGCTGCTGGGCTATGCATATAAATTATGTGCATAAATTCTCAGGAGATTTCAGTGCTCATAGACTGTAGAAAATGCAATATGATGTAGCAGAGACTAATAAATTTTGAAAATTGTTGATTTAAAAGAGGCCCTAGAATTTAAGAATTGTTGATTTAAACTGTAATGAATTCTTGAGGGTAAGTTGGTACTGCTGATTGTTTTTTTCAACTCCCTGAGTTTGATCTAATAGCCTTCATACAAAGCTGATTTCCAGATGAGTGTGCCAGAGTCCAGTGTGCAGGTGAATTTGCAAACCTCCAAATCCTTGAAGAAAAGGTTGTGCCTTGTCTTCCACACATGTCGTCATTTAGAAGTTCCAGTGTCCAGTGTTTGATGTCCATTTGTTGCTGTTAGTGGTTGCATCACTGGAGCTGCAGCCTGTCACACAGAACACACACAAGATACATAATGCACAGCTGAGCCACAACTATTAGCAAGTGATATAACAAGGATCATGTAGGTGGAGGTCAAATCCCAGAATAAATCCCAAAGACTTATCAGGGTTGAACCTGAGAGGCTGTGTGAGGATTTGGAACGTGTCTTAACTAAAATGATGTTAGTGATCCTATACAGCTTATCACTGCTTCTACAGCAATAAAATGCTGAAAGCTTCAAGAACAACAGTGTTTTAACAACTACACAAACACACAGGATGCATTACAAAATCATATGTAAAGTCATCTTTTACTTTGTGGCGGTGATACATATTTCACCTTGAAAAGCTCTTTTTTGAATTCTGCCATATTTTCTTTCTGTAGTTCTTTTACTCTAAACAAATAAGCATTAAGAATACTAAGTGGTGGTATAAATAGCTTGATCTGTCATTATTACTTGATGAACAACTACATTTATTTTGTATCAGGTGTATTAATTCTTGGTTGGTTAACAATTTTGGATTAAGTTAGGTTGGGTTGACATATTCTACCCCAAAAGGGGACTGCTAGAGTAGCCCAAATATGAACTCTCAGTGCTCTTGAGAGGGAGACTACAGTGATTTAAAGATCCTTCACAGATATTTGACAATCTGCAGAGCTCACTTTGATGGCTTAGTGGATAGCTATCAACTTCCTAAATTTGTTATAATTTGTAATATTAAAGTGTATGCCTGTGTGATGGGGTTTTTTTTCCTGCTGAGAGGGTGCAAAATGCATTGTCTGAAACCCAGGCCACAAAGCCGCTCAGAGGCCTTGACTGTGTCCAGATTGCAATGGTGCTGAAAACAGATACTGCTGCTGCCATAGGTGTTCTAGAGTGCTGAAAACCCATAAGAAAGCTATTTGGAGCCCATAAGCTACTGATAGCAGGCTCTGGAAAAGGGAGGAAAATTGGTTTTTCCTTGCTTATTTTGAAGCAGACTTGAAAAGGTTTCTCATTTTTGAGGTGCAGCTGCTCAGCACAGTGCCATTTGCTGCAAACAGGTGAATTGACTTGAGAAAGAGGGGAGTTATGGCTGTTAATTGGATGCCACTGCTTTGGGCCTGGAGTTAGAAGCCCAGTTATTCTCCATATCCCAGTTTGGTTTCAGTCATTTCACATATGTAGCTTCTTTCTTAGTGCCATGTTCCTGCTCACCTGCATTTCTGCATTCCTACTTCAGGAAATTCACTGGATGGCAGAGCTCCTAAAATTTAGATACTGCAGCCTTTGTAGCTCTACTTTTAGGTCTTTAATGATGCAGCCCTAAAGAGACAAGTAGAACTTGATATTCAAAACTAGGAAATACTTAAGTGAATCCAAAATTTTCATATGTTACTTGAACTCATACTTGTAAAAACAACTGTCTGCTTTGTTAAAAATGCTCCTTTTATACCAGAGGGTGTCTTTAAAATAGTTTTACACAAAACCTTAGTTGCTATTGAATCCAAAAGGAAGAGGGTAGAAGAGCCTGACAATTTACATTTCAAGTAGGGAGTGCTATCATGTATGTAATAATTACATGTATGTAAATTGTTACATTTTTAGGATAATACATCTGTCTTGTTTAGCTGTAGTTTCAGTCTCAGTTATTTAGGCACTGAAAAGCAATATTCTTGAGTGTGGGATTATTAATCTCTTTCAGTCCTACCCAATAGGTAGCAAGGAAGAAAAGACTAGGTGAGAAAGCATATTAAAATTCTGCTTAGGGCATTGGTGAAGATGCCAATCTTTCACAAGTTAGGAGAGATTCAAGTTTTATTTTGCTGGGTGACTAGACTGAGGCTCAGAGGACAATGTGTCTGTCTGTCTATCTATGTTTTTGTTAAATGACTTGTAAGCTAAATACCTGTTCTAAGTGCCTAACATGGATTTACAAGACTTGTCAGCCTTTAGGTAATCAAGTTTTACCCTCAGTGTAATTATTAGCATTAAATATTCAGAGCAGAGACTGTAGTAGGAGCTGTTATTTATAAAAGGCAGGTACCAGGGTGGGTGCAGTGCCAGGGGCTGGCAGGAGCTGTGGGGCTGATGTGAGCAGCAGCCAGGGCTGCCTGTGCTGGACACAACTGGCTCCAGCCAGCTCCAACTCATCCCTCCTGTGGCCAAGAGGGTGGCACTTCAGGGAAAAAGCACTTAAAGAAGAGTGGGATGCCACAAGGGCAGTGTGTTGGGGACTGAGGGGAAAAGAAAGGGTGAAAACCATCTCTGCAGAAGGCAAGGTCAGAGAAGAAGGAGCAGAGGTGGTGTTGTGGGCACTGGATCAGGATTCCCTTGCAAGTCCTGTGGAGGACCCTTTGGTGGAGCCATTCCTGAAGCAGACTGCAGCCAGTGAAGAGGAGCCTGTGCAGGAGCAGGTTCTCCTCACCAGGACTGTGGTCCATGGAGGACCCGCAGTGGAGCAGGTTTGTCCTGCAGGACTGCAGCCTGTGGAGCAGTTTGTGCAGGACTGCAGCCTGCAGTAAGGACCCAGACTGGCTCAGGGGCACGGTGTGAGGAGGAAGGAGTGGCAAGGAGGAAACAGGGACTGACTGCAGCCTCCTGTTCCCAGCCCCTGTGCTGCTGGGTAGGGTAGAGGAGCTGGAGGAGTTGGGAATAGAGGGGTAAAGTTGAATCTGGGGAAAATGAGTGGTAGAGTGTTTTGCCTTTGTTTCCTGCCATCCAACTCCATTTTAATTTGCACTAAATTGAGTTTTCTCCAGTTTGAGCCCATTTTCCTGTGATGACAATTGGTCTTCCAATGTCTTTTTTTCTTCCTGTTTTTTCCTCTTGACCAATGGTGAGCTTTCTCCCACTGGGCTGCTGAGGAGGGGAAGTGCAATAGCAGTTGTGTGGGCATCTGGCAGCTAGCCAAGGCCAACCCACCACTCTGCCTGGTTTTAAATATGAAACAGCTCTACTCACTTCTTAAAACTGCCTTGTGAGAACCAGTGTTTAGTGGCAGTTTTGGGATTGCGGGTCCCAGATGGTTGGAGCTGTCTCTCTGTGTCCTTGCAGAAGGTGTTTGTGGAGCCTCCTGACTCTTCAGGACTTTCCTGCTGGCTGACTCCTGTTAAGCTGCTCCTTAGTTAATTACTTGCCATATTTTGGATCCAATGTTGAAATGTCAATCTCCTCCCTAGACTATTAAAAACACTTGTCGTTAGGGTTCTTAGAGGCCTGTAAGGAACAAATATTTCTTCTTCATCAGATAGTTAGTAATTTGTCAGAACTTTATGGGCTTTATGGGCCAAACCACGTTGCTTCAGGAGGTCTCAGCACCTTCACTGTACCCAAATTACCTCAATGTTTATTTGTATCTGTCCTGTGTTCAGTCTCTCTCTACCACAGCTGGGCACAGGTAACACACTTTCATCCACTCTTCCTACCTCCTTCCAAAAATATATTAATGTATTTTTTTGCTTAGTAGTAGAGTTGTATTTCTGTGAAAATTTTCTCACCTCCTTTCCTCCAGTATAGGGCAGAATAAGAGTTCAGACCCCACTGTATATTAAACATGAATTTTACTGCTGAAATGATGGTAAGGGATCTGAAATGACCTGAAATTTTGCCTACATGTTTTTATTTTGTAACTTTTTAGTCTTCACCTTTTAGGGTGAGCAGGCCCCATTTTCCTTTCTCTCCCTTTTCCAGGTCTTTAATCATTCTTGCCATGCTGTTATTCTGCGTTATCTTTCTGATTAAGAGAAGGACTTGGAGTGCTCCAGATAAGTCTGCACTGTTGTTTCATGGGGCAGTTTTGGTGGGTTTTGTGTCATTAACATGTTCCATGTGTACACTGTCAGTTGTGTCAGCAAGGCTGCCCTGCAGTGAGCACGCTGTTTCACTGAGCTGTACCTGTGTCCTAAGCTCATAAATTGGTTTGTGTTGGAAGGGACTATAAGGACCATGTAGTTCCAACTCCTCTTCCCCCAAACCAGTTTGCTCAAAGCCTCATCCAGCCTGGCCTTGGACACTTGCAGGGGTGGGGAATATACAGCTTCTCTGGGCAGCATGGTCCCGTGTTTCAACACCATCATAGTGAAGAATTTCTTCCTAATATTTAATCCAAAACTACCCTTTCAGGATCCCTTTCTGAGTGCATATGGTTAATTTGGAAGCATGTAGGGCAGTAGTTTGCATGCTTTTCACCTGTATTCATGGGTTCCATTTGCCTGTGTTGTATATCACTTATCAAATTGAGAAATTGCTGTAGTTGATGTTGGTCACCCTGAGGTTCCCTGCAGTCCTTTTTTTTCTCTTGCCTATATAATTTTTTGCCATCCTGAGATCTTACTGTATCACCACTTCATCTTTCTACCAGCATCATTAACAGCAGGTTTTCCTATGGAGCCCTGAGGAATACTGTTATTAAACTTCTGTAGTGGTGAAGGTGACTATTTAGTCCAGTTCTTGCTTTCTGTCTTCTTGTTTTTTTAATTCAATATAGTGTTTGACTTCATATGCTATTATTTTTTTTTCTTTTTTTAGTGGCATAGCTTTTGAAAGCCTGAATAAGGTTTCCTGTATTCAGTGCTCCACTGGCATACTCAAGCCTTTCAGGAGGTTTGGAGTATCTAATTCCAATATCTTTTAAAAGTGTTTAATTCCAGATTAGTAATATCCAATTTCAGCCATTTCAGTTTTAAGTGTAAAGAAGCGCTGTACTTCATGTTTTTTAACCAAACTTTTGGGAACTGATACACAAATGCATCTGGAAATCCATGTGCCACACCTACAGCATTTGAAACATAGATAGGCATTGCTCACTCATCTCCAGTTTCATAAGCAATGTGTCTTATCAGTGAGGGAATCCCTGGTGTTAGCAGCAAATTATCTACATCACCCCAAGACTTCAGAAGGGTTTCACTATCTCATGCTTTTATTGTTTTAACAGTTTTACTTTTTTTAACAGAGTTGCTTACTTTATAACCTCCAACAAACCAGCAGGTTTATAAACCAGGTGACCCTTGTTTTTAAGAACTGCTGTAGGTGGACATCAATCTGATTGTGAATCACCAGAACTGATAAGTGGAACTGTTAAGTGTCAGAACTAGTCAAGAGCTTCACTCAGTGCTAAATTTACTTTGAAATTACAACTTTAGAAAAAAGGTTAATGCTTTGTTACTTATGAATAATTCTTCCCACTATCAAGCTTTTAAAACTGAGTTTTGTTTTTTAACATAAATTATCTACACTTTAGAAGTTAATTCTTCTGAGTGAACATTCCAATCTGAGAGTGGGTTGAAAGAATTGAATTTTTTCATATCAATGTGTAATAAAAATGCCATTTTTTTCCGCAGTTAAACTTCAGTTAATCAGCATGAACAAGGCTCAGTTTAAGGTGAGACACAGACAGTAACTGATTTAAATTAAGGCAAAATTAGTGATGGGGAGTACTAATAAAATTTTTGAATATGAAGTGATGCCCAAGGCTGTTTCTAGAGTAATTTCATTATTTCTGGATTAAAAAAAAACACTTTAAAATACATTAAATAATTTTTAAAGTTGTGTATTACTTTCTTTAATTGTCTGGGAATTGAGTGGAGGGTAAGTCAGGTATGTTGTTTTCAAGAAAGTGGGTGCATAATGTTCTAACCATGGGTAATAACCTGAATGATTCAGGTCACAAAGGTTCTGAAAGATCTGTGTTTCATTTGGTGTTGAAGGTCGATCTTGTGTGGTCAGTGACACAGAGGATTACAGGCGAAAAATGGACACGACCTAGTGTGAGGGAATTGATTGATCCTGAGGGAATTTCATTCTAGTCATATTTCAAAGAAAAAAGGTTCCTGAATGGAGTTTCTAAACGTTTTTTTTTCTTGTTGAAAAATTCAAAGCTTTCACTGAAATTCTTTCAGTCCTTCATTTGTAAGACACTTGTCTTGAGTCTTAAAACTCATTTTGTAAGTAGTTGATGTGATATGAATTTGGAAAGGCATTGAAGATCAAATCTGGAAAGAAATTCAGACAAACATTTTAAAACTTGTAGGATTTGAGCTGCTAAATATCTTAACAGAGACTCTTTTGAAGCATTGTAATAAAACCCCCTAGTGTGTGTTTACTGCAGAGTTTTAATAATATAGAATTATAGCATGGCCTGCATTAAACTAAGGGCTAAATGTCATTAATTATCTGCTTGGTTAATATGGATTTTTGGAATAAAAGTCTTAATCATAAAATAGATAAAATTAGCACAGGGAAATCAATGTAAAGTGGAATAGGTTGTCCTAGCACATGTATTACCAGGCTTTTTTTAGTTGACTTTTTTACTAACCGTGTTTTAATGAGGTTTTAAAAGCAATTTCACTATGGATAATAGGTATGAGAGTGTATGTACTCCATAAAGCCCAGAGACTAAAAGAATATGATGTCATGTAACCCTTTTTCTTTGGTCATGATGAACTTTTACTAACAATACTTTTTCTTCTGTCTACTGCAAATAAATCAAGAAACACGTGTCATATGTGTGTGTAAATATCACTGACCGTCCTTCAAATGGTTGAAATTGCTTTTTGCTGTTCCACTGTTTTAATAAAGAACTCTTTGAGTACTGAGCGCATTCCTTTTGAAGCCTTCATAATTTTTTCTTCCCCATTTCAGCTGTCATTTAGATGTTGATATGTAAAACAAAATGGCAAAAATCAACACCCGGCACTCCTACCCTGGTGTACACAGCCTGTCTGTCAGAACTGCTGATGAAGATATCGAAAGGATTGAAAATGGCTATATCAGGTAATATTTTCCTTTCATCACAGTCAAGAGAACAGGTTGCTGCATAGTTTGTGGAACTCCTGTAGCTCTGGGAATGGCAGCTAGAATTATGGGAATATTGTGTTGTGGTATTGTTGGCCCAGTGCACTTTACAGTCTTGACAACATCTATCCAAAAGTATAGAAGAGACAGACACAGGAGGTTGCACTAACTCATTGAAGAGAAACCTCTTTCTCAAGTCACCACACAGGTAGCACACAGGGTCTATGCTTCCAACAAAGTATGTAGGATATGGTCAAGAAAAAGATCCTTTGAGCACCATGCAGTGAGAAGCCTTGGGAACATTTGGTTTTCTTAAAGCAGCCTCTACAAATTGCCTATTCCTGTAATAGGGAAAATCTGTAGTGTATAAAGAGTATCAGCATTTTTGTGCTGGATTTTCAGAATGTCTCACTGTACAGAGGAAATGTAATAGTTTCTTTACATTCACCTTTCTCTAGTTTTGATAGTTTTAAAGTGGCTGTTTGAAACATGCCAGGGAGCTTGCACTTACCTATTGCACAGTAGCAGTCATTCCTCTAGATTGGGCAAAGCCTGCTGGGCCTGTGGAAAGATGCCTGATAATCCATAGCGTCTCCATTAAGGCTGGAAAAAGTTTTCTGCTTTTGGCTTGTTATGGCCAACCACCTCCTCTATGTGGATCTTGCCAGGCTGTCTCTTGCTGTTCAAATGCACACCAGACTAGAGCACCCAGAATCCTGATGGGACTCCTTGCACTTGGTGATTTTTGGATTGCATATCCCTAGCAGCTGCTATGGATGCTCTGTTTGAATTGGTCCTTTATTTCTTCTTGCTTTGCTTACATGATACCTTCTGTCACAGGGATGTACCTACAGTAGTGAAAATGGATCTGATTTGTTCTGCACAGTAAGGCTTGCTTGCTGTTTTTGCACTACCCCATGGTCTCCTTAGGGAGATTTAAGAGCCCTGTCCCTTTCCCTCCATTAACAGTGATGTGTTAGAAAAAGTGAAAACACAGATTGAAATGAGCCTCTTCCTTTCCTTTATTTTAATGCCCTATTTGTAGTGGATGTCAGTGATTGGCAGCTCACAGAATGGAATTACTGGCTGGGATGCGAGAGTGGGGTTTTAAGGATTTAAATGTAGAATTAAATCCCTGCGGTCATCTGCAATTTCAGAGGCAATGACTTTGACAGATAGAGGGACTGAAATATGAATTGCACTTTATCATCATGGTGTTGGTCTTGAAGAGGCATTTTTTTAAAGGAAAGTTTGATATTATCAGCATTAATTGCAGGACTTCATAGATGGGTAAGGAGATATAGTCTTGCTCTGTAAAAAAAGATCTCATATTTAAGATTTCTGGATTTTTGAAATGAGTGCTGCTAAGTATATACAATATCTTTATAATACCATTTTTTTTTCTAATTCAGATTTGCTTTAGAATATGTCTGTACCAAAAGATAGAAACCATCCAGGATTTTAGGTTTCTCTATCTTACATCAAAATATGCAACTATAGATGTTGGGAAGAAAAGAACATTTGCTAGAGTAGCAGCTTTTCTTCTTTGCCTTTGCTTTCCTCCAGCTCCTATTTGCTATAGTTCAACAGAGCAATTAAACACATTACTTAGTTCTTAATAAAGTCAGTGGGTGTTAAATTTATGCTTAATGCTAAGGATGTGCTTAAGCACTTTTCTGCTGTGAAATGAGGTGTCACCAAGAAAAAGCATTCACTGCAACAGTTTACAGAAAGTTGCTACTGATCTTTAAAATGCTGTGCTCGTTCATGCTGCAGTGATTCATGTGCTCATATTCTTACTCTGTAGTGTGTTATAAAGTTGGTTCATTTTGTTAAAACAAAAATCAAAAAACCCCCAAAAAATAACAAATGAATCTCCATTTTTAAAACCCAGCCTCTGTATAGAAACAGCTCAAATAGGAGAGGCAGCACATCAGCTTATAGACACGGGTTTGCTATCTAAAGTTGAAAGTAGGATTCAGCTGTGCCCTGTAGACATCTGGATTTCAGTGTCTTTATGTGAGCAGATGCCTACATTCCTGCTGTCCAGAGTGGAGTTGTGGTCAGTACTGATGGTAGCAGCACCCAGGGAACTGCTCAACTTAAACTCAGAAACTCTTCAGGCTCCTTTGGCTCTCTTGATTATGAGAGGTATTTAGTTGCCTGAAATAGGCATCTAATGCTATTTGAGATACTACAGAGTATTTGAAGCATTTAGCTGGCACTAGTGGATGTAGCTGTATGCTCTGGAGAAGTCCAATAAAGTATTCTGAGGTGTTACAGATTGTACCAGACTCTATTCTGAAGCAGCTGAATCAAGCCCTGAGATGGCCATTGGCTATGATGGGAACTTAGATACTTCTTAGGCACTGCCATTAACAATATTAGAATTTATTGCTAAGATCACATAAAATGTATATTACTCGGTAAACGGGAATAAAATACTTAAAAGCAGCCGTGGTAGTGCAGTCTAAAACACTAACTAGTCCAGTATCCTTTTTCCAGCAGGTCTGTAGGAAATTTCTCCAGGAAATACTAAAAAAGGTGGACAAACTCTATCATTCTCTCAGCATTCAGCTCAAGAGAGTTCTGATAATCTGTGATGAATGCCTATTCCATGAGTTTGTTCATTGTCCCTTAGAAGGATATTAACTTTGGCAACCACAGTATTCTCAGCACTGGCAACATAAATTAGGTTATAAAAGTTTTTCAATACTAAATGGTGTTTTGTTAATGGAGGAGAAGTAGAAAACAGTTAACAAGCTGAGAATCCTAGGACCGTCAGTATCTATTTTAGCATTGTTCTTTGGGTAGAAATAATAAGTTTTAATTCTTTATTTGTTAGTTTTTCAGCTGTGAGTGCACATAAAATTGAGATGTTGATTATCCTTTTGTGGGCATTCACAATGCTGCTGCTCTTATGAAGATGCTGCAAGTATCATTTTTGTCAGTGTTTTCCTGGCAATACAGATTAACAGACCCATGTGAGAGTTCTTGTTTCCATTACAAAGGGGGAAGAAAGTGATTCTTAATTGACGTAAAAAAGTCTTGTAAAAGTGAATACTGAAGACTGAAAAACACTGAGAAAACCAAGGAGTACTATAAAAAAATCTGGAGTGAACCCTCATAAGGTTCAGCTTCCAGTGAAATCAATTTCAAAACTCTGTTTCTGAAAGATGAGGCTAAAATTTAATCTTTTTTTTCTCCCAAATGCTAATTTTTTAAGTGCTAATAAGTCTTTAGTTTCTGAGCTTGCTGGAATGTATGGCAGAGCCTCCTCTGACTTCAGTTCATATTGGATGGCTCCAGAAGAATAGGAGCACAGGAGCACAGGCTTAGCAATAAGGTTGTCAAATATATGCTAGGGCGAGGACAATGTGCTGGACTGTTTCCTGATGCAGTGGTGGAGAGAACCAGATGGGGGAAGGTCTGCATGGAATTCCTTAAAAAAAAATAAATTTGTTTTTGCAGAGCCCATTCACTTCATGAGGATGCATCTGCAGAGCTGCAGGGAGTCATTTCTGTGGAGGGAGGACATGTGCCTGAGTCCCAGGCAAGCTCCTTCACTGGCAGGGGAGCAATGGCAAGGTAACATACTAACTAATAGAATGTTAACTAACTAATAGAATTTCAAATATTAAGTTAGATTTGCTGGAAGAGACTGGTCACAATTTGGAGTCAAAGAAAGAAGTAAGTACATCCAAAGAAAGTGGATGGAGTCCAGCTGAAGAATGTCTGTAAGAAGTAACAGAAGTTGCATTTGACCTTGATTCATCACTTACTTATTGCTAATAAAAGTCTTAGAATCTGAGAGAGGCTGAATAAGCCCAAAGAAATTTTTCAAATATAAAAGAATACATTATTTTTACATAACTGTATCTGAAAATACATTGAATGCTGGGGAAATGCATGGAGTTGTGAGGCCAGACTTTAAAATAAATGTGTGTTTGGTTCTGATAGCTGATGCATTGTTTGTTCCCTATCAAATGAAACATAATGGTTGTCTCCTTTTTGTAGATGGCTCTGGAAAGGGAGGAGACAGGGAGTCTTTGTGTTTTGAGTGCAAGAATTTCCCTCAGTTTTTAGAATCCAGTTATGTTTATAATGGATTTGGAGCCCTAGTCAGCAAGGTTGAAGCTGACCATTGTCTTAAGTTGTTTGTATTACTGGGACTTAAATATAAACCTGAAGTGGAGCTTCAAAACTTTGTTGTGTCTGCTTTGTGTCTGAGGCAGCAGGGCTCTGCCTTCAGATACCATTGTTCCACATAACACAGACCACAGTCACTTTAAGCACAGTGTATTTCAAAGAGCAAAGAAAAAAATTACTGTAAATCTAGGGTAATTTAAAGAGTATTATTCACACTTCATCATTTTGGATAGTGGAGAGTAAACTTAACATTTCCTGCTTGGTTTTCAGGTAATGACACCACCAGATGTAGATTACAAAGTCTGCAAGAAGTTGAGTTTAGATGAGAAAAGATTATAGTTGTTTGTTTTGTGTAAACATAATGCACATGAATATATAAATTCATACAGAGAGCTTCCTTTTTAATCTTTGGTTTTAATTTCTTTACCCTTTTTCAGGATAGATTGAATGATGTGTGTGTAGCTACAGTTATGTATGCTCTGAATATACAGGGAAGTCTGTGGTGTAATGTAAACATGAATGCCTAGCAATTTAAATATTAGGGTAACACAACATGAGTCTTGAATGGAAATTCTCAAGGATCTAAGACAACTGCATCTGATGGACTTTACTGACATCTCACTTTGAGATGCAAAGGCCCTCACTCAGCAAGAATATTCTACTGCTCCTGTAGTGGGGATACAGTAGAATAAGAACTGATGTGTGAGGTATTTTCCTGATCCAGTGCAGAAGGTGATCTATGAAATTGTGCCAAGTTCATACAGTTACTCCATCAATTTTAATTTCATCACAGGTGGAGATGTGGAGAAGAATCCTGGCTGGTGTTTGTGGGTATGTTTTAAGCCACCTCATGTTTCTGTCTGGTTCAGTCCATTGTGTGTGTGTGTTCCGTGCAGGCTGTCACGGTTTGTGTTATCCGTGAGGTCATGGGCCACAAGGCGCTCGCACCACGAGGACCAAAGGCCTGACTCTTTCCTGGAGCGGATCCGGGGCCCAGAGCTCGTGGAGGTGTCCACCAGGCAGAGCAACATCCGCTCCTTCCTGGGTGCCCGGGAGCGGCCCGGGGGAGCCAACAGGTAAGAAGACATGTTTGTACTTGAAGACAGCTGAGGTTATCATGTTTTCTTGGTAATTAGGATGTAAGTTGTATTTTAAGAAGAGAGTAAGGAGCTTAGCGTGGGAGATGAACAGAGTATCTAATGCTGCCCAGGAATCTTCAGATAACTAAAGTATTGCACTTTCAACAGATTTTCTTCCTCAAGCACGCTGTGACCAAGATCTTGAATTGAAGGATTTTGATCATGCTGCTTCAGGCAGAGTGATTTCTCAGAACTGGAATTTTATCATACGCAACTTGATGTTGCTAAACTGCTTTCTACTGAGGAGAATGCAATTTCTATCTCAAGAATCTAGGATGTTTCTACTTTTGGCTTTTCAGGATCTTAATGTGCATTATCTGCAAGTGTTAGGAAACTCTAAAGAAGCATTTGTGCAAAATGTGTAATTGCTTTGTTATATCTATTCAGAAGTCCATCTGATAACATTACAGAAAGCTTCTGATGCAGAAATGACAAAATCGTTTGGATGCTGACTTTGCTTATTAGCACATACGTGGTCTTTGGTATGGAAGGCAGGTTCAGTCTTAATTTTTTTCCAGTAAAACAAAAGAGAAACCTTTATGTGTTTACAGTTCTTTGACGTGATGACTTATTACTCTATAAATGTACAATACAGTGTTTTAAATTTAACTCCAGCTAAAATGGGAAAATGAAATCCCAAGACAAAAGCTGACTTTCTGTTTGGCGTTAGGCTTTGAAACAGAGACTCCTATATTTTTTTTGCATAATTAAAGACTGGTAGGTAAGCAAATTAGTTTCAAAAATCTCAGTAAGCAATTCAGATTAAAGCAAAAACCTTTGAATATCTGTGCATTACACAGGTTACTTTGATTTGTTGTAGTCCAGCACAGCCTTATTATCTTCACTTGATCTGCTTCTTAAAAACTTATCTCAAGAGCACATTTTATTGAATTAGCCAGACTGTTGCCTGATTTCTCAGGTGTCTGGATCAGTAGCATCTGCAGATGGGAAGTAATTAGAGAGAACAACATTGATCATAGGCCAACAAACCTCTGCACAAAGCTATTGGAAATTAATTTGTGGGCACCCATCCTTGCCTTCTCAGTTTTATGCTGGTGGACAGTAACTCTCAGTTGTTGGATCATGAAGGCTTACTTCTGCAGCAATGGGTAGGTATGCTCATTACTTATCCACAGGCCTTGACACTGCATCTGTGAAGAGGACTTGAAAGGATTGGAGAAAGTTTAAAATAGTAGCCCAGTGAGTACAGGACTAAAAATAGTGCGGTGCATCTTGCCATGCACTAATACGCCTAAGAACAGGCTTCAGACATCAGATGTGGTCACAAATGTGTATGCCAGGCACATGACTGAAAGGAACTGGTGCCTTGAAGCAGTTATGCAAAGGGGCTTATCACAGCAGTCAAAATTGACCTTGCTAATCTTATCAGTGCCTATGTGAGAAGCTCGTGAGTCCGTCTGTCGTGTCGGCAAACACGTGCGTGAAACACCAGCAGCCTTTACTGACACTCTTTAATGTGTTTTATTTAACTTGCTTGCAGTCACTGGCCCTTGGCCAGGTTCAATGTCAACTTCAGCAACAACACTAATGAAGAGTAAGTATACTGTTAACTCCAAAGACCTTTCTGCTACCAGCACCTTCTCTTTTCCCCTATCCAGCCTAGTAACATTTGTAGTATAAACTCCTTAGTTCTTGCTAAGCCTTTCCTACGAGTATAGTTTTATTATTGAGAAAGGTCCAGTTTTCTTAGTATGAAAAGCATCCTTTGTGCTCCCTGTGAACTTCTTTTTGTCTGAAGTTACCCCTTCCTCTCGAGGAGTGAATTTGACTAAGCATTTAGTCCCTACCTTCTGTAGTTCAGCTGGCTGATTTTACTGCATTACCAATTGATGCATTCATTTTTCAGTTTTTAAATGAGATTCATGTGTAAATTTTCTAATAGTGGTTTTCCTCTTTTAACACACTGGTACCTTTTTGCAAATCAAGTGTCCCAAAAATTTGTCAAATGAGAAGTAGATACTGATGAGGGCACCAAAACCAATTTATATGTCCATCTTTTAAAAGTGTGTGTTTCAGTTCAGCAGGTACTGTTGTCTTAGAGAGAGTGACAGGCACCATAATAAGCAATAAGGCTGGTATTGCCACAGAGTGTCTGACAGAAGCTGTCCTTTTGAGTTTATTTCATATAATTGACAAGCTATTTCACAGTGTTACACCAAAGAGAAATTTATTAAACAATGTGAAGAGCTCCTGTAATTTAAAATTACCCAACATCAATGTTTGTTGCTTGTCTTAGATCACAGCAATCTGAAGACATATCTGCTCTTTAGTATCCAGCAGCAGATATGTTCTCATGCATAATGATAGTAGGTTTTTTTCATTGCTTTCTAGATGAAAACAAAAAATTTAAAACTAATCAGTACATCTTTTGATTGTGTCAGAAATACTTCTAGAAAACTCTTGGATTTTTTTTTTCTCCAAATAATTCTATCATAGGCAAGTGTAAACCATACATTTTAAATGATGCTGCAAAACCTTTGTGCACATAGCTGAACAAGAGATCTTCCTGATGCAACTTTTTGGTTTGGTTTGCGTAGTTTTTATTCAAAAGGAAAATCTGTGTTCAGTGAACAGTGACAGAAATATGCAGGGTTTTATTTAGACTGATACAAAAGAAGTGCTATAAGCTTGGAGCCAAGCCTGCTAGATGGAGCCCAAAGGACTGGTTAGGACAGAAACACTTCTGCCTTACTCTGTTTCTGACAGTGACTCAGGTACCTTGGGCAGAACTTTCATCCTTTCACTGTTTCATTGTTTTTAAATGAAGACAAGACCTGTCTGTCTACCTGTCCAACAGTCTGAAACATACTTGATTTGCAAAGTACTTGACAGATGAGAAATGCAAACATTTGAGTCATTCAAAGACTATGACAGTGTTTTTAGAAGGGCTGATGAAGTAGATTTCTAAGTCTAAAGCCGCACACAGCTTAAAAAAGAGCATGGATTCTGCTGTGTTGGGGTCAAAGAGGACAGACACAAACTGTTTTATTGGTTACTGGATTTCAGTTTGCTCAGTGTTACTGGTAAAGTAAAAGAAATGTGGACTTTTCATTATATTAAAGAGCTAAGTGTGCCATGTCTTGGGGAACTGTACATGATGCTTTCAAGTCTTTGATTATGGCCAACCTTTTCCACTGAGCAATTTCCAGTCAGACTGCAAGTAGATGTGAGTATGATAAATTGGGAGTTACCACAACAGAAAACAACAGAGGCAACATGAATGGAAGAAACTAATTTACAAAAGGTACCTGTAGTTGACAGATGAGTTTGTAGGAGATCTCAGGCCAGAGAAAAATAAGTGTTGGCATTAGATGCTCTGTGAAATAAAGTTTTTTCACTTTTTAAAAAATAAAACACAAATATAGGAGGGAGTTGTAATTGTCAAAATACTCCCTCCAAAGTTCACCACCACTGAGACTTTTTGGCTGATTCTCAATCTCAGCCTACTTTTCCCTTTATAACAGGATCCGCAAATGCACAAGGCAGCCCTACCCTTTGAAAATTTTGCTTACTAGTAGTTCTTCCTTTCTGGTAAGAATGCCAGGCACTTGAAGTATTGAGGATCTACATTAATGCTAACAACAGCAACTGTGCATTTCCCTCTAGGTCAGACACCATGCATGGTAATCTCAAGTGAATTCCTGACGTGTTTTTTAAACAGGTAGGTTTAAAAAGGTTAAAAGGTAGATTGGAAAATGAAGAGGTAAAGTTCTGGACAGTCAGTCCAGAGAAATAAATTCTTGAGAAGCAGTTCCCACTGCTGTGTAGGAATCATCTTTGGTAAATGAAAAACTCTTTCTTTGATTTGAGATGCAAGTAGAAATAGAAGATCAGTCAAGCCAAAGGTTCTTTTCCCCTCCAGTTCTGCTCCCTTTTACTGTGTAATTTTGAAGGTGTCAGTGGTGTTGGTCAGCTTGGTAGGTATTTCCCTGGATGTGGCAGAGTGTGGGATCTTGGCATTTTTTTAGCAAATGAGTCTTGGCTTTTCCAAAGTACACTGTAGTGGTGCATCACTGTGGAAAGTCTAAGTGTAAGGACTGGAACAGGTGCTCATTGCTGATTGGTGAAAGCTGCTACTATCTTAAAATTGGTGGCTGTCATCTCCTTTGGAGCACTTCTTTCTCCCTGTATCAAGCACTTTCCTAGATGTGACTGCCATTCACAGCACAGACCTTTCTGTCTGAGCAGTATGAGCAGGTGTGCACAGAAAGCACTAGTCCTGTAAGCAGCACTGTTGCATACTCTGTCCTTGCTGTGGGGTGTTGCTCTCATTAAAATAATTTGTCCTTTCTTGACACCCATGCAAAGGGAGACTCAGAACCAGCCTTGGCAGTTCAGAGGAGAAAACAGAGCTCCCATGGGAGCAGGAATCCATGGCTTTCATTCAAACCAGACATTATGTGTGGGGAGTTCTGTGATCCACATACACTGTAGTGAGGAACACTCTTAGGCTTTTCTCTCTGGGGGGGGACATTTTCTGCTTCAAGGACTAGAAATGTTCAAATAAAAAAGAAGGAGATCTCGGATCATGGATTTTCTGCTTGTGCAAGTGAGCACCAATCTTCACAACACATTACATGATTGATGACCAAGGCATGTAGCAAATCTAGCTTTAAGTATTGTCAGAATCTTGTGAAAGATGTTAACTTCCTGTAGGTTTGAAAAGTATTTGTGGGCCTGTCTGCCTAAGTTAACATATTTCAGAACTCTTATGTTCAGACAAACCTAAGAATGGGACAATTCACATCCAGAGGCAGTTAATTAATAGACTTTTTTCTGGTTTTATAGAACCATGAGAGGAGATTCATCCTGATTTTTTATAATTACTACAAAAGCTTCAGACAGTCACGTTGAGGTTTTAGCTGTGCAAAGAACGCTGACAGTTTGTTAAGCCATTTCACATTCTGTCATCATTTGATATGTTTCTTTTTAAGTGCCTGGGTTCTTAAGGGTCAATCAAACTGAAAGCATTTACTTAAAATCAGCCTGGTACACTGATGTCTGAAAAGGTCAAGAAGGTGTGGGTGACTAATGCAGAGAATCAGCCAGCTGGTTACCTGATGTGATGGTGTGGTGGTGTCAAGGGTGAGAGGCCTCAGCCTGAGAACCCTTTTTTCCAGTTGGATCCCTGTCCTATTCTGTCTGGAGTTTAGAATAGTTTCCCAAACCTCCACCCTCTCCCTTAACTGCTCAGTATTGGTAATACTGCTAAGCCTTGCATTATGTTGTACAGCAAAAAGGAAGAAAAGAAAGAGGTTAAAGAGGAGAAAAAAGAGGAAAAGAAAGAGGAGAAAAAAGAGGAGAAAAAAGAGGAAAAGAAAGATGACAAAAAAGATGACAAAAAAGATGATAAAAAAAAGGAAGAGTAAGTATGAAGAATGAATGTGTGATCGTAGCACGTCTCTTACATTACAAAACATGGTATAGCATTCATTATAATGTTACAATTGTTCCGTAGACTGCAGATTCTTAGCCTGTCAAATCTTTAATACATTTTCCTCTTTGGGAAGGTTTCAATTGCTCAGCAAAGTTGTATCTTAAAGACCTCTGTTTAGGTCTTTTAGAAACAGCTGCCTACATCAGTAAAAGGGAATTGAGCTACCTGTGGTCACTTTGAACTGAAGATCACTTTTCAATTATGACAACACTTTAGGACAGCAGCCTGCTTTGCAGAGCTGCAGACTTTTCATTGTTCCAGAATTTCCATAATGATTCAGAGAAGATGAACCAAAAGTCTGGTTCATCTTACCATGTAGAAATATCTTATATGAAGAAAATTAAAGATTTGCTAATAAGTTTACTTATTTCACTGACTAGTTATTTAATTACTTAATACAGTGCAGTTCATTGCTAGTAAGAACTAAAATTTGCTTCTGTTGGTTAGGAGATGGTGTATTTCTGCAACAAAATGAGATAAGTCGAATGCTTTTGACAGAAATGGATCCTGCTCTTGCTTTGTTCCCCTAAAGATGACCCAAATATACTTCAATTTACTATTACCAGGGATTAAAAGTAATGATGATGCCAGATAAAAAAAGAATGCATTTGAGTGCATTTGACAGTTAAGGAGTATGTTACAGCAATGTATTGTAGGTTTATATGTATGTATATGGTGGCACCTGCTACATAGACATGAGGGTGTTCCAAATGGAATCTGATTGATCCCAAGATCTTTATTAATCAAAGCTTTTAATTTTTTTTTCCCAATTACAAAGCCTTTGTTCTAAACACTCTCTTTTGTCTTTAATTACTGTGCAGTGAAAGTGTGAGCTTTGCAGTAGCCAAGAGTGTTTTAAGACATTTTCTCAAAGCAAATTAATGTTTTAATGTCTACAAGGTAGTATACTCTGATGTATAAGGACCATATTTCATGGTCACATTTCAGTTTTGAGGTGGTGATCAGTTTCCTAGAAGAAATGGTTCAAAACCAGTAGTGAAGATAGTAAGGTAAATAAATACATTTTAGATTAAAGCTGCTTCCTTTACTCACATTGCCTGGGTATTCAGCTGACAGCAATGGCAATGCCAGAAATACACACAGATTTGAAATAAATTATCATTATATTTTAATATATTTGCATTCTTGGAGATTAGGAAAAGTCCCACAAATACATATTCAAGCATTGCCTTGCCACATATTCTGCACACTATTATACAGTCCACAGATCACAGTTCTGCTGCTGAATTAATTTTGCAGCTGTGGACCTCAAATCCACTGATTTCCTCTGATTACAAGCCTGATTGCTCTCTGTTCCATATCAACCTTTCTCATGCTGGTGGTGGGCACTTCTGAGCATACCCTGCGCTATTAGCCATGCTGTTCTTCAAATCTTTACATTCAAATCTTTACATTCCAGGCCTGTATGCTTCCTTTAGCATCACTTCCTTGTTGTGAGGCCTAAGGGGCCAGGACTGTGAATGTTTTAAATTTGCCTTACACAAAGACATGTTTCAGCTCTAGTCACACACACTGTATGTGCATATGCACACAGAGTTTCTTACTTGTACAGACATTTATTTGAATACATACATGTTTTACTTGTTCAAATGCATGCTTATACAGTCATTTCCATAAGAGAATTTGCTGAAAATCAATAATCAACCTGCAAAAGAAATGCATGAAATGTAACCTTCTAATCTGAGTGATAATAAGAGACATTTAACAATTAAGGGGTTTTTTTCAGTGTGGGGCTTAATACAGAAGGCTGTGGGTTTCATCCAGGGAGATATGAATGTCTGTGTTTTTCTTTCCACTCTTACTTACTTTTTCCAAAGCTGGGTCAAACAAAAAAGTAGAGCTTGTCAGATGGGATGCCTGGTATCTCATCTGCACTGCCTGCATGGATACTTTCTCTTCTTGGGCAGCTGTGAGTTCATGGTGAAATGAGCAGCCCCAAGAAGAGGGAAATCCAGCAGGTTGCTTGCTTACATTTCCAGTGTAAATCTGCATGTTTTACTTTCCAGGCAGAAAAAGGAGGTCTTTGTGATAGATCCTTCAAGCAATCTGTACTACAACTGGCTGACTGTAATTGCAGCACCTGTATTCTATAACTGGTGTATGCTAGTGTGCAGGTATGGATTTAAGTTAATAACAATTTTACATTTCAATCATTATGTTTCCTATGTAAATCACCCTCTTATCTCCCTGCAGTATCTTTTGAATGACTTACCTAGAAGGTTTACAGTTCATACACCCTTAGGGATGTATGATATGCCTACCACTGGGAATAGATTGCCAATGTTTCTTCTTTTTTTTCTCCTTTTTGTCTAAAAGCAGGTGGATGTAACTTGGAGTGAGTGTCCTCATGAGCGCTGGTGTGGCCTTTGTGTGCCACCTGCCGGCTGAGCTGTGTCCTGGCCACTGCATCCCAGGGCACTGCCAGGGATGAGGGCTTCCCACCACCCAGGAGAGAACAGAAAGGAGGGATGTGGGCAGTGGTGGATGGGGCATCTTAAATTCATATAATACATCTTTTGGATGCTCGAAGAGCAGGAGGATATAACTCAAGTATTTCTTTTCCATGGTAGAATGTAGAAATCAGTTTCAGTGAAAGTGATGGAGGGCTGTAGAAATGGTTTCCTTACACTGTGTAAGATGGTAGGGAGAGATGAGGATTGCTTGCCACTGAGAAACAAATCTTTTATTTGGGAATTATCTTCATGGAGATATGTATCCCATGAAATCTCGTGCACTTTTACTTGGAGGGGTATGTGTAATCCTCCATAAGTGGGGCATTTATGTGTTTGAGTTTTATTCCTGTCCAGAACACCTTTGAATTCTGAAAGATCCTGGTGTCTGTTTGGACACAGCTCTAGTATGCAGATGTCTGCAGATGGAGATATGCTGTAATATTTCTGGAGCAGAAATGTGCACTAACATGCTGCTAGGGCATGTAATGCAAGTACTCTGCTTATGCAGTTGGCCTAATTATTTTTTAAATTTTTGTTTATTTAGAGCCTGCTTTGATGAGCTACAAATGGACCATGTTAAAATATGGCTGTTCTTGGATTATCTCTCTGATATTATCTATGTTATTGACATGTTCGTCAGGTTCAGAACAGGTGAGTCTTTCTGGGATTTGGTTTCTAATACTGCATGTATTTAAAGGCTGGAAACAAAATTCCCCTGTGGGGTATGACCACTGTAATAGCCTGTCAGAGTGCAACAGTGGAGGCTTTTGGAAGATGAAGTGTCTGATCAGCTTGGATTTTCTAAGGCCATACATTCCAACACTTGCTCTTCACTTGTCTCTAAATTCAGTTCTGTCAGTAATAGGCGTGCCAGATGCTGAGTGCATAGCCACTGTAACAGGCTGTGTGGGGAAGGGACAATAGGGCACTTGGGGCAGGAAACCAGCTGCACCCCACAAGTGCTATTTCCTTAACCAAGCTATGCAGCATCCTGGTCAGAAGTGGTTATTGAGTTGGTCAAGATCAAGACCTGGCACCTGTCCCAGCCTTCTGTCTGTGCTCCTATGCCTGGAACAGGCAGTGTAGCCCCTCTGCCACCATCTGCCACCATCTGTGCTTCCTGCAGCTCTGCGAGGTCCTGGCAGGTTCCCACTGCCTGGTGATGCTACAGGGTTAACCCAGGAACCCCTGCTTAGGTCCTGCCTTCCTGGAGGAAGTGTAAACCCAGAGGATTTATGAGGACTGTGCCATGCTATGTGTGAAGTGGTTCTCTTCAGCTTCTTGTCCTTGTTTCTGTAATCCAGCCGGCTGCGATTCCAGCCTTAAAGTGGTATCTGTTTTAAACTGAGCAAGGTCATAATATAGGCCTAAGCAATGGCATTCAGTGATCCATGTCACCAAGTTACTGAATAGTCCTTGATGCACTTTGGTGCTGCACTTTGGTCCATGCCAGAGAGCACCCAGTGTCTGGGGACAGCTAGGAGGACAGCAGGGGTTGGGTGTTGTTCATCGTGGTGTTTTTGGAAGGGCCTGGAAGAACTTACATGTGAATAGAAGCTGTCATAGTAGCTGGTCTTGGGCCAGAAGACATCTCCTGTCTCATTCTCTTCACTGGTACAGACACAGCTTCAAAATGTCCCTTGAAAGGGTCCAAAACAACACTGATCATTTAAAAATGAGAGTAATTTTAGATCTTTCATTTTAACATCTTATCCATTTTTATCTATTTATTTATTTTAAGTTGTGCTGACAGCTTGATGTTAATTATGGCCTATGAGAAGTTGTAAACGTAACTACAAGATGGGCTAAAAATGCTGTCATGTGGGAAGCACACAACCCATGGCAAGCCAAATTCTTAAACTTAGCAAGTACCTTGTTCAACAGGAAAGTCAGTTTCAGGTACCAGCCAAAATCACAAGAGTGTTGTATTTGGGGCAGGATGGGGAGGGGTGTTCATCTTCTTTATGTAGTTAAAATGTCTACTGTGCCAACTAAATTTACCTTCTGCAGTTACATCTGTTAATGTAATGGGAAAGAACAGAGCAGAAATTAGGCATGTCCAGGCAAAGCGAGTTATAAATTTCCATGGGCTGTCCTGATAATAATTATATGGCTGTTAAAGCCTGACTGCAATTTGAATTTTCAGGCCTGGCTTGCAACTGCAGAATTGCTGGAGCTGTCTCCCAAATGCTTCAGTGCAGGTGTCTGCTGTAGTTCCAGGCACTCCAAGAAAGAAGTTGCTTCTTTTAGGTGGCAGAATCTTTGTCAGCTCTCTTAACAGTTCCTCCTGGCTCTGCCTTTGCCTGCTGCCTTTTCATGTGAGTCCACAAGGTCCATCTGTGCTGGGGATGGAGGTCCTGGAAGCCTTTGGGGGAGAGTGAGACTTTCTGCTGTCTGAGGGCAGGGTCTGCCTTGGAACTGACATCTAGTAGCCTCACGACTACTCTGATCAGCAGCTTCTCCATGGTGCATTTCTGTCTAGCTGCAGGGCCAGTTGGACTGCATTTCACCTGTTTGGTGACTGTGCACTGTGAAACAGAAAAGATTCATGTCTCAGCAGCTGGTTGTGTTTAGCATACCCTGTGTTCTAATGCTTTCAGAAGATTTTACTGTAAGACCAGTTCCATAAGGGAGCAAAAAGCCAAGAGGTTTTATCTCCTTTCAGGAGGAAGGTGTTTTCAAAGTTATTTTTCATAACTGTGTATCAGAAATTGATCAGTCTGGCCAGCTTTTCTGTTTAGTTGTACAACCAAAGGGCATATTTGACCAGCTTTTTCAGCAGTCTTCTGGGAGGCAGCACATGCATGGCACAGGAACTACTTCCATTCGTAATTGCTGTCAGTTTGCAGATCCAAAGCCAGATACACACAAATAGATGTGGCATTTTCAGATGAACCACACATTCCAGAAATACCGTGCTGTGTAGGGCACAAAGAAATACAGCTTGGTGTTCCTCAGGAGAGGCTTCCCTGAGAAAGCTGTAGGTGCCTTGTAGATTGCTAAGGGGTTAGTAAAATGTGATAATCCAGGATACACCAGGAATGTTTTGCTTTTTCCTCAGTGGACATTTTCTCCTGAGTGGCCCAATGGGCTGACAGTTGGATATCTCCAATTGCAGCAAGTATTTGATACCTATCAATTATATAGGCTGTTCCTTGTGGAACATTTTTAATGCCCTCAGAGGCACAAAAGAGCTGTACTCTTTGTCTCTCACTGCAGTTTATATCTATTTGCAAATTTTTAAAATCTAATACTTTTCAAAGTCTTTGGAATGAAGAAATTTTGATGTGTGAAAGTCTGCTTAGCAGCTCTCTCACTAGAAACGCAAAGTGCAAACCAAGGAAAATCACGTCAGTTTTAACACTGGACACAAGAAGAAAAGCATGACTTAGGGAGGGGGGTGACTGCATTTCTTTATCTCAAGGGTATCTATATTGTTTGGAAAAGGTTTCCAACAATCTATTATGCCAACTTATTCTTGGTATTTATTTTAAAATATTCCACTCCTATTTTATATACACTTGCTTAACTTTAGTTATGACTCATGCCAATGATTCATGAAAAATTAGACACTTGAATATCCCTCTTTTTTTTGCAAAGATACTTAAAAGAAAAAGATACAGCTGTCGCAGGAAAGAGTAGAAAGCCTCAGGGAGCACTGTGGTGAAAATAGAGTCATTGTTCTTAGTCATTATATATCAGCTTTGAAACTTGATTGAAATATTTAAATATGCAATTAAATGACCTCAATATCTGTAGGCATAACAGTACAAATTGTAACATTCTTAGGCCTGAAATGTTAAGTTACTCACTACTGTTGATGGTATTTTTACTCTAATGTAAAATCTTTTTATTCTCTGAAGGCTTCCTTGAACAAGGCTTGCTAGTTCAGGATGAGAAGAAGTTACGAGAACATTATACCAAAACTGTGCAGTTCAAACTGGACGTGCTGTCTCTTGTGCCAACAGACCTGGCATATTTCAAGCTTGGTTTGAACTACCCCGAGCTCCGGTTTAACCGCCTGCTGAGGATTGCTCGGCTCTTTGAGTTTTTTGACCGTACCGAGACCAGGACAAATTATCCAAACATGTTCCGCATTGGCAATCTGGTGTTGTACATTCTCATCATCATCCACTGGAACGCCTGCATATACTTTGCGATATCGAAGGTGATCGGGTTCGGAACCGACACCTGGGTGTATCCCAACGTGTCCGTGCCGGAGTACGCGCGCCTGTCCAGGAAGTACATTTACAGTCTGTACTGGTCAACGCTCACGCTGACGACTATCGGGGAGACACCGCCCCCGGTGAAGGATGAGGAGTATCTCTTTGTGGTCATCGACTTCCTGGTGGGCGTGCTCATCTTTGCCACCATTGTCGGGAACGTCGGCTCCATGATTTCCAACATGAATGCTTCCAGGGCAGAGTTCCAGGCCAAAGTGGATTCCATTAAACAGTACATGCAGTTCCGAAAGGTGACTAAGGATTTGGAAGCCAGGGTTATTAAGTGGTTTGATTACCTCTGGACCAACAAGAAAACGGTAGATGAGAAGGAAGTTCTCAAAAATCTGCCTGACAAGTTGAAGGCTGAAATTGCCATCAACGTCCATTTGGACACGCTGAGGAAAGTGCGTATATTCCAGGATTGTGAAGCTGGACTTCTCATTGAGCTGGTGCTGAAACTGAAACCTACGGTCTTCAGTCCTGGTGACTACATTTGCAAAAAAGGAGATATTGGAAGAGAAATGTACATTATTAAAGAGGGAAAATTGGCTGTGGTGGCGGATGATGGCATAACCCAATTTGTAGTCCTAAGCGATGGCAGCTACTTTGGTGAAATCAGCATCCTAAACATCAAAGGTAGCAAATCTGGCAACAGGAGGACAGCCAACATTAGGAGTATTGGTTATTCTGATTTGTTCTGCTTGTCTAAGGATGATTTAATGGAAGCCCTCACAGAATATCCAGAAGCCAAAAAGGCTCTGGAAGAGAAAGGACGTCAAATTCTGATGAAAGACAATTTAATAGATGAGGAGGCAGCAAAAGCGGGAGCTGACCCAAAAGACTTGGAAGAAAAAATAGGACGACTTGAAGTAGCTCTGGATACGCTGCAGACTAGGTTTGCAAGGCTCATGGCAGAATACACTGCATCTCAACAAAAGGTGAAACAGAGACTTGCCAGAGTAGAAACCCGAGTAAAAAAATACGGTAGTGGCAGCTTATCAGTTGCAGAAGCAGAGGCTGAAAAACCTGAGGAGGAGAAAAAGCAGTAATGGAGTATTTATTTATATTTCCTCATTTATTGGAGAAGGTTGAAGCACTGAAAGCCATAAATGTATGTAAATATGTGTGTGCATACATAGACATAATTATTTTTATATGAACTCAAGAGAATGGTTTTTAGCATTTTTAACTGAAGCAGTATTTTCTTGTAAATAGAACACTGTCACCTTCTTGGGGGGAGATTTGGTCCAGCACTTGGTACTTTTTTGTACTGAGAGTGGGCTTCTTACAAGTCTTGCTCAGAATGTCTGTTGTGTTTGTAGGTCTTGACACATTGTCTCTTCCTGCACATCATGCGTTAAGAAGGCATTGTACTTAAGTAGAAGAGATTAATTTTTTTTCCTTTTTAAGAGCTTAAAAAATGTTCATAGGGTACCCTGCTCTAACTTGCTACTTTAGTAGCTGATTAAATGCATGGATGGATGTCTGTTTCTCAAAATTTTTGTTCTTTTAGAGTCTGTGCAAACAGTTGGATGACAGCTAAGCAGTGTCGGGTACCTGGCCATTACAGTGCACCCTGCACGTGTCTGAAATGGCCATGTGCTCGGATGCTTTAGTGTGATTCTCTCTAATGAGCTGGGCTCTGCACAAAGGACCATGCTGACAGAGTAGCAGTGCTCATTCATGTCCCTTCTGGCAGGGTCTGTGACAGCCTTTGCTGCTCTGCAACTGCTTCGCCAGGGGAGAGAGCGGGGGATGCTCCCTTCTGGTTTTTTTAGCGCAGTTCCATTAGCACTGGTAACACCCTCACTTGGAAGGGAGTCCCCCTAAAGCTCACTGGTGGAAGGGTAATACAGTTTCACCAAACCTGGGAGGAGAAAAGAGGGCCCTGGTGTGTGCAGCTCCCCTATGTAGGGTGCTGAGTGAACTCCCTGGCAAGGGGGCAATCCCAAGGGACTGCCTGAGCTACTGAGAAATCCCATGGGCTGGCAGGGCAGGCTGTCACTGCCTGCCAGGCAGCTTGCTCCCACAACAGGTTTTCTGCTAGGCAAGGATAACAAGCCCTGTGTTGCAAAGTCATTCTGGTCACTTAGGCCTATGTTTTCTTCCTTTTTATTTCTTCTGAGGATGTCTACTCCATCTCCCTGTGCTGTTTGCTGCCTTCTTTTCTCCAAAGTAGTTGTCACACTACCTTGTTTTTACTAGTTAGGGAGAACACAGAAGATACTAGCTTTCATTTTTTGCTGTACAGTATTTTGCTGTCATGCAACTTCCTCAATGTTACTTTCATCCTCCTGAATCTCACTGGCTTTTGGTAAGTATGGAACAGCAGAGGCTGTTCAGCATGTATGGCGTGGGATCCTCCAGTGGCATTAGGTATTTCTATGAGCAGTGCTCTGACCTTAGTTGTCCTCAGGCCTGAGTTATGACAGCATCTGGGATCAATGGCCTGTTGGAAAATTGGTGAGGAGCCCGCTGAGAAGAGGGTGGTTTAACTGGATGACAGTGGAATGAAAAGAGACAGTTTTGCTAAACTGAGTACAACTGCTCAGAGTAAGTCCTCGTCTCCAGGCAAGCAGCTGTTCCCTTCTATTGACACTTCTGAGTCTGGTGAGGGAGACAAATCTGTCAGTGATTAAGGAATGGAGCTTTGCCAACAACTCTGGCAAAGGGACAACTGGGTAGTAAGGTCCACACATGGCCCTTGTCTAAATTCCTGTTAGTGTTAGCCTAGAAGCCAGCTATGCTTATGGATCTTCCCTAGATTTGGCTTAACCTCTATTATCAAAATATCCACTGATTGTAATAAGTAGTTTGGAAAGTAATCAATGTCTCTTTGTGGCCAGTGGCACTCAGGAGTATTGGTTCATCAGCTGAATCTTGGCCTTACCTTCTTTAAGGGCTTGAGAGAAATGGGGGAGCTGAGAGGCTGGTTTTGGCAGGAGGGTAGTGCCCTTGGTCCCACCCAGGGGCAGGCAGGGCTGAAATGGAGCTGGGCTCACTGCAGGTATCCCTGTGAGCACAGACAGGGCTGTCACAGGCTGCTCAACTTCCACCTTGTGACAGAGCCGGGTACCACACTCGCCTTGGCTGACATTCACTGGTGTGTGACTCAAACCCACTGTATGTGGTAGGGGTTTCATGCATATTGACATGTTCTCCATCATTCTCTGTAAATACCCAACATAGCACAGCTATTCCAGCCCACTAGGTATGTATGAGTAAAACTGTTCAAAGTACTCTTTATACCAAATTTATACCTGTTTAAAAACCCTAAAAACCACAGGACTGCGTCTTTACCTGGTGGATCAGAACAGCCTAATCTGTCAGTTAAATGCATGTTTGCTCTTCCCTTTCCATGCCTCTTGATCTGGTTTTCATACACCAGAAAAAGAGCATTTTGATGCTATTGGCTTCAGTCACTCTGAAACATACAGCTTCTGGCATGATGAAATCACATCCTTTGGCGTCTTTCATCTCTGTAAGATGTTTTTTCCTCTTCTTTAATGTGGCTACAGCATGTACATTAAAATATTTTGAGTAATGTTCAAGCAACTCTGTGCTTTCTCTTACCCATATCCCTCTAGATTTTAGTGTTTCAGACAGACTTTGATCACATCACCATTACATGGCCTGGAAAATTGCTAACTGGAACAGAGATCTGAAGTGACAGAAAACTATGTGGGAATGGTGTCTCTCCTCACTACAGCACAGCTGGCACACAGCTTTGGTCCTGGGCCCAGTTTTGACACCATCCCTGTGTTTGCAGGTACCACACAGGCACAAGAGCCTGACCATTATGTCGCTGCCCAAGGGCTGCCAGGTCCCACGGGGCACAGAGCCTGCCAGGCTGCTGCCACCTGTCTCCTGCTTTCCCTTCCCAGCTCCAGGCAGGCTGGCACTGTCCCTCAGCAGGGACAGTGGCTTGTCTAGCAGAAATCAGTGTGTGCAGCTTTCTGCTACTTGCACACAGGTCACCTACCAAAAATTGCCAGGCGCAGACTGGGCTGGGCTGGTTCTTTGACCCTGCCACAAGAGAAAGCAAGGCACAGGGCAGTGCTTACAGAGCATTTGAACATAGGCCTGAATCTAGAAATAGATTTAATGGCCACAGCACTCACTTCACATGGGCCTAAGCAGGTAGCCATGGGTGGCACTGCTGCTCCAAACTGCCTGTGCTGAGTGAGACACCAGATGGGCAAAGTCTGAGAGGTTTGAACAGCTGCTCCACATGCAAAAGGAGAGGAGAGGTGGTGGAGTGGCACACCATGCTCCAGCTGCTGCTTGGAGTGAGCTTTGCCAGGGGAAGGGCTTCAAGCTGTGGACCCTGTACCCTGACAGCAAATGATTTCAGCCTTGCTCCTCTCTGAAGTTCTCTCAGGGCTTTCCCCATCCTTTTACCTTCATTCCCTATTATTTTATTTTACAGTTTTTAGAGCAGAAAACTGCCTTGGCAAATTCAATGAACTGGACTTCAGAAGCAGCAGTAACAGCAAAACAGCTCATGTATTTGTACAGCCAAGGACTGGGGTTTTCTTTACAGTGCAGTTCTTTCTTCAGAAACAGCCCAGGGAAAGTACAATCATGCTTTAAAAACTCTTTTCTCCAAGGCATTGGCTTCAGAGTTTCATTCCTGCCAAATATTTATTAATGTACAATACAAGGGCTCTACTTTACATTAGAAACCAAACTGCTCATTGTCCTTGCCCCCACAAAAGCATTGGTGCTTTCTCTGAGCTGGTCCGTGTGTTGGTGGCTTTGAAAGACACACTTGTGTCTGTATCACTGCTGGCACCAAGGATGAGACATTCACAGGCCAAACCTGGCCAGGCTGTACAGTGAGGTGACACAGGCAGACTAAAGGAGAGCTACTCTTCACCCTCAAGATTTGCAAGATGACAGCATTTGCACTTGGCTTCAAGGTCCCCCAGCTCTTCTATTAATGTTTCCAACCTGGAACAAACAGAATGAATCAAACTCTTCTCTACATAATTCATTATTTGCAAAAACATCTCATGTATCCCTGAGAGCAAAACAAATTATGCACTAAATGGATCTGGCAACTGTACAGGCAGTTAAAACACAAGATTTCAGCTGTGGCAGCTTTCCTGAGGGAAGCCATCAATCTGGGACTCCTCTCTCCTCCCCAGTCCCATTCATAGCCCAGAGCATGAGAAGGGTGCCTGAGGGGGGAAAACCACACAAGCTCTGAGGAACAAGCTCTAGGGTGAAGATGGTCAGGCCTTTTGTTTCTGAAATTCAGATTTTGCAATCATTTCCAGCTCACGAGGGCTGAGGCTTGCTGCTGCCAGCTGCTCTTGCAGCCTCACTGCGGCAGATACAGTTCTGCTGTTCTGTGTTGGCAATCCTCCTCCTTCCACGCCCTAGGAGCAAAGGGAGGAGGAAAGGCTTGCTACTCTTTAAGCAGTTATTTAAGGATGAACACAAACATTAGCTTTACTCCAGAAGCAGCAGCAGTTCTCACAGATTTCCTTCATCAGAAGCTGGGAGATCACCTGGGCTCCTGCTGGGAGAGTGCAGGTTGCAGTGCCAATGGCTCAGCTTCCATGGGCTGTCTTCCCAAGAGGCTGAGGACACTGGCCAGCTCTAACAGAGACCTCTCTTATTTGTACAGGTAAATCAGGGGTAGAGTACTAAAACCAGAAGTGCAGAAATATGGAAGGAATTTACGAATGGATGCCATTCCATTTTTCTTTCCTTAGCATTTGTGGTGCCTGGTACCAGCCTTTGTGTAAGAGGGCAACTGAAGAACACTAACATGGAAAATCAGGGAAAGCATGGCTGTATTCTAAAACAATGGGCAGCTTGATAAAGAGCTATTAATTTCTCAGCTTTTTAATATGTAATTTCTTTAGCTTTCTGACAAGTAAAAAACCCCACACCATTCTGTTTTCACAGCCAACAGTAACATCCCCTCATTGTCCTGGGAGGGGAACCACCTCCACGTGGTCACACCCGAGCAGCCCCTTCAGGTGAGTAGCATGGCAAGAACCCATGGGCACTACTTGCCTTTCCAGAGAAGGAGACAGAGAAGCACAAAACCTTTTTTTTTTGTGTAGCCTGCTGCCAGGTCTGATGAATCAATCCAACCATGCTGTAAACATCTACTCTTTTTAGGAGAACCAATGCCAGTTCCTCATCAAAGTACAAATATTTCACTTGCAGAATAGTGCAGATAATTAACCCAGCTTCCTGCAGTGGGATTCCCACTGTTATCAGATTACTTGTAGATTAAGGATGTTTTAAGCAAGTCCTTAGGCTGCTTGTTTACAGGTCCAATGCTTGGCATAAGAAACCTTCTCTTACAGCAGCAGCTTGGGTACTATCAGTGAAGGAAATGATCCAGAGGTGTGAATTTTAAGTTCTGACTACTGAAAACCCAATGCCTCATCTCCTAGCAATAAAAGCTGCCTCTGACCAGACTTGCATCAAGGTTAGGAGAAAAGCTTATGTCTGGCAGCACAAAGCTGCAGAGCTTTTCTAGCAAAGCACCTCATGCCTTTCCAAACACATTGGTTGCCTCCACAGCTCATTTAGCCTGTCAGCCACAGCCAGGCTTGGTTCACAGATGCATGGTTCAGTCTGAGCAGTGACAGCACAAGGAAGGCTCATGGCTCAAGGCAGATTGACAAAGGAGCTGTCCCAGGCAGAAACACTTTCAATTCAAGGCTTCAAGGCTGGCAGTTTCATTGCCATAACCTGACAGCAGCAGCTGTGAGCGCTGGCAGCCCAAGAAGGGTAAGTGTGGTGAGGAAGAAGAGGAGCAAGAGCAGAGCCATGCAGCGCTTCTGAGAGCTGGTGGCAGTCCAAAACTGCAGCCAGCCTGGAGCAGGGGTGACAGATGTGCTGGACAAGGGAGACACCCCAAGCTGCTCAGCTTCCTGCCACCAGGGAAGGGAGGTTAGTACAGAAGGGATGCTGCAATCTGGAGCCAGAGAGAGAAAGCAGACAGGGGAGCCTCTGCAGAGTTTTCTAAACTGATTTACACTTAGGTGGCCAGAAGGGGCCCAAGCCAGACTAATGGGTGACAGGAATGACTCCAGAAGGGCATGTTCCCCCTCCCCAGCCACTGCCAGTGCTAAGGGCAAACCTGCTGTGCAGCATAGCAGTGCTGCCTGCTCCATATAGGGTTCAGTCCTACACAGCTTCACTCTGACTTGGGCAAGGCAAAGGGAAAATTTCAGAACAAACTCAGGAGGTGCTGAGAACAATTGATGTTAGCAGCAGCCACTAGGAGACTCCAGAGGCTGCAATCATCCTCAGGACCCAAGGTTCCCAGAGGAAAGGTAAAAACCAGCAGAGTATGGCTGCTGGAGGCCCCTACCTTGCAGACACTGGGAAGAAACTGCTGGAAGAGTCTGTTTTTACCACCCACAGCCCTGCAGCAGTGGCTTGGAGGCAGCAGGCAAATCATTGCCACCAACTGCCCCAAGGGTCACTGCTGGGCTGCAGCAGGACATGGTGTCCAAAAGCACAGCCTCCAGGCCAGCCCTTGCTCTGGAGAAGCCAAGAGCACAAAAGAGAAAGAAGGGACTAATCCATCCTCTGAAGGTGGCAACAGAGGGCAGGTCCCATAGAGAGAGTCCCAAACCCAGGAAACTTTTCCTAAGGCTTAAACACTGAGAAATCCTCTCCTTCAAAATCAAAGCTAGCACACAAGCTGTTTGGGATGACAAAACTTCTTGTCCAAACTGCTGCAGGTCTGGAGCGGGATTGCTTCTGAAAAGCCTGAGGATGTTGTCTGGAACAACTCCTGGCACAGGAGCAATGCTCTCACCCAGGCTGGCTGCTGGCTACTACAGCTCAGGCAGAAAGCAGAGGCTGGGCTCCAGCCCTTACACCACATGAGCCAGACAAGAATTTTGTTAGAAGGAATATCATCTTGGGGATTTTAGTTTGGGAATGAGACACTCTCCAGAGAGAGTCAAGGTGTAAAACAAACAGTGCAAGAGCAACCCTTATCATTATCTGTGTTGTGCTTTTGAAGGAAATACCGATATTGGAGAAACCAAAATGTCATGTTTTATTTCAGGTGCCTTGCTAAAAAATTCATAGTATTCTTCATGCATAGATGACAAAAATTAAAATTCAGTGTGCATGGCACACTGATTTTTCTTTTGGAAATACCCTTTCATCTAGAAAACATTCTTGTGCTGCATTTCCAATTTTTATTAACATCAGTTATATTAGGAAACAAAACCCCTTCAATAGTAACATATTGGCTTACCTGATCTTTATCCCTTGCTGCTCAAACACAGCGTGCTTGAAAAGGGAAATATTAAATCAAAGGTAGCAACACATGATGTGTGGCAGCTCAGCCTGGAACAGGGAAGTTCAGCTAGTTGCCATTCCATGGCCACTTAGTTTTGAGCACTGTTACTCCCTCTGCTGTCCTGTACAGGTCTGGAAGCAGAAGGTTGCAGTGGGAGGACAGTTTTAAAGGATTTTCTCTGTACATGACCCCAGTGGTACAGAAGATACACCAGAACCTTTGGTGATATTAAGAAAGGCTTCATGTCAGCTTTGCATGTAGCAGTTGAGCCACAAATCTGCAGTTTTTATCTTCACTTGACATTGGTCAGTCCAAGCTGTGAGCCAAGGCCACAGGAGCAGCAGGATCCCTGCACGTGCAGTTGTTTGTAGTTGAGCTGTGCTGCCTGTCCTTCAAAAGGCAGAAGTCTAACTCCAGCAATTGGCTGGCTGACTGTCACAGTCAGCTCTGGTCTCAATTTTGAAGTCTCAAAACTATGCACAGACCCACCCAGCAAAACAATGTAGGAGTTCTCAATGCAATCTCATTGTCCTAAAATAGAATAATGATTCCCACCCTCCACTTGCATCTCCAATGTCTTTGTCTCTTAGACATTTCCCCACACACAAATCCCAACACAGGATCTATATTGAGCAAGACATCCATGAACACAAGCACACTAGGCAAACTTCAGCTATTTATCAGAATCACTCTCCTGATGTATCCTTCAAATACAGCAGAACAGAACAAAACTATACTTGTATATCTGCAATTAAAACCACCTTCCCACACACTTTTTAATTGGGTTAATGAAGAAGAACAATAAGAACCAACAGCTGAAGACATCTTCAGATGGAGCACTAGAGAAAAATACTGACATTTCATGGTTTTCCAAATGAATTCATCTGGGTAAGAAATGACCTAAAGACTAGGGCCAGTATTAGCTCTTTTTTCTAAAGCAGCATTCCTTTCATGATTTAGTATAAATCTGAATTTTTAAAAATTAATTTTATTAAGTCCCCTATGGTCTTATGAATCTTATGATACTTTTATTAAACTTTCAACTATGAACAAGAACTGTAAGTAACTTATCACAAACCCTTGTGACTCAGACTAAGCATAATAAACTCAGCTCTTGTTAGGAAAGGCTTGATTTTGAATAGCTTAACTTGGAAGAAATTGGAAGAATTGCTGCTCCATCTTGCAAGCTGAAATGATGGAGTTTTTCTGCATAATAAATAAAGCATAGCTCAAACATTCCACCTAATTCATAAAAACTCTTGAGGCAACCAGGAAATTCTTAATCCTCTTGTGAGAAAAATTTACCTGGAGGTAACTGGCTACAACAGTGCGACGGAAACACCTTAAAGCTGATGATGTGGGGATTGTCCTCTTCCAGAACATCAGCATGGAAACCTGTGTCCTGGAAACATCCAGCAGCATGGAAACCTGTGTCCAATTCCCTGCTTCACAGAGCACAAGCCCAGGCAAGCACCTGGGCCGCTCACAGTGCAGCTCCCTGGAGGCTGAGCCCACCAGGTCCAGGACACCTGTGTGGTGTCAGATGGGACAGGAAGCTCCTGCTTCAGCAGTGAAGCCACTGTTGGATGAGAGGCATGGACTGACTACTGTAACACCGAGTTCCTTGGAGCCCTGGGCCATTTCAGCATCAGCTCTCCTCAGAATGCAGGGTTGGAGGGGGTGCCCTTGGCTGCCACCATCCTGTCTCAGGCTGCTGCCTGCCAAATGGAAGACAAGCCCAGTGAGAAGTTCACAAAACTATTCCTTAGTTAACTGAACTATGCTCACTGCTGACAGCTGTTCCTGAAATCTCTTTAGCAAGAAGCAAAAGCTTTGATCTTTTGAAAGGTGATGCTCTGTTTATGCAGCATTATGTGCTAACATACCTCCAGAGCTAAACAAAACCATTTCTTCACTCCTAATCAAATCTGAACCAGTGCCACATTAAGATGATTCTTTTCAGGGCATTACTTCTCTTGCACCACTATAATTTTTGAAGCATGTGATGGTACAATACACAGAAGCCTGATGGCCCCTTTGCACTGAGGTTGGAAACATTCAGGCAGTCTGTTAGGGTGCAGAAGGAGATACTTGAAGAGGTATTTTTCATTTGTCAAATGAGGCAGTGCTGAGATGTCCGAAATATTTTCTTGTCAACATATCTTGAAGGCACCCTGTGGAGAGAACACCACCACACTGGCATCAGACTACTGCCTTGGATGAGGGATCTTCTATCTCACTGAAGGGAGGTATTTCCATTACACATAAGTACACTTCAATCTCCAAGTTTTTTAGACCTAAACTTTGCTAGACACTGTGAAAGACATTCCAGGTGTGCCAGGAGCCCAAGAAAAAACCCCAAACCAAGCCCAACTTAAAATGACATTTTCCCCTTCAAACAGAACACTGGCTGAAACTTCTGTAGGACAGGAATGCAGCCTGCAGCTATAAGACTTCAAGATTTATTTATTTTAAATCTTATCAACTGGTGCTGCTGAACAACTAGTGCACTTACACCAGTCCTAAGGAGATAAGGTTTCAATAGAGTGGTATTTGGGGGAGGCAGTATATATTTACATGAGAAATCAGTCAAATATTAAGTACTTATATCTTACCTGAAAATGATTCCTTGAAAAACAACTTATGCTTTTGAAGGCCAATGCCATTATGTATTATTTTAATCTTAATGCTAAAGGAAAACAGAAAGAGCATATTTACAATGTCAACAGTTAAGAGAACTTTGTATTGCTCTCCAGTTATGCTGTCTGCACAGCTTTTAGACCTATATAAAAAAAAACCAATATGAATCACATACATCTGCCAGCTGGGTGCAACCACAAACCACAGCTAAATTAGTGTAAGAAGAGTTACAGGGATAGAGCTTAAGACATCAGACTGTGAACACAGTACATACCACACAGCAGTGTCATGATGTGTTCATGCTTGCAGTGAATAACCTTAAGGCACTTGGCAAATGTTCTTACCACCTACAGTAAGAGTTGCTCCAAACTTGAAGGGCTCAGCAGGCACTGTTGTCACTCTACACTGAGAGGTAGGGCATCTTGTGTTTTCCTCCTCTGGGACATACAACAAGATGGACCCAAGAGGGCAGGCCCCAAGGGCCACCTCTGAGATCAGAGGCCAGAAGACAGACAGCACCTTTCCCTCCCCAGCAAGTTTCAGTCCCATGTGTCCAGGCCATCTGGCATTGGCTTGAATTTGAGAGGGGAACATGGCTGGACCCCACATCACTACAGTTCACTTGTGGAGAGCTTTCTGTACCTGCAACCTTCAAATTATTCAGTACTACAACAACATCTAATCAAACCATTTAATATCTAATTTATCAAAGTAAGAAAGTAACTTGGTTTCTTTTTCACTGAACCATGGTGAAAAAAGGTCATTGTTTTATTCAGCATCATAGTTACATAACAGTTGTCTGTTTCTATTACTAGAAAGAATTTATTAAAATAGTCCTGAAAGACATCTTTTCTTTTTCCAATGATTTCAAAACTAAGCCTTTTAATGCCAATTCCACACAGTCACGGGTTTGATCGGTAGTAGCCAGTTATAGCAATTGTCAAGGCACAAGCTCAGCTCTGCACACCCGCTGCAGCTTGTATTGGAAAAGAGATATGCCAGTTCCATCTGCACTTCCAAATGCAGAATCCCTTCATCATATATTGCAACAGGAGAAATTAACATTAAACACAGACTAAGAAAGGTAAAGGATTTATTTCTGATATGATTTGTAGAGTTAAATTAAAAACCTACTGAATACTTTATGTAGTAGATGAACATAACCTTAGTACTTACTTTCTAACAGTTTATTTAATGGTTGGAAGTGTACAACATGAAGTAGGCCTCACGTTTAATATTGTTCAATTTTGCTTATTGTTAGATGAGATTAAAATACAGTAGCCATCCCTTTAGACTATGGTGCAACACTGATCATGTGCCTTGATAGGTAGGAAAAATGATTCATTAAATAAATGATGACATAACATGTAGGGAAGACTTTGGATTGTCTATTTTAAATGTCAACATAATAGGCAATTAAGAATAGAACTTCATTTTAAGTGCACTTCCACATGCTTTGTTTATAATATAGCAAAAACTTCCTATCTTTTTTCCAGACACTTCACTCCCTACTCTAAAGCTGTTCAGTCGAAAATGCACTTTCCCCAGTAAACGTCTTTTTTAAAAAAGTAACTAAAATTTCTACCCTTTCATATGCTAAGAAATGTTTCCTAATTAAAAACACAGTTTATTACAAGACATGTGAAGACAACATATAGTGAAATGAATTTTAATTGTTGTGCTGTGACTAAAGTAAAGTTCTCAAGGCTGCAATTTAACATTCCAAGTTCTCCCTTCCATCTTTATTGATTCTTAAGATTTTGCACAGAAACTCTTTGGGGGCTAGAACAGCAGTAATTGCATCACACTGTTTTTCAAGACTTCAAGTTTCAAAAGCAAACTCTTCAAAAAGTACAGTTCTTGATTTGATTAGATACAGGGACAAAAATATAGCACATACTTGAAGGTTACATGGTCTACAAATGATGGCAATATTTTCCTTGGGAGAGTACAGTTTGTTTTCTTGTAAATACTCAAAAAGGCTCAACTTCAAGCAGTAATAAACACAAGCAAAAGTGATTTAACCCTTAAAATAAATATTCAGGAAAACCTCTCTGTACATACAAGTGAAAGAATATGTAACACTTTCACGCTAAAAGAAAAAATAAAGATTTTGTTCATATAAGCAGCTGAAATCTGCTGTTCCAGCCCAATGTCCCCAGTAAAGAAGGGAGGCACAAACACAGGTGACTACTGTAGCTCACTATCTTATGGCCTTTTTGGACAGGGACATCATCACCATCATTTTTAAATCCCTTTTGTTATACTTATTACAGCATGCCAAATCCTTTGGCATATGTGATGGCCTTCAATAATCTTTCTTTAAGCTTTTCTTTGCTTGAGTACTCCGGAAGCAAAAGTACATTAAAGCATGTGTGAGATGTAGGTAACCTGTGGGACAAAAAATACAAGAATTCAGATCTTGGAACATGCAAAAGAAATACATTGCTATTTTACAAGTGGAAAAATAATGAATTTGAAGAAAATAAACTTTCCTTATAGATTCAACTTTCAGATTTAACTAGGTTAATAATGTAAAAGCACATAATTCACTTCCATTTATAAAAAAAACAAACAAAATGTAGAATTTTTTTGTTTTTTTTTTTTACCTCTCTGTATCTGGGCCATTTTTGGCTATGATCATCTTTAACTTTCCAAGTCCTCCCACAGGGGCTCTGTCTGTGCCTGTTGTAAACTGTAAGAATAGTCTTTTCTGTTCATCTGTAAATGAATGGACTATTTCCCAGAATTCCCTATTAAAGAAGAAAGTAAAAAGTAAATAAACTGTAAACTTTCTTTGGTATAAATAAGAATTTCAAAAGTAATTGAGCTTTGAAGGTGTAATAATTCTAATCAGTCTTAACATCAAGTTTAAAAGTTGCATTCATTAACCAAAACCCTCAGAATGTATTTATCAATAAATGAGATTCAGAAATAGAAATCAGAAATATTACTAAACACTGCAGTTTAACTGTCCTTAAACATTAATTTGGCTGTGTCCTGCAGCTATTTTATTATTCCTATTTCCTAAGAAATTGTACTGATTCAACAATGCTTATACCATCTCCTCTTCTGTAATGACAATACTTGAGAAAAGTGAAATTACACACAAGACATTTCCATCTCCAGTACTACAAAGATACTAAATTTTACAATATTAAAATCATTATGAAGAAACAAGCAGATGAAGAAAAGATTAGAAAGAATTACCTAATAATAAGAGAGTCTCTTGTATAGCCACCATCATATTCTGTAGTTTCTTCTAGTGCTTGAAAATCTAAATTCTGTAAGAAGATGATATTTTTAAAGATGACCACTAATTATATACTCAGTATCATATAAAGCTCCACTCTCTAGAGTATATTCAAAATTCTTACCCTACTTCCACAAATAAGTAATTCAATTTCCTCTGGTCTAAATAAATATTTCAAAGGAGATTCATTGGTCACCATGTGGAATCCTCTCCGAAAGGCCTTGAACTGCTTTTCTACTGATTTATTGAGTATATAGTCAGCATACAGATTGACAAATTCCTGCAAGGAAATAAACCCCAAAAAACCTTAGTGTTTCAACACATGCCACTTGAAGTACCTCCCAAAAAAACAAGACCCCAAAATACCTATAATTCTGTAATTCTATGCAAATTATCTGAGCTCAGGTTTTATTCAGCAACACAAAAGAACAAGTCTCAAATACTACTCAAACAGTTCAAACATCCCTCCCAGTAGCTATGTATCCATGTATCAATGCTTTCTTTAAGAGAAACCATTTCGGTTCACAACCACACTGTGCTATGGGAATTTTAAAAGCCTTTTAAACTTAAAAGTGAGACCACCTTTGTAGGGTTCTACACTATTCTACACACAGTATATCAAAGAACTCCAGATGCTGTTTAAAAAAAAGCTGCATGTACCTTTCTGTTTTCATTTGTAATTGGAATTTTATCACCGTTTTCCTTTAAATCATGCATCATTGGATTGCCAAAGAGATCCGTGTGAGATATTTGAAACGTTATCATCATATCATCTTCCACACTTCCTTCATACTCCAGTAAGTCTCTCAAACTCTGATACAGAACCTAACAGAATAAGAAATACATGTCTGTCAAAAATCAGCTTTGATAAATTCCACTGAGTAATACACGAAGACATGAAACCATCCGGCTCAAAAGAGGGTTGCTATATTCTATGACACAAGTCACCTAAAAATCTCTCCAAACAATTACTTATTAAGTTCAGTATCTGTAAAGAGAAACAACAGAAGATATTAAGGTAAAAAAAAAAAAAAAGAAACATGATAATCAGTGATAACTCCCTTAAAAGAGCCTTTTAGTACCTACCAATCTTCTAAAATGCAATGGTCAAATCTGCAGTTTAAGAGCCTCTAACAACATCTCAAGTCTTTTGAATCTGTCTTTACTTTAGGCATCCAGAATATGTTACATGAATAAGGGGAACATTTATGAGTTAAAAATCAAAGAAACCCCAGTATTTTATATCAGATAAAATTCAGAGAGCAGGCTTTTATCTTCCATTTCTTATTTAAAACTAAAACCAACTAGGATGTAATCCAAAAACAACACAGATGGGGCAGTTTTAACATAAGAAGACATTTATGAACCAAAAAATCACAGGTTTGATCAGAATTTACCAAGTGCAATCTGAAATTACCTGTAAGAGTTTGCTCTGTGTAAAGGAGCAACCAGGTTTCCTCCCTGCTATGCCTTAGGAAAAGCCCAAGACTCTCTTGGAAACCAAAGCCTATGCAGCAAAGGAACAATTATTTGGCTGCAATAGAGGCAGAGGGGCTAAAGAATACAAAGCAAAGGTGGATGTGACAACTGTGTGCAACTGTATTTTTATAGTGAAGTAGAAAAATAAATTTCCCCCCAATGTTTAAACGAAAACATGACAGTTAACATGTAAGCCTCAACTTCTCACTATCTGTGTGTTTTTGATTCTTTCACAGAACCTTTAAAAAGGACTTTGCACTGAAAAATCACTGTACTTGGAACCATTGGTGGTGATGGCTGGTGAACATCCTATTCTCCATGCTCTACAGCATTAGAAAAAGCACTGGGAGAAATTCACTATTGTGAATTTCATTTTAGGTTTGAGAAGTTCTGAAGTTTAAGTCATATGAGAATACAAAGAGTTAAAAAAGGATTATTTTAAAAGAAATTACCATAGGTATTAGAGGAGAAACATAAGAACAGGGGAGAAAAATTAGGAAAAGCACTGACTGCCCTGTTCCATAGAAATACATTCACTTTGTTTTGGTCACAAAAAGTTTTGAGTACGTAATAAAAGTTAAAGGAAACTCAGGGCACTATTTCTCAACATTATACAGAGAAACTGGTCAAATCTGGTGTGCTGTTATATGTAGCTATCCAAAGCAGACCAAATAACATATTTCTTGATTAAACACACCTCATTTTCAAACATGAAAGCCAAGTTCTTTTTAGACACTATCATGTTACTAATCTTTTTTGAAAAGATGAAGATTTTGTATAACTGCTTATAAAAGAGAAGCATCCCATGGTTTGAAACCAAATGAAGCTTGCTAACAATTCCTACCAGCACCATGAGGAGAAGCCACTGGTGATCTCTGATTGCAGGTGGAGCAGAGCCAAGACATCCTGCACACACACCTGTGTGCTCTATCTATAAAAGCACATGCACAGCTCAGTGCTGGGAATGGGTGCGTGAAAATGGACACTGATCACTGGATATTCATTAACTGTAGGGATATTCATAAACTGCCTCATCTGTTTCTTGCTTTAGACAAAAACCAGTAAGAACATCACACTTTTGCATATTTATTCTTACTTGCACTTTTTTTTTGGGTAGAAATTTACTTCTACAAATAGCTATAAACAGCCCAATTTTACTAGTCTCTTTGGGAAGAGACATGTTTGTTTATGCTTAATAATTCTTAGTAACATTTGGGAGTTTATGTAGCAAAAAAACCCAAGCTTTATTGATACTGAGCCCTATTCATTGATGTTACAATTTTGCCTCCTCCAAACCAAATGTAGCAATAAGTTTTCTTGCTTATGAATTTCTTTTAACAAATACAGACTCGTAAAGCAAGTCACTGTTTATTTCACTTTCATTTCTGACAGTGATCCTATGTTTAACTGAAATATAGATTAAATTATTGCATAGAAAATGCACTATTTAACTTGAAGAACATAATGAACTTACAGGATGAGAGTCTGCCAGATCACGGAAAGTTCCTTTTTTGCCCATTAGCTTCCTGTAGACAACCATGGGGAAATGTACATCCAGTATACAGTTGTTGTAAATAGCCAGTCCCAGTACTATGCCAATCAGGGTAAACTGACCCTCAGTTTCAAAAGAGGACGGATTAAACCAAAACAGTTTTGTAGACTCATCATATGTGAACATCCCTGTTAAAAAAAAAAAAAAAAAAAGAACAATTATGGTTACAATTCAATACAATTCAATAAAAATGGCACATAAAACATACCATTATAAACCCATTTGCACTAGCCTTTAAGCAATATTTAACTTAACATTATACTGAATTGAAAGGCAAAGAGAAACTACTTAGGGTAACTGGAGCTGCTCAAAATACTGTTACATGACCACTAAAAGCCTGCAAGAGACCTGTGATACAGTATCTGCAACACTCACTGGAGCAGCATGTACACAAGCTTTCATCCCCTCCTCTAGTGAGGAACCAGCAGCACACTGATAACAGTGACTGTGACTTTGATAAATACAGCAGTACAAGAAAAGAACACAGTTAAAGACATGTGGATGAAACAATCCCAAAGGACTCTAATTACTAAGAAGTGACAGCCTTTCCTCAAAGGCCAGTTCCAGCAAAGGAACAGTCCTACTACTTAATTAGAAGCTATGATGATGGAGCAGGGATTGACCATCACCCATGATTTTAGAGTTAGATGCCCAAGAGATTTGTTTGCTTGTTTCAAGGACCATTGTTACTGCAGCTATTAAACACATCTTAACTTGAGAGGAAAATGGACCTTGGCCTCACAGAAGGTCTGCAAATTTAACAGCTTGAGACTGTCTAAAGAGAGTGGTTTTGCTTCTCTCATTCACTTCACTATTTCAGGAGACCAATTTCCTGCCCAGCTCATGAGCTGAGCACTGAAGACTTCAACAAACAGTTGAACTGGCACACACCAGAAGCTGCAGGGAAAAAATGTGAAGACAAGAGACAGGCAGAGTGTCTTACCCTTTTGGCTGTAGCAAGACACAAGATAGCTCTTGTTTATGAAACTGGAGTGCACAGGCTATAAATTATTTATATAAATATTATTTATATATAAATAACACCCACAATAAAATCCATAGCTTATCTGGCTAGATACTGAAACAAAATAAATGCAAACCCCATAGACTTAAGGTGAGAGAGAAACCACCCTGGACAGGCACAGTCCCAATAACCTGTTGCTTGTACAGCTGTCACAATTTTCCAGCAGAGCCTAAGAAAAACTGCCCCAGGCTCCTTACTCTTAACACACCATGTCAGATCCATGTGAAGAATATCAACTACATTTGCCACAAGGATTTATCTTGTCAGCTCTTAAAAGATACTCTTGTTTACAACCTATGCAGATGTACAAACTGATTACAAAGCCACATGAACACAAAATTACACTGAAGACTGAAATTATCTTCAGCCAAGAGATAAAGACTCTTTCCTCATTCCATGTAAGGCAATAAGCTGCAAGCTCATTCAGACTCTGGGTATTCCCCAGAATGGATTATGTATCTCAGTAAGTGATATGGCCTGGGTCAGCCATTAGGGGACCACACAAATAGCAGACTGACCCATCAGATAAGGCAACTGGAAATCAGAAATGGATGAGCAACTCAGGCATATATAGGCCAAGCATTACATAGAATCCTGTATGCCACTTTCTGAACCAACTGAAGTAACTTCTGGATTACTGGTACATAAAGCAATGACTTGAACTTTTTGGAATATGATGGAAAAGTTAAACTGTCAAAACCAACAACTCCAGCAAATGTCTAATAATGAAGCATCAACAATTTACTCAGATCTGGAAACACTTTAAGGTGCAATACAGTATTTTACTCCCTTACTAAAATTAACACTACAGTACATTAAAATCATAATGAAACACCAGAAGAAACTGGAATCTGCAAGAAAGCAAAAACAATTGCCCTTGAAGTTATAGGAAGTTATCACTTATTCCTTTACCATGGAATATCTTTACCAGTATTCTTCTGAGTTATTGCCTCCTTTGAGTAAAATTTTAAGGTAGTTTAATATCAAAATACTCAAAAAGTCAAAGAAACTATAATAACAACATACATCTCTCCAAATATACCTATTGAAGACAGACATTTTAAATTCCACTTAAAGGATCTCCTCTGTTTTCTCAGGAAAAGAAAGCATTTATAAATCAACAAAAGTCACTCGTGGTATATCTGGTCCATACATGAACTGCTATACTGCAATGCATATATATACATATATATAAACACACAGTGAATGCAAGCTACATTTTCTGCTTTTACACATTTATGCCTAAAGCCACTAAAAAGCTTTTCCTCCCCTAGAATTACTATGAATACAAAATATGTGCATACTTTTTTACATTTTTAATACAGAAGTGAAACTTAACACATGCATACATTTCTAATATATTACCTACCTTTAAATGCAAGGAGTATATACACACTGCTTGGATCTTAGCTTAAGCACACTTTAGCACTACTAAATAAAGAGTATTTCAATACACCCACACAACTTCTGTTTAGATAAACTCAAGTTGAAAATGTATTTATTTTGTGTTGAAAATAAAATTTCATCAATCAAAGTACTAAAAGTTCTTTATTTTGCCATACTTCACAGTAAACTAATTCAGGTTACAAATCTCTCTAAGTTAATAGCATTTTTCAGAGTGAGTAAGACTTATCTATGATTCTGCACCACTTGTTATAAGAACTGGCTTGCATATGGTGAAGAGCAAGTGCCAAGGTTCAGATTTTTGCTACTAATTCTGGGTACTTGATACTGATACCTCCTTTCTAACCCAGTCAAAATAGATTTCTGTGTATTTTCATCAATTTTCTAAGCAACAAAACCAAGAACAGCAGCTTTATCTTTTAAAATAGTCCAGTGAAACCACATTAATAGCCGTGAGCTGTTAGGCTTCTTCAAGGAAACCCATTACAGGAAATACAATGTAACATCATATTTCACATAAAATGCAGAATTAGTATAGGAACCTGGCAGGTCTCATCTCTATTTAAACATGAAGTATTCTTATAATTTTATAACATTTTTGTCTTTTCAGAGTAGCAGACAAGTCGCACACTAAAAGAAGCATGTCCTTGCATAAATGATTGGTGCAGGGAGCAAGGGAAAAAAGAATATAATGGAAGTATGACTGCCGAAACACAACTGTAAAATTTCGGCTGTAATATATCAAATTACTCTTGGTTCTTTAACTACAATCAAATTTGACACTGCTGTGACACTTTGGATCTGCAGAACTGAGACTATCAGATTTATTAAGCTGGAGGAAGTGAAGGAAGTAACTCAAAAACTCCCATAGTCTGACTCTTGCTTTACTGCAGAAGCGCTTCCTCTTTGGTTTGATTACTAATTCTAGAAGCTAATTACAAAGCAAAGTGAGGAGAAATGTGAGAGAACAAACAAAGGAACCCAGCAAAGAAACCCTGTACTACTGATTTGTATCCAAACAAGTAATTATGGTTCCCATTAACTATACACAGTTACTCCTTCCATCATTCCTCCTTTAGGAGGATGACTGCTGCCAACACAGTGAACCTCAATGTCTGCCAAATACTCTGCTGACCATCAATGAACCTGGAGAGCTTCAGAGAGAAGCAGCAGTGGATATAAAAAGCATAAACATAGAACAATCCAGTTTGGAAGATCATCCAGGCCAACCTTTTGTGAGAAAAATCTGTTAAACCAGAAAATTATTAGAACACATACCAATATCTGGATTGAAGATTTCTTCCACAACCAGTTGAAAAAATTCTTTGGAAACACCTCCTTCATCTACCCCTTGCTCTCCTTCAAATTCAACATACAATTGCTTCTTCAAGTCTGCAGGATTTTCCATGGCAATCATCTCTAGCTATTGAGTGAAGAGACAGAAAAATTTAATTAGTAAATCTGTTTACTATAATAGTTTAGTAACAAATAATGAAACCAAAAGTACTCGCCAAATTTAAGAAGAAAGTGACCACAAATCACAACAGTAAAATAAGAGAAATCAATAGTAACCCTAAACCACTCTAAACATGTTTTACAATCTAGGGATAAACAGCAAGAAACTTACCACAGAACTGATCTGTCAGTCCATTAAAGCTCACTGGCTGTTAGCATTCTCTATTTCTATTCTTATAAGCAGTTATTTAAAACAAGTTATCATTGTGTTGCACACAATTCACAGAAAAAGGAAGAAAACAAGATGTATTACTGGGATAATTAAATTCATCTGACAATGAAGATTCTGCAATATGATCTACATGTTTGACAATAAATGGCTTTGTGAAGGGATTACACAGATATGTTTTCAGAGGGGGAGACAGAAAACAAGCCTTTGATGAGTACTTGCATCTCTCAAAGAGCTGGGGAAAAAAACCTAAGAACAAAAAAGACACTAGTATTACAGTCAAATCAACTCCCTCTTCTTGAGCCTAATGAACTCTCAGAACTCTCTTGCTCTTATTTCTTCAGTGCCTTTAAACAGATCTACTGCACTGCTGCTGTGAAAGTGAAAATTCAGTTAAGACCAAATCGAAAGTCTGACATTTTACAAGGGTTTCAAGTCTATATAAAGGCCATTAGAGGCCACAGAATCACAAAATAGTTTGGGTTGGAAGGGACCTGGAAAGATCATTAGTTCCAACCCTTCTGCCATGGGCTGGGACACATTCCAGTAAACCAGCTTGCTCAAAGCCCCATCTAGCATGGCCATAAATAGTTCCAGGGATGGGACATTGCCAACTTTCCTGGGCAACCTGCTGCAGTGCCTCTCCACCTTCGCAGCAAAGAATTTCTTCTGAATATCTAGTCTAAACCTCTCCTCTATCATATGAGGTCATTTGCCATTGTCCCATTGTTACATGCCTTTGTAAAACTTCCTCTCCAGTTCTCAGCAGCCCCCTTTAGGTGCTGGAAGTTTCTACATGGTCTCCCAGGAGCCTTCTCTTTGGCTGAGCAACCCCAACTCTCCCAGCCTGACTTTATAGGAGAGGTGCTCCAGCCCTCTGATCATTTTTGCATCCCTCTTCTGGACTCAACCCAACAGGTCCACATCCTTATGCTGGGGACCCAGAGCTGGATGCAGCACTCCAGGAGGAGTCTCACAAGGGTAGAGTAGAAGGGAACAGTCACGTCCCTTGACCTGCTGGCCATGCTGCTTTTGATGCAGCCCAGGGTATGGTTGGACTTCTATGCTGTGAGTGCACGTTGCCAGGTCCTTCACTTGCTTACATCAAAAATGTATCCTTTCTATAAATCAGAAGTTAAGCAAGGATATTTTGCAGCTGGTAAGAAATATGCTACTTAAAAGCATAACCACACTGCACACTACACATATGCAGCACAATTAGCCTAAACATACCTATGTGGTAAAGAAAACTCAGCAGCAGTAAATTAAGGCACAGATGGACCTGTATACTCCTCTACCAAAACCATATTACTCGTGAGATTTGCCTCTGATGGGGGCTACTGCAAATTGTACTTATCAGCAGGTGTCCTTAACATGCTAAACCTTACTTTTTATTTCACTCCCCTACCATATCCACACATGTCAACGCTCATTACAGCCCAGAATTTTACTACAGAAGTGTAAAGTAAAAAAGGAACAGAACAGAGAAGGTAAAGGCAGCAGCAATGACACTATGGACTCACAAAATCACACCAACAGCAAGACACACTTTCTCCTGCTAACTGCCAAGTCAGCCAGACATGATCCAAGCAGCACATCAGGGCAGGATGCTACAGACTGAGGGGGGTTATCATAATGGGCTTGAAGACTTTGAAGCACCCCATGCAAAAGGACTATGTGGAGAAAAAATTCTACTACCTGGTACTGACAACTAAATTTGGAAAGAGAGGGAGTGTAACTTCATAGCATATAAATCTCAGTTAATAAACCATAAAGGCAAGCTATGAAGACCCCAATAATGACAGCAAGTGAGATTAATCTGTATTTCAATCAACAAACTACAACATTTTCAGAAAATGTACCACCTAAGCCATTTGTACAAGAAATTCTTTTCCTAAGACAGCAATGGAGTTTAATCCATGTTCCAAGTAAAACTTGCAACTTTTGAAAAACAGAGAACTAGCATTTATTTTAAAACTGTAAATACAGGTTAAATGTTCAAGCTGGACAGACAGAAATTCTCTTATTTAGATCCCTTCCACTTACAACCAACAGCAATAAAGCTGTGGTTTTTTCCTCCCCAGTCATGACTTTGTTGGCTTTGTAGTCTTTACCACGAGTAATTTACTATATTGCATGATTTATGAATTTTCATGAGTTCTGAGAAAGCATATGCTGTCTCTGCATTTCTTCTGGGACAGCAAAACTATGTCATAGTGTGAAGGCTCTATGGTGTCATGGAAGTGCACTAAGGAAGGTTCATATTTATATAAGTTCATATTTATACATATAGAGCAGTTAAAGAAATTTCAAAGTTATTTTTTGGCTGACAAAAACAGCCTATAAAAAGAGGAAGGAAACAGTCTTAGTTGAGCAATGCTGGCTAGGCAGATTAGAACAGTGCACTGGATGTCTGCAAGGGAGTCAGATAAAGGATTATCAAAAATCCAGTATTTTGAGCAAAGCCTGATGCTCCTTGAAGTAGATTCTATAAGCAGGAAAATGCTGCTAAGCTGCTCAACTCAAAATTTTAGGTTTAGCTGCTCCTTTGAGTATCTGTGTCAACACTGATGCTTCACAATAAAAACTGAATGCAGTGGGCAACAGCAGCAAACACAACTGTAAGGAGGCACTGAATTTAAGCAGAACACTGCAGTGTTTCTATAGCAGGGAAGTATGAACGTCAGTTATTTATTGCTCTCTGGTTCTTAGGTTTTTTGGGGCCTTTCTTTCACAGTTATCTCAAACTTGTCAACATAGATGCTGCTAGGGAAACACAATCCATCTGTGTGAATTACTGAAGTTTTAGAAGTTGTTTTCTGTCATGATGGTTTGACTGGTCATGTCATTGAAATAACAATTACATTTTCCAGGGACTTCCTAAAATTCCTAAAAATGTCTAAAGCAGCAGAAGAATGTATGAACTGAAAAGCTGAAAGCTGAGAGATGATGTCATAAAGAGTATCTGTATTTTGTTTGCTGAAACACACCAATGTTCCACAACTGAAGACATTGGTTGATTTTACTTTGTTTACAAAATAACACTGCCTTCCTGAAAGACAGGAATGTTCACTGAATGACAGAAATATGACAACATTTAAAAGCTTAATGTAACACCAGCATTTGGCAACCTGCTTAAAACTGATAGCAACTGAACTAATTTCTATTCAGTTAAAAATGATCACAAACCACCTTAAGTTCTATCATAACATAAAGGTTCTCTTTAAGGGAGAGACAGGAATGCTTGCCACACTAGACAGAAAAATGACAAAACACAGCAAATTTAAGCTTGAAAGTACCAGTGACACATCATGACATAAGTCGGTCAACACACTTTTCTAAAAACTGGCATGGAAAGTAATAGTTACAGTGACAAAGCAGCCTTTGCTCCAGCTGTTTGTTTTTTTTTACAGTTCATGCATTTGGAGCCTGCACACATCAACAGTCACATGCTCTGCACCCAACCAGTGCATACCAGGGCTGACATTTTCACCTGAACATGCAAACTTCAATGTGGTCTCAAACAACGTCAAATCTCCTGAAGTACTTTGCTGCTAAGACAGGAGAGAATCTACCTACTGGGTTCAGGGGTCACAGAAGAGTTTTGGTCATCAAAACACTCAGCAGAGATATTTTCAAGCAGGACAGGGTTGCTGCCCACTAGCTGTCTGCATTCCATGTGCAATTTGTCAAAGTGAGTTTCTAATTTGCAAGCCAAGTACAAGCCTGATTCTGCTGAAGGAATCCACCACGTTTTCACTTGCACAAGTTGTGTGTCATAACTCACACCCTTTAAATTACTGCTACCTGAGAAGAATGCCACATTTTACCTGGGCCATGGGGGTGGGGGAAGAGTAAACTCTGAAGAAGGGGATGAAAGAAATAATAGTTCTTGGGGAATGAAAAGGCAGAAGAGAGGATTTAAGGAGGTACTTTCTTTCATGACTACCACACTCACACAAGGTGACTCAGCAGTGCAGCTTACCTGTTAAATCTGCTAGACAGTAAAAAACATGCTAACTACCTGCAGGAACTGCAAACTGAGCTACCAAGTCCCAAATACCAGACTTCCTTAAAAAAAGTGGGGACTGAAGTGTTACAAATTCTAACATTCCACCCCTGTCCACAGGTGACTTTTCAGACTAACATACATACAAGTAAGTATACAATAAGTATATACTACAAAGAAAGAGGTTTCATTAAATCATTTCCAATAAAAAAGAAAAAATAAGTTTCTGAGGCAAGTTTCATATATGCAAAGAAATTGAACAAGAAATTTGTAAATAAAATTTTTCCTTAGATGTATGTGTTTTAGGGAACTAAGATTCTCTCAATAAGCAACTTTAAACAAGATAATCCCTTCAAGGTATTTAAAAAGTATTGCTTCAAATTCTTAGTAGGAGGAAAAAAGTCCTATGCTGTTAACAGTAACAAAAAAAAAAAAAATCACTTACTAGTGTTCATATTTGCCTTACTGAATTCCAAGTGAGAATATATACATATTGAATTATAAAAGCTAAAATATTAAGTATTGATAGGAGAAAAACAGCTTGGTAATGACTTCATCAGCTCAACTGATCAGCAGAAAGACAGTATTTAGTGTGTTTGCAAGAAATTGCAAAGGCTGATTAAAGTATTTGTTTGAAAAATATTCAACATCAAAAAGAAAAATATGAGTAAAACTATCTCAACCTCATTTTCATCAATATTCTTGAAGATGCTTTTATCAGGAAGTTATCAGTTATTCTATAGACACTCAAAAAAGTCTTCACTGACTGTTCTGTCAAGACACAGGTCTAGTGACATAAATAATAGTTACAATTAAAAAAAGTCTGTAAATATTCAAACCTTTGAAGTTCAAAAAATATGAAATTTGAGGGTAAGTATGTTGGTACTCGTAATTAATTACCTGTATGTTAAGCATGTTCAGAAACATTTTGTCACTGAACAGATATAAGAACATTCACTAATGAATATTATTATCTTTGAAAGATCTTTCTGGTATTTTTCAGTGAGACTCTTCCTAAGTTCAATACTGCACACCCAAACCACCAGCCATCCCTGATGCAAAGTATCCAATGCAGCTTTCACTTAGATTTCATGCTGTCAGTACTGCTACAGAATGGGTACTTATAGTACCCATCTTAGATTCCCATCAGAGACAGAGCAAACTGTTTTAAGGCTTAGGACATAAGACTGAAGAGCCTCCTCCAGAGCTATTTCAGACCAATTAGGAAGTAAGTGTGAAAATTACTAAAATCACTTCTGAACCAATTGCAAAGACTGCCAGTAACAACAGCATGCAATTCTTGAACAGATTGGCACTTTCTGACAAAAGACAACAGTGTAGAGCAGTATCTCCCCTGGAATAACTTCCCAGCTACCAGCACAATTGCAGCTTAGAGATTTCCTGAGGTGTTTGTGTGGCTCACACCAAAATGCCCATAATGTACATTAGCTTTTGATGGATCTTTCTTTCATGAAGAGTTACAGGTCCTGGGCAAAGACACCCACCCTCTTGAGATACACAGAGGGGAAAACAAAATGCCATTTTGCTTATGTTAAGCCTGATTCCTGATAATAAAACTAGGGGCTACCAGTTGTAAAAACCAGTATTTCTCATTCATTTTTTATGTTCTTTCCATCATTGTTTTCACCCTTAAGGGGACTTCACATTTTCTTTGAAGAGACTCTGAGCTTTCCAAAATGAATTTCTACTGCATGTTTTCTGATATTAAAATGAGAAGAACCAAATGAAAGAGAATAGGCACACTGTGGCAAACAGCGACATTAGAGCATTCCATTCACTAACACTTCCAGGGGAATATTTAAAATATATTCACTGAGCAATGATACTTTGTATCATCAGTTAAAACATATCACTAGTTAAAAGGTGGATTCTGTACCCACTTCATACATTACAATAAAATTTTCCCTACTTCCACATCATCCCTCAACAGCTACCTTGTAACATCTCTTTGAAACAGCACATACTCCCTTCCTCCACTTTGGATGGCACCTCTGTGTTCATCTCCATTTTACTGAATACAACCCATTTTCCACTTCTGAGAAATGCCTGGGCTGCACTTGGTCTTTTTGGCTACCACTACAGTTTAACTACCTAAATTTAGAACAATTTTATCTTTTCACTTTATTTTCTGTCCCCAAATAAACAGTTTAAAATCCTGACTTTCTTTGTGGCTCTTACAGTCAGGTCACCATAATTTAGCATGCTCTGACAGCTTAAATTAACAGCCATAGGAGGATCCATGGCAACTGCCCAGGCATGTAACTCAGGCTGCTAGGCTGAGCAAGGGCTGCTTCAAGTGCATCATAATTTAGATTAGTATGTTTGAACTTATTCTAATTTAAATTTCCTAAACTTCCTACAGGCCAAGAATGTGGCCCCGCTGTAACTTGATGTTGCCCACAAGCTTTTTAACCTAAACATTTTTTTTTTGTCCTCAAAGATTTCAACTTCTACTTCTAGCACTATGTAAAAGAATGCCTTTTCTCGTATTTATGGATTTTCCTTCTTACTATTGGATAAAGAGGAAGGCTTGCTTTTGCTCTGCTGAAATTGACATTTAAAAGAACATCCTAAAACTAGCTTTTATGCTGTTTTACCTCTTCATTTCCTAAAGAGAAAGAATTATCCCTCCCTTTTTTCCAGTATTTAAGTGTCCAAAGCTGAACATTCAAGGAATAAACTCCATTACAGTAATATGACGAAATGTAACTGGACACAACTGTAAGTCTGATAGGCAGTGAAATTACAAAGACTATTCTTAAATAAAAACAACTGGTACACAGTATTTTTGTATTTATTTGCCTAATATAAAGTTGAGTTTACAGACAGAAGCCACTTCTGCACTGCAATTTCATTTTTTCTTTTGGTACTGAAGACAAATGTTTTCCCTGACAAATCATAATATCAGCAATTCCCAGAAGCAGCTAACTCAGCTGGAAATTCCTAGGCATACAGAAAAATCAAGGTAGGAGGTCATTTAGGGTTCTCACAATTGACTTTCACTGGCAGTTACACTCATCCAATTTAAGTGCAAGTAACAGCTGGGTTGAGAGGCAAAATGAGGTAATTTCCCCAAACCCTCTCTAAACACTTCTCTAGGCCTTCAATAACAACTTTTAAAGCCATCAGTAAATTTAAAAAATTGCAAACCTTGTGCTTTATTGTAAGAACACAGGAAAATGAGTTTTTGAAAATTACCAGCTTTAACAAAAAAAAAGGAAGTGTCCTAAAATAAAGAACATATTAAGGCTTCTATACAGACCTATTCACTGTAAAATATGTATCCTGTATGATTCCCCTCTTCCAAAAATGCATAAACAAATGGCATTAAGTTTTAATTAAAGAAGTCAGCAGATTCAGAAATAGGCTGCTCTCACACTTCTTTGGTATTAACAGGTCTGTCTGCCTCTGTCAGTTGTATCAGTATTTGCACCAAATTAAAATAATGCTTAATTTCTAGAAATTTTTAAGCCCACAAGAATTGTACACAACTAAAATGTTTTCATTCTAACTTCCATCTGAAAATCCCTACCATCAGGAGAAGATCCAGGACAGTGCAGAGGACAAAGAAACTGAAGTTGGTAACTCTCTCACCATCAAGATCTGTGCAGGATCTAATAATAGGGAATAAGAGCTATTTGATACTTTATGACATCTAAATCTGCAGAAGTAGTTCTGCTGAGCAGAAGTAGTTCTGCTGAACACAGAAATCTTCATCATGCTTAGAATTCAAACAATAAAGCTATCTGATATTCTTCTGGAGGAAATCTAGTACATGTGCACTCACACAGTCCTTTTCAGTGACTCCAAGCCCATGTAGTTTGCACGAGTCAGAGCCAAGAAACCCTCATTGCTGCTGACTTACCCGGACGAGCGCGTCATCGATGATGTGATCACGCCGCACTTTCAGCCGCAGGTAGGGGTTGAGCTGCTGCCCCTGAACCAAGCTGTAGAGCACAGTTATGCGTCTTTCACTGTACATCCGGATCCTATTGTCATAATACAATCCCAGGTTCTTGGTAACAGCATTCAATATGAAGGGACAGGTCATAAATGAGAATTTATTCTCTGTTTCTACTTTGAAGAAAGTGTAGTCTTTGTCCATTTCTAGAACATCATTCAGTGGTTCATTAATAAATTCTTCAAAAGGGATAAGTGGTTTTCTGCAATCTATAGTTTTAACACCAAGTTCTGTTTCCAGTGGGTCTACTCGAGGACCTTTTTTATTTCTTCTTTCCTCACCCAACAGCTCTTGAAGAGTTAGTTCACTTGATTCTGGGATGGGTTCTTCATCTTCCTCTTCATTATGATCTGTATCCACATCCCCTCCTACTACATTTGCATAGTAAACCATTTTCAAGCACTTTGAAGCAGCAACAACAGCATCATCATCATTCACTAGGTTACGACTATTGAACTCGTTGCTTATGACTTTGTAAGTAATAAGCTGCTGAAATGTTTCCATCATTCTCCGAATTTGATCTGCTCTGTACTTAGACCACAATCTGACCAGTTTTGCTTGAGCTGCAAGGGGCAGTTTGCTCATTGCTTTGCAAAACAATGGTAGAGCCATTTCCAGATACTCCGGGCTATGAAGATTGCCATTCTCCATAACGATAATAAACAAATTCAGATAGTTAGGATCCCGAGAGTACACATTATGGTAAGTCAAGTCACATTCCACATTAGGTGACAAGTACACAAGTGCATTTAAAAAGGCAGTTTCTATTTTTTCATTAGAAAGTAACCTATCATAGACCCGTCTGACTGCTTCAATATCTACAGACACTTCATCTGGGCCTAGTTTTTGGAGGTTATTATCTCCCTGTGTGCTATCACCTATTCTTGATGATGAAGATGATGATGCACCAGAATCCTCTTCCATAGCAGCAGCCGAACAGGCAGCTTTTTCCTTTTCATCTTCATCTTTGTCTTCATCCTTTCCTTGAAGAGACTTGAGCTCCTCCTTGGTGTGCTGCTTGGTTTTTCGGAAACTCTGTACCAGCGCTTCAGCACTAGAAAACACTCTCCCAATCACACGGATTAAAGGGGAATAATCCTCTTTTTCTCGACATAGTTCAAGAATTTCATATATCTTGTCTTCTGTTAGGAAGGTCACATCTATAAAAAGATAAAGATATTAGTTTTACTAGTATAAAAATTAAAAAGATAATATACTTCTGGTTTGCCCTAAGAAAGCTGTGTGTCATATCATCACTAAAACTACAAAAACAGTGTCAGTGCTGAATAAAGTCAAGACAGATACTTTCTAATTTCATTAGCATGAAAAATCATTACTTCATTCACTGATTTGTAAAATATTTTATTCATGGATGTCAATCAGAGAATGTGTACAATAGTGAAACTGTTTTGCAGCCAATTAACTACATTAGGTAGCTAACAGTACTGTATTGTCTAAACAAGTGCAATCAGTAAGAGGCTTAAACTTTAAAAGCCTTAATGAATAAGGCTGCAACAATACAGTCTTCTGGTAAATCTGCATAGTTAATGTGTAAGTCATTAAACTAAACAAACTAGACTGTATCAACCTCTTTTTTTCAAAGCAGACCCTGAAGAAAAGACTCAATCACTTGTTTTGTTGTATGTTAATGGGAACATAAGATTTCTTATTTCTCTTTTTAATGCTTTCTGCAACTGTTTTTAGACTAAATTGATGCCTGAAAACCCTCCCAAACCCCTCAATATATGCTCTGAAATTTATGCTGCCTTCTAAATTACACATACATGTAGATTATGTCTTTGTACATTAGGCCTCACTAAGATAAGCAACTCGGGTATACTAATCAACATGTTATTCAGAGGAACAAGATGGTTTACACACATCATCTGCTCCAAATACCTGTCTGTTCTCCCTCTCCCCAAACTCCTGATACAAAATAAGTCATTCGAAGAGTCCATTTGTTATTTGAAATCTTCCTTTCTCTTTAGAAAAAAGAAAGAAAACATTATTTATAGCCTTCTATGTTAGTTCTCAAACAGAACCCACAGATGCTTTCACATCAGGTGATGATTTACAGTAGAATTACTGTAAACATGATAAGACCATAAAAAAAATATTCTAGTTTAAGCAGATTCTTCTGAACTGACACATAATTTAGAACCAAAACAGAATCAGTTTAATAGCATCTCTAGAGAAAACATCTCAAAATTGTATTCACCAACCATGCTAGAACTACCTACCTCTGCAGAAAGAAGTGTATCATTTTAATAACAAGGTTTAATAAAGGTGTTGTATCACCTACACTGATACTCATTCCAAGAAGTCATTAAATTAAAAAGACAAACTAGATGATGCAAAGACAGACAACCTACTGACTTTCACAGAACCTCAAGCCACTCTCAGAGCACATGTAACACAGGAAAGGTTAGGCTTATGTCTTAAGCTTAGAGTGACTTCTAATCTGAAGACACTGACAAATCTCAAAACATCTGTCCTGTTAAAAAACCAGCTCTACTGAAAACTTTTTGAAAGGACTCCACAACATCTATTTTTATCTACTGCAGTGCATGCTCAGGAAGCAAAACTTGTCTTAAAAGAAGTCTTAATTTTCTTGTGTTAAGACAAATTTACCTGCTGATACAGATGATATTCCATGACATGGCTCCTCAAAATGAGGACCAGAGTCTCAAGTTCATTGACTCTGGACCATAGACATTATTCATAGCATAAAAATTATCAGCACACACTGACAATTCAACAATATCATAAATTTCAGATTTCCATACTTCAACAGGAATTTCCTCATTCACTCTTTTAAAGGTTTTAGTATTTCAGGAACTCCAGAAAAGGAATTTAATTATTTCTGAAGCATATTTCTTTCAATTTATTAAGAACTTTTAATCCTATGTCAAGCATAAAAGCAAGCTACACATTCTTTTCCTCGGCTTTGCTAAACTTTGCTGCAGATTTTCCAGTAACTGTTGTAGCAGACCTTAAAAAAATTCAGAGTGCTAGATTCCTTAGACATCACCCAATTCCAAAGGTAACTGAGCCTCAGATGAGCTTTAAGAATGCATTAAAAGCCCTCTGTCTATACAGCTACAAAGGAATGTCAATACTTGGGATGCTCCAAGAGAGGAAGTCTGAGTCACTGCTGTAGCCAACAGACTGTCTCTGGAGGTAGGTTCAGAAGACTCTTAGGTACCTGCCTTGGGGAGAGGGGATGGTTAGATAGAATAAAGAAAATTCTGTATCTGAAAATCTCCATTAATAATACAAAAAAAATCAAGAGGAAAAACACAAAACAGACTTAATGTGCCTCTTGCTCATGTAATGCTACAGTTCCTTCCCTTTCCCCTTCCTAGTGTTTGCCTCTCTGCTTATTCAGATCATAAGTAATTTGGGTACAAATTTATCCTTGCATCAGATAAAGAAGAAACTGGTGCTGGAATATCTTGGGTTGCTTATAACAGTATTATGTTTTATTGCTAATTCTGTAGGGCTTTTTAAATCTTTGCTGTAGATTAGAAAAAAATGTCACCTTCTTTAGCTAAAATAAATTAATCTGGACTTGTGTTTATATCACTTTTTGCCATAACACTTAAAGGTGGTCTGCTCAAAGGTTAATGGCTTTGAAAACCATTTGGCCTGGTTTGTGGACGTGTTTGCATCATGGGTTAAGGTGAGAACTAACATTATTCTATTAGTATGTACTTACTATTACAGATTGCTTGAAAAGCTAAACAGAAGTTAGAAAACATATGCACAGAACAGTATTTCATTTTACACTGGCTAAATAATAACTGTGCTCAAACATTTTTTAGCTTGGTGAATGTATTGCCTATCACGGTATTATTTATTTCATCTGTTAAGTTTCTCAACATAGGATCTGAAATTAGTTAAAGCATAACTTTGATAATTTATTAACTGCAGAATAACTATGAAACTAGCAAAACTAAAAGAGTCATACAACAGCACTTACAACTTTTCCATATTTGCAAAAATCACTATTCTTGTAGGACAACAAATGCATGTTTATTTTAACAGAGATGTGGTCAAGATCTAGATTTGGAATCAGTGTTCAGCCTTAATCCATGCATTTTTCTGAATCCATAGGAAAATACTCAATTGTCTAATACTCTATTTTACTAAAGTCAGCAGAACACCACCAGAATGAATTCTGTTGGCTTGTACTTGTGCATATGAAATGTGTTTTATTTCATGAAAATTGTAAACATCTTACCTTTAAAGTCATCTCTCGGACCTTGCATTTCCTTCTTGTTCATTTTTCTGTCAGTGCAGGAATTGTTATGGGCACCTTTGGAATTGTTTTCTAGGTAAGCTGAGCTCGTTCCTTTCTTGGAGGGATGAGGATCACAGAGTTTTGCATTAATCTTATAAAGCTCGAGGGCCTTAATGGCTGCTGCATTGTTATCCATACGGAGAAAAGTTGGACAGGAAGCACAAAATTCATTCGTGCAGGCTTCATTTCCACAGCCCTCGGTTAACTGGTGGTAGTAGCGCTCTATTAGATGCTTTGCAGCTGCTCGCTTCCTGTAGCAAACATTCAAACAGTAAGTACAAGGATTAGTGGAGCTTTCACATACAAAGCTCATTCAATAGCATCAGCAAGGCAGAGATTAGTCAGGCACTGAAACACAAGATTTCTGTCAGAGAGAACACATCAGAAGATTTTTTTAAATGCAGGATTCTCATCTTGATAAATGCAAATATATTTAACACACAATTTAATTTTTGGGTTCTATGTAAGTAAAAGATAAATCCTGTTTATGCAGTTTTCAGCTTTACATGGTAGTGCTACAGTGGAGACAGTCTTGTACAGTTCTGAACAATCTCAACTGTCGCTAAAAAAGAGAGCAATTTGGATGCAAAACAAGGCAGCAACTGAAACAAAACTGAAAGTTGTACAGGTGTTGAATCTAATATATAGTACTGAGGCATGGCTGCCACAGACAGATGAAAGAGGCATGAAAAACAAACAATTCAGACATTTAGTTAGTAATACTATCAATACTATACTATTTTACCCATTTTATCAAGATTCCAGATGACTAAATTATCATATTTAGTCTATTTAAATCTGAACAAAAAATATTCCTTGATTAATTAAACTGATGCTAAAAACACAATTAGAGATAACCTCAAGGCTGGATATATTTATCCTCAGCTTAAATAAATTATATGGTTGTCCAAATAAAATAAAAAAACAAACCCAAAAAGTGCTATCTGCCAAATCCTTCTGTTTTTCCTGCCATTATAGTGTCGAGTACGTATTCTGAAAAATCACAGCTGTATTGCTGTACAAGTCTAGTGCTCAGTACTATATATATGCACAAAAGAAAATGTAACTGCCTTATTAATAAGGCCACAGACTTCTACAGAAACATGCAAATAGTAAAGAAATCACTGGAAAGCTGCAGGTAACCAGGACAGAAGCAGCTGCATGCAGCACCAAGAGCACCATGTTTGACCACATTTCAGAAAGAAACCCCCAAACCTTGACTGCATTTAAAATAATAAGTTATTAATGAAAACTACCAACTATGAAAGATTTCAAACATTCTGACTAGGCTTAACATACAGGCATTTTATGGAACTTCAGTGATACAGTACTACTAAGATTAGAGCAGCAGAGAAATTGTGACATTAACTTAAAATTGCCTTTCCTGATGTCGATGTATGCACAGATTCTCCATAGAACAAGTACTTCAGAACTGAAGTGCTAGACCCACTGGCACTACTCAGCACTTGCTGCACCTTGCTGTTAATAATGGCTGGTTAAATAGCAGTTTCAATGCAGTTACTTCAAAAGGGAAAATGTTCTGAGAGTGACTACTGATTACTCAGCAATAAGACCTCTGCTTCTTTCTCTTCACCCTTCAAGATCTCATAATCCCAGAGAAGAAAATACATCTTACAAGGAAAACAATTACTTTGATGCCTACCTGAGCTTTCATTCCCTGAAATGTTTTCGTTCCAGGGAACAGAAAACAAACAAAAAACCAACTGAGGTGAAAGGTTTCCGTGGCACTTTGACATGGATGTGGAAAGAAAAAGCAGCATGAGCAATACCATTAAAACCATTACTGTGTAACAGGGAATAGCTATACTCTAATCTAAGGGAAGTGTTCTGGTCTCACATTTTTATATCTAGACTTACAAAAATCTGCCTCTCTCCATGTACATCTAAAAATAAGTGGTTTTTTTTTAATCTTGTCTTTCATACTTCAGCCATTAATATAGAGGCTTTAAGAAAAACCACCCAAATCCCCTCAAAGTAACAGTGTTTTAGTACAACTTGAAACAGTAAATTATTTCAGAGACAACTATTTCTGAATGCAAAATTTCGTGCTTTGATCATTCCTGACCTTCAATCATTCCAGACCTCCAGATTTAGAGTGTGGAATATTGTAATTTGCAAGCAGGTTAAGTATTTACATATGAAAAAGCTGAATTTTTACACCCGAGCTGTGGCCACCAACATGCACACCTTTCCAGCTCACACATCTAGTTTGAATAAAGTTATATCAATGTATAAACACTGATACATTAACAACACATTTTATCATGTTAAACAACACTTCACTTTAACCGGGTTATATCTGAGATGCCAGTAAATACAGCTAAGCTTAGACTTGTCTCTAACAGTTCACTTCTGAAGGACTCAATTTTTTTTTTTTGCTTTTAATTTTTAGCTACTGATTACTTCTCAAACTTTGGCATGCCTACAATAAGTCTGTTTGTACAAACACTTTTATTTTATCTTGTGGCTGGCAACTCACTGACTCAAGTTCTCTGAAACTCTATTAGAGACAGAAGGTTGTATTTTTAATTTTTCATTTTTAAATCAAGTAAGGAAGCAAACAATATGGTGTACAACAGTACTAGAATACAGCAGTATTAGAATTTCTTAGAATATCCTTAGTTGGAAGTGACCCACAAGGATCATCAAAGTTCAGTTTCTGGCCCTGCACAGCACCATCACTAAGAATCACACCATGTACCTAACAAACACTTCTTGATCTTAGGCCTGGCACTGTGACCACTTCCTTGGGGAGCCTGTTCCAGTGCCCAACCATCCTCTGAGTGAAAAACTTTTTCCTAATCTTCAACCTAAATCTTCCCTGACACAGTTTCATGCCATTCCCTCAGGTCCTGTCACCACAGAGAAGAGATCAGTGTCTGCCCCCTGCTTCCCCTCACCAGGAAGCTGCAGACCATGATGAGGTCTCCCCTCAGTGTCCCTCTCCAGGCTGAACAGCCCAAGTGGACTCAGCTACTCCTCATATGGCTTCTCCTCAAGGTGCTTCATCTCTGTAGCCATCCTTCAGATGCTCTCTAACAGCTTTGTGTCTTCCTCATATTGCAATATCCAAAACTGCAAACAATATTCAAGGTGAGGCTGCCCCAGTGCAGAGCAGAGCAGGACAATCCCCTCCCCTGCCCAGCTGGCCATGCTGTGCCTGATGCCCCCCAGGGCATGGCTGGCCATCCTGGCTGCCAGGGCACTGCTGGCTCATGTTCAACTTGCCACTGACCAGGGCCCCAGGAGGCCTTTCTGTGATGCAGGTCCCAGGAGCACTTGTATTTGTTGAACTTCATGTGGTTGGTGATTGCCCAACCCTCTAATTTGTTGAGGTCTCTCTGCACAACCTGGCTGCCTTCCAGGGAGTCAACAGCACCTCCCAATTTAGTATCACTGGCAAACCTACTCTGTATACCTTGGAGACCTGCCTCCAAGTCATCGATGAAGATGTTGAGGAGGGGCAAGGATGGAGCTCTGTGGAACTCCACTAGTGACAGGTCACCAGTCTGATGTCACCCCATTTACTGAAACCCTGTGTGCCTGACCTGTGAGCCAGTTGCTCACCCCTCACATGATGTATTTATCCAGCTGTGTTCTGGACATTGTATCCAGAAGGATACTGTAAAAAGACAGTATTGAAAGCTTTATGGAAATCCAAAAAGATTATATCAACTGGCTTCCCTTGCTCAACTAAATGGGTCACTTTATCATAAAAAGAAATTAGGTTTGACATGAACCAGCGGTGGCTATGACTAATGTCTGTGGTTTTCTTTAGGTGTTTTTCAGTAACTCCCAGAATAATCTTCTCCATAATTTTACCTGGCACTGATGTGAGAGTGACAGTCCTGTAGTTTGGAGGGCCATTCTTCCTGCCCTTCTTGAATATTGGGCCAACATTGGCCAATCTCCAGTTGACTGAGAGGTCTCCAGATTCCCAAGATCATTGAAAAATCCTTGAGAGAGGCCTTGTGATGACATCAGCCATCTCTGAGTGTTCTTGTAAGAATTCCATAAGTCCCCATAAACTTAAAGGGATCCAGCTGGATCCTCCCCCTCTCCCTGGCAGCTACTCCACAGGCTTTTCACATTACCCCAGACAAATGATTTAGGTGAATAAATAAAATAAATTTCAGTGAGGATACAGACCTCAGAAGGTAGAAGGGAATTTACCAATCCTTCCACACGAGCTACCCTTACTGAGGTTCATCAACAAAAAAACTTACAGAAAATGCAGTTCTGGGTAAGTTAGTGTGAGATTTTCACACATTCCATACCACATTCCCACTGGCGTACTTCAGGTATTAGTATCACTGTCCACTGCCAAAAGCCCACATTTCTTATTTCTACATTATTCAGCAAAAGAACTTGTAGCATACTCTCTGTATTATCCACAAGCAAAAACTTGATCTCTTTCTACATTCCCCTGCTCATTTAGTAAGCTGAAAACTAAAGTTCTTGGCTTGAGGCATTAAAATGGGTTCATCAAGCAAAGTAACATAAAACCACTCTCTATTCTTAGCTCATGCTACACCCGTGAAGAGCACAGCTCTCTTCAAGTTCCTATAAAGGGATCTGGTCAAGTGCAGCTGGTCCCTTAGAAAACTCAAGGCCTGGTTCACTGCTGCCCATGAGCACACACAGTTACTACTGTAGCTCAGGCTGTAGTGATTGACCTGCATAAACATTTCCAAATACCCATTGTTGCTGCATATCCAACTATGAAACTACACTGGTGTGGCTGAAGTTGTAAACATTTCACAGGCATACTCTTATGACTGAAAGATAACTTCCCACTCAGTGGGCCTTGTATAACCTCCCCAAGCAAGGCTTCAGTGAGGAGGAGAGGCACCTAAAATAGACACTCAACTTCCTTCTTTAAAGTCCAACAATTTCACAAGCACACTTTTCTGTTTAAAATGAAATTAGCATTCATTAGTTTGTAGTAGTTACAGAAAAAGAATTGCTTTTAGGCTTTCCATGTGTTCTTTAGCTAATAAAAAGCCAGATAGTAAGTACTTTGCATTTGTAATTTAAATGGTGCCAAAATTGTGGAGTATCATGAGAAACATGTACAACCAAGACAAAGGTGAACTGGGCTGCATTTTCTGTAGTAATTTTTCAATGTCTAAAACCTATAAAAAACAGGGATTGAGTGTACTGGTTCAAAAGTTCCTATGAAACAGAATGTAATTTGCATTTCTCAAATACCTTAAACTAAATACTGGAGAAATACCATGTAATGGAATCTCTTGCCATAGAGAAAATTAGAAGTTTAAACATTAAAGGAATTTTTGAAAGATTTGAAGCATGTAATAATTTAAAATTCACCTACAAAGCACTTACATTCAAGTTTACATTTACATTCAAAATGCGCCTGAAGTTTAAAATATCTGCATAACTGCATCATTTTTGCTTGTAAATTTACCTAAATTTTAGAAATACAAATGGATGTTTCATACTTGTCTGGAAATAGCAGCATGAAATAACACGCTTCTGAATGGTTTTTGCTTAGGATACAATAACTATTATATTATTGTTACAAATAAATCGCTCATTGGATAGGAGTGCTGGAGGGCAGGAAGGGATCTGGACAGGATGGATTGATGGGCCAACAGCATGAAGTTTAACAGGGTGAAGTGTCAGGTCCTGGGCTACAACAACCCTGTGCAGTGCTACAGGCTGGAGCACTGTGGCTGGAAAGCTGCCCAGTGGAAAAGGACCTGGGGGTGCTGGTCCACAGCAGCTGAACATGAGCCAGTGTGTGCCCAGCTGGCCAAGAAGGCCAGTGGTGACCCGGCCTGTGTCAGTAATGGTGTGGACAGCAGGATGAGGCTGTGATCTCCCTGTTCTTGGACCCTGAATCCCATCTCCAGTTTTGGGCCACTCACTGCAAGGGAGTAATTGAGGTGCTGGAGTGTGTCCAGAATAGGGCAATGGAGCTAATGAAGAGTCTGGAGCACAAGTCTTAGGAAGACCAGCTGAGGGAGTTAGGGGTGTTTAGCCTGGACAAAAGGGAGGGTGAAAAGTGACCTAATCACTCTCTAGAACCACTTGAAAGGAGGCTGTAGCCAGGTGAGGGCTGGTCTCTTTTCCCAGGCAACCAGTGACAGGAAAAGAGGAAAATGGCATCAAGCTGTACCAGGGGAAGTTCAGGTTGGACATCAGAAAAAGTTTCTTCACTGAAAGGGCTGTCAAGCTTTGGAATGGGCAGGTCACAGAGGTAGTGGAGTCACCATCCCTGCCTGGAATTGTTCAAGAAACGCCTGGACATGGAATGTCATACAATGGTCTAGTTGATAAGGTGGTCATTGGTCAAGGGCTGGACTCTGTGACCTTGAAGTTCTTTTTCAGTCTTGATGATTCTATGATTGCTCCAAGACAGGTAATTTCATTAAATGGAAATCTACAACAGCCTGTTTTACAATGGCTATTAGGAACTTAGAAGTGCCAAAATGTTTATAAGAAATTTTCTTAATAGAAAAAAATAAAAGCATTAATATGCATAGAAACCCAGGAAACAGTTTTTTTAGTACTAATAGCAAAGCAATTTCAATAGATGTGTTTGTGGAATAAAGAGACACATCTGCAGCAGTTATACTACACTTTGGAAAGAAGATGACCAGCATGTCAAAAACTGTTAAAGAAGGTGTTGTAGATGGTCATCTTTGTAAAGTTAAATATTGCTTTGTGCAAGTTTCAGCTTCAAACCCTGCATGCTGATTTTCCTGCTTCTGTTTAGTTAGAGTAAGAAGAGCAGTGCTAGAAAAGACAGGCTTCCAGTAATGGCACTGCCCACACAGAGCCTTTAGAAGAGCCCTGCACACCAAACTGCCAAAGAGTCCACCTACAGCTGGAGCCCAGCCCTTGGTTCCAGCAGTGCTGTAACACCTTTTGCCTGCCTCAGCCTCTGGCCTCACAGCAAATGTGGATCTGGCAAACGTGCCTGTGCATGGAGCTCACATTTTCCAAACCCCATTCTTTCCAGTGTGGTGGACCCCAACAGCAGGGGTGGATTGTGAGCTCTGCTTGGACCATACTGGTTTAACCCAAGGGACCTTCCTTCCCACTGTGTGTTCTAGATCCAGCATGCTTCTGGGAATATCATGTGCTGACAAAAGCATGGCATTTCCTCAGAAAGGGCACCCCTGAGAACAGAAGGTCTGTCCTGGCTATATGGAGCAATGCAGGAAGACAGGGAAAGGGAGCAAAGAACACAGTCAGCATCTATCTTGCAATCTTGTCTCAGAAAAATTGTCTTGCTACAGTCATATTAAAAAACAGAGTGGGGTTTCAAAATCGCAAAGAATTCCATCCTCAAAAGCAGAGAGAAGGAAAGATGAATGCACAGAAAGCTGTATGAAGACAGTCATACCTTTGCCTTGATAAAAAAAGTTAAAAAAAACAGAGAGTGAAAACACATGAACATAAAAGAAGTTACTGTTAAACAATCAAATTATGTGATTTAGTGCTAAAGAGGTTTTAAGAAAGTTATATGAATCGAAAGGGAAAGTCAATGGAGATGTGTGACAGGAGCAGTCAGAAAACGCTGACCTTAACAATTCTAAGATAAAAGCCTTGTAAATTTGAGTCATGGAGACCCAGAATTTGAAAAGCCTGGGATAAGCAAGACTTACATATGGAAGATTTTGCTGTGTAAGAATCTGAGTATTTTCTTTAAATTTCTTTTCATGCAAACATGTGAAACATATATGACTATGCTCTTGGTATGAAGCTTTGCAATTCAAAACATGGAAATAAATAAAGCAATTATATCAGCCAGCCAGAGCAAAACCAACCATTCATTGTGCAAACAAAAATCCAGTTGCTTTAGTCCCTGCATTTACTAATGAATTTTAGGCATGTAAATAACACAGTAACTATTTTTAGCAACACAGCAGGCTTGCAGGTCACAACTCTACCACTCAACCTGTCATTCCATCTTATGTGGCAAGAGCAGCTATGCAGAAGGATTGCAAACATTCTCTGTAACAGGTGTAGTCCGTATCACATTGTGATACAGTTCAAAAAACATTTAGTTTTGCAAATACACTGTATAACTACTCATCAAATATGTGAATTGCTACAGCTTGACTGGCTCATATTTATTTTAGACATGGCTAAAATTTATGAAGTCAGGGCCACACTGATCACTGGTGTACATAAAAAAGAAAAAGTATTTAGCTATAACACAGGAAAGCTTACTACTGTAAATTTTTTTTTACGTTCGGTTCTAAGGAAGATAATTCACACACACACACAAGAATTGTCAAACTTCTAAAAGGAAAAAAACTTTACTGCCTTTTCCTTCTGATTTATGCTAGGTTGTTAAAGTCTTTGTTTCACACCAGTCTAGGTGAGTGCTGCTGATAGTCTTTGCTTAAAATGCATAAAAACCATTACTCTACTGGTAATATCCAGAGTGGACTATAGCCAGCCTGCAGCCTTATTTCCTCTGTTTGGCTAGGACAGGGAAACTAAAGGACACAACTTAACTTGCTGCAGGAACAATAAACCACAATGTGGCATGGGCCACTACTGGAGCAGGAGTAAGAGATTATGGCAGGGCTTTTATTTACCCTGTGACCTCTAACACAGCAACACACAGAGTCCACACACCAATAGGCAGAGTCACCTTTCAGGTCAGGCTCCCTGCAACCTTCACTGCATTCCTAAGAAAGCAGCTGGACAGCACTTCTGTAGCAGATGGTATGAGTGAGGGAAAAAAAATCTGAGGTACCAGAAGAATTGCTTCTCCTAGTGCAAGAAAAGGCTTCACTGCAGTGAATTGCTCAGAAAAGCCTTCACTGTTTCCTCCTCCTCATTTTTTAGGGGGGGCTCACTGCAGTTTTGCTCCTCCTTAAGTCGGGCAGCTACAGCTGAGAAGTCCTTGAGCAATTCACACTATGTCACTAGGCTGCAAAACATCCTGAAAATGGCATCCAGCTCACAGCATGTACAATGCTAGACCGCTTGGGGGGAAGGCGTGAAGGAGACAGTTTAAGGTCAGAGAAGAAGTTCATGGCAGAAGAGAAATGAACCCGGATCTTTTGAAGCCTCAGACAGCACACCAACTACTGGGCTACATTCCCTCTATTATTTTGGAACTTGTGCTGTTATCCAGAAGAGCAGTTTGTGGTTTCCCTGTTTGAGTTCTATGACAGGACAGTTTGAATAGCTAGAAAAGAATTTTGTTTGCTAACTCACAAAAGAATAAAGTCTCAAAAAACTTTTTTTGTTTTTAAATAGTCCTCTAAATTCCAGCAACTCCTTTGAATTTTGAATTTAAATGAACGTTTCAGTCTAACGCAATCTTGATTTTAGTTCATCCTGGCTTCTAACCTTATGATGACAGACAAAAAGGTTCAGACCTGTCACCAAGATGTTCTGTGGTTTAGCGAAAGAGAGCTAGTTTTCTGTTTCTAGAAGTAACTGGCATATAAATTCACTAAATTAAGTCACAATTTCTTTTTCTTAGTTCAACAATCCATCTACCACAAGAGATACCAGCAGGTATTGGGCCTTAATACTGAAGTGTCTTCAAAGCCATGCAAGATGTTAGTGAATGGCAGGTAGCAATTACATCTCTTCTGTGAAGTCTGAATATAGGCTGTAAGATTTCTGACACTGTATTATGCTACCATCTACTGGTTCACATTAAATTAAACCTCTGAACTTTCCCTTAAACTCATGCACCCTCCAAACAAAACAAAACAAAAAAAAATCAGTTTCTACAGAGGCTTAAAATTGCAAAATATTAATTTGAAATTTGCTAAGGTAATTTCACAGTTCTACTCAGTTTTTGTCTTCTTTTTATTAAGCAGATGCAAGAGTGACTGTTATACATGTTCAGAACATTTTTATCAAGATAAACCAAACTCATCCAGTCATTTACTTACATTCGGCTAGTTTCAATGTTCTCAGAGTGTGGTTCTCCTGGTGATCTGCAAAACCAGATAGAAAAACTTAAGCACTGCTTGTTCTTTTAAGTCATTACAATATGAAGTTATGAAAGATGGAATGCAATGAGTGTATTATTGCCACTAAAAGCATCAACTTTTTGATACTTGCAGATTTAACTTCTCAAACTCTAGAATACAGTTTATCACATAAAACATGATAGTATAATTAAGCTAAATTTCCCTAAGCAGGAGAGCACTTGTTCCCCGTGCTTACGCAACAGGAGCCATTAGGGGAGAGATCTGCTGGCAGTACTTCTGCATTCAGGCTGCACAGTGCTCCAGGGTTCTGGGCTAATTCTTCTTAACCACTTCTGTAACCAAACGTGCACTCAAAGATTATCAGCGATCAACTGCAACCAACAAATTCTCTACAGAGCTGGACTCTAAGAAGTAGCAGCTCAGAAACAGGGTCCAAAAGGATATCAAAACAAATCTCTTATCTCTCTCCACCTGAATTCATGGAGCTAATCTCACAGATTTCTATTGTCTTCAGTCCAGCCAAGAGATCAGACAGAAAAATTCAGAATTAAGTGTTATTGCCTAGCACAAGCAGCACCTGTGTTTAGCTTGGCAACTCCACTGACTTAATTTACAGACGAATTCAATGGGTATAGCTCCATACTAACTTAAAGTAGACTAAATTATAGTTATTTAGCTCCTCCTTATTCCCATCTTCCTTAAGACAGCACTGATTCATCTGTTAATTTTTTTCAGACAGCATTTTTTTTCTCTCTTTGAGGCAGAACTTCCCCCTAGCCAGTGAGTTTGTAGCCAGACAAGCCAGAAGACAAGGCAGTACAAATGCAGCAATTTTGTTTCCCATCATCTTAGGATGCCTTGAAATCAGACCTTTGCTCGGGAACAACCTTTGGTACAGTTGACCAATACTGCCATGCTGGAAATACTGTGCAAGGAGTGGAAACAAAGCACAGCCATTACAGTAAAACTCTGCAGCTTAGATGAACAAAAATGTCTTTCATGACAGCTCTCTAAAAACAGAAGTGAGCTAAAATCTGCAAACAGAACTAACTTTTTAGGTTTCACCAGAGTCTGCTGAGAGACTTCAGTTAGGACAGCTAAGCAGACTTTCCCACAGCTTTACAGGGAAAAAAAAATCAATATTTATAAGAATGCAATTTCTAAATTTCTCTATTTATTATAAAACCATCTATAACATTCTAAATGCTATTGGAAATCTCCACATGTAGCCTGATACATTCCTTTTTTCCTGCTTCATTGTGCTATTTTACTGGATGGTCTCTCTTATTAAAGTTTGGACTGCTCTCCAAACGCTCTACTAAAATTTTAGTTACTTTTCTGAAATATCAGATCTTAACAACTTTTTGGATTCTACTAAACAGACCCAGTGCCTAGAAAGCATTTCTGGCAGACAACTTATAATTCCCAGGTTAGCTGGATACTGTGTGGTGACAGATGATGCAGAACACAGGAAATTATTTGTTTGTATTTCACTAACTTATAAAATTTAACAGACACTAGGGACAGAATTCTGAACTTCCTATCCAACTAACATTACACTCATGCTTAAAATGTAAATACTGTTTAACTGGAAAATAACATAAAAACCGCCCAATCTCAAAATTTGGCCCCTGTTCATTACCTCCAAATTACATTTCCCTTACTCATTAAATTCAGGACTGACAAGGCAGTTGCTGACAAAAATACTGCTCAGCAGCAAAACAAATAAGAATTTCCTTTTAACTCTGGTGACCAAAGCAAGCCTCTAAGTGCTTAGTGAAAAGAATCTCAATTTTTTTCCCCACTCATTCACCCGAGCATTTAAGTGTTAGAAGCTGGAATAGAAGAAAGACACATGTTTATAGTCATACTGGTTAGCTCCTCTATTTACTTCCAAGACTTTAGAAAATGGTAGCAAAATGTCTGGACATTTAAGGCTTTGCTTTCTTAATTCCAGTAATGGGACATACAACACGTTGAGGATTTGGGTAAGAGTAGTGCTTTTAGTTGCTTCGAAAATACAAAGGAAATAGTGGTGTTAAAAAAAAAACAAACATCAAGAATACCTAAAGCCTTTCAGCCTTTAAAAGAAACAGCAGCATGAAGAATTACAGAAAAAGAGCAGACTGGCATCTAAACTCTGCATATAAAAAAAGCAGCCTGGTGATCTGCAGTACAGACATGAAAACAGCTAGCAGTATATCCAAAATCTTTTCCTGTCCTCACTATATGTGAGAATATTATTAGGGCTGTAAAGAGACAATATAGTTCAGTATATGTTACTTAAAAATAAAGGTTGTGTCTATAAGATAAACAATATAAGAAAAAAATACCATCTAGCTGGGTCAAAAAAGGTTTAGTCCTCTAAGGTAAGTGGTTCTGCAGAACACAGGATGAAAATTCCTTCAGCTTATTGTTTTCTAAAACATGAACAGACCTACTATAACTATGATTTGCAGAACTATTAATGGACATATTAATTCGATTTTAAAAGGTTTCAAATGACAACATAAGCACCTAATAAAATGAGGTTTCAATACTAAGTAAAATGAAATGGAAGATCAATCTAATTACAGGAATTGTACTTGTTTGCTGAGAAGCTATTTATTTTGCAATACCCAATTGTTTACAAACATGATACCTTGTTATTTCCTGTGAGCAGGCAACAGTATTGAAAAACAACTATATAGTACGGCAAGACGTCCTTTCATCATGCTTAAAATCTGAAACAAGAGTTCTGTTCAGAGAAAATCTCAGAGCAAATGCTCTTAAAAATTTCAGCTTTCAATTAGATTGTAGACACTGATCACAAGACAACAACTAATCTGAATACTGCAGTATGAGCTCACAAATTCAAATGGTGGCTCATTTCCAATAACACAGGGAGCAACTCCTCCATTCTACAAGCCACTCCTTTTACTTCCAGTGTACCTCTCTAGATGAGAAAAGTAATGGTATGCAAGCTTACACACACTTTAACATCATCAAGCCATCTGGAGAAATACTTCAAAACAAAAACTGAACACATGCTTGGATAAGTATGCTAAACAGTTTATACAGAAATTCAGTACGACAGCAAAATCTACCAGGGACTTTTAAATGATAGCATTGTTCTTAAGAGGGATATCATGGAGCACCACAGGCGTTTGCTTGTATTTTAAAAAGCAGGCAAGGGCAAACTGAGCCAGTGTTGAAATTACTGTCAGCAAGAGTGTAACTCAACTCTGCCAGCTGACTTATCTAAAACAAACAATGTAACTTAATATTATTTATAAAACCAACTTCAGGCCATACAAATTAAATACCTTAAAATAAACATTATAGTAGAAAAACTCCTGAGAAACAACCTGATATGCTTTATGCTTACCTTTTACAAGCTGTGGCCATTCGGTGACATCAGGGTGATCACAATTTTGAGTCACTGATCAAAACCGAGTTGTCGCACCAGTCCTGTATCACGCTGAGCTAAGCATAAGCTTAACAATTCTAAATAAGTAAAAATAATGTAGTTAAAAGTTCTTAAAAATTATTTTCAGACAATTCTCTAAATAAAAAAATAATACAAAGAAGAAAAATATTAATGCTAAGCATTGTTTTATCAGCGAGATTACAACTTACTTACATTCATTTTTTGCATGGCATTTTAACTTCTAGAGTAACTCGCTACAGTACAATCAACTGATAAACTTGAAAATTCAGCAACTTACTTTTAGTCTAAAAAACCAAAAGCCATACCCATCTTTTGGACCAGTGCAAAACACCCAGTGTCAAGACAATAAGGATTCAAGGATCTGGAAGTGTGTGCATAAATATGTACAGTAATTTGTAACTACAATAAAATTCTGTTAGAAATGTAGCTGCTACAACTTGATTAACATTGTTTCTTAGCAAGCAAGGCTCTGTTCCCAGGGGAGCAACAAAGTAACCTGAACTTTGTTGTGTGCCTCTCCCCAAAAAAAAAGTAAGCTATAAATAAGTAAAAGTTTCAGAGGAGCAACCTCTGCTATCTGTGGCAAATCTTTTAGCTTCTTTGCTCCATTTTTATCATGTGTCCTCTCTCCTCTCCCTTAAATTTTCAAAAGTATATTTTACCTGTCAATTGTTTCCCGTGATCTGGCTCCACTGGTATAAATGGAAGGGTTGGTCCTTTACTTTGTCACGCAGGTGGCAGCCAATGATCACTCAGCAATACTCGTGCCCAGAGCGCCCTGGGACCACCCCAGCTGATTACTTCCATGGCTGAAAAGGAACCAGTTAGTCTCTTACCTACTGCTATTATCTACTCTAAACTAAAGTTAACGGAAAAAATATTTCCAAACATAATCCTCAACACTCAATTCATCCCATTCTCTCTCCCCCCCAAGCTCCTAAGTGCACTGGAGAAAGCCAGAAAAGAAAAAAGGTCTCTGAAGGAGAATCAGATGACAAACAGCATTCGCTTTCTGCTAATATAAAGTTTTGATAAAAATTGCAATGTTAATATTGTATTTAGTAAATAAAAAGTCATCTTACTTTCTCTTTAAAGCAGTAGCTATGAAGACAGACCTCTGTATAGTATCCTGAGAAATTTATTCCTGTGGTAACCCAGATGAAACCCCACATTTGCAGGTTGCCATGCAGCAAAAGCCTCACACAGAATGAAGGTGCACAAAGCTATTGATGGCACAACCGCAGCTCTCTGCAACACCTGCAGACATAACAATCTGGTGCAAATACTAAGAGAGCACATCAGACAGCTTGAAATATTTAGTAAAAAACATTTATTTCTTTACTGCACCTTCTTTTGTACTTCAGTCCAATGTATTACAAGAATATTACAGTAAGATTTTAGCAAGGCTCATGATTTTCTAAAGTTTGTCAGAAAAGCTGCCCAGTTTTGGCAATCTACTACAATTTGCAATTCTGCCACAAACTCTGTCCAGAACAAAATTTGTCTTAGTTTCAGAATGATGCTTATTAGTTTTATCATTCATTGAGATAGGTAAAGTGCCATCTGTTGATTTTAACATCAGCAATATTTAAGTGTTCTCATTGTAACACAAGTGCAGTTGACACAAGGAAAGTAAAAACAAAATAGGCTACCAAAAATCTCCAAAACAAAACAGAGGTTCTCCAGTACTTATGTTCCATGGGTGTAAATTGTCAAAGTTTAACTGAGTCAATTCCAGGAACACAGAACAATGATTACAAGTCAGTTGGAAAGTTTCCTCATCTGTCAACATTAGAGCAGGGTAAAGACTTTCCATTTAATGTTTGTGACCATCAGCTGTACAGAAAGGCAACAACCCAAGATGCTGATGCAAAACTAAGAAGCTGTAAAACACTACTCTGCTTATGACATTCTGATTCAGATCTGAAAACTTCCACTTTTAGGCAAGCCTTAGTTTTGAGGAAACAGATGCTTATTCTAACACTGCTTCTAGCACTTTGCCCAAGTAACTTTTAGTACACTGGTCAGAGGACAGTGGTATAATCACTAAAGCCTCATTGGTTGGGAAAGCTGCATTCTGACTACTCTAAGTATCAGCTCACATTCTGGAGTGTGCCTGACCAATGACTCCCTACCTAGACTTGGTCCTATACCACCCAGACTATTGACAAAAATGCATTACAGTAGTCTTCCATTCAAATGGAAGCATGCTGGAACACCAGGCTGCCATACACCTTAGTAAAACAAAGTTTTCCTGAGGCTGTTTCATATGGGAGAAGTCATGGACGTGACTGACAACAGTGAAGGAGCACATGAAGTGCTGGTGCTGGATTCAAACACCACTAGATTTTGGAATGTTAAAAAATATACTTTAAGTTGGCAACTCCACAGTCATAGTCAAGACAAGCTTATGCCAAGGCCTGATCCAGATCCAACTCTGTTAGTCTCATTTACTACACCGCCAAACATAGTATCTAACAGCAGTTCTGTGATGGGAGGCAGGGTCTGAACCGCAGCAAATCTCATGGAGCTGAAGTAAACTCATCTAAGTTTTGTTGTGAAACTTGTACCTACAAACTGAATTTGTCATGGGTCAGAGCTCTGAGTCAGGTAGTTTCAGCATTTCTGATTTGTTGCACAATACCTTAAACCTAGACTTACTGAATTGTGGTCTAAAATTCTCATGCTCCTTTTCAGCAGTCTAGATGCAAAAAACCTTAATGAATCATTTTTCTCTTTTATCTCCTTCTCATCCTACCTTTCCCACCTATCCTTGCCTTCACTCCTGTGGGACAGAATATGATTGGCAAGGATTCCCTAGCATAGATGAAAGAATTAATTTTTCTAAAACCTTACTCATTCATGCATCAGCAGAGTAGTGTCTGCTGGCAAAGAGACCAGCACGCTGGAACACAAAGTGGGTGGTGAAGGAGACTGCCATCAAAGATTTATTCTGAATATATCTCAAAGGGCATTTTGACTGCTTGATACAAACAAGGCCACAAAAACCTCCAACCTGGTTAGGAGAGTCAAAAGACGCTACTTGATTAGGAAAGCAAAACTATACTGATGAATACACTAAGATCCTGGAAAATGGTATTATGAGTTGTGAATTGGACTAAATCAATGGCTTTCCTCTCACAGGAATTTCTCTACAAAAAACCTCCTCTGTTTGTAACTTACCTTACAGAAGATAGAAACAGCAGCCCCAGAGCAGATATTTATTCATATTACTCAAACAAATTTCTCTGGTCCTAACTGTTATGATCAGCATGGCTTACAGCTTAGGCTTTTACAGAAACACTGAGCAGCTGAAGATATGGAAGGAAGTTTGTGCCGATGGAGTATGGCCAAAAAACCCAAGATGGCTGCCAGGCTCTCTGGGGACTGGCACATCTGTGTCTGCCTAATGACTATTTACTAGAAGTAGAATCAACTAAGGCTGCAACTACACCTATTACAGATAGCAAGACATAAAGATATGTCTTCAAACCATGCATCTGAAGAACTTTGTGACTTCAACTAGCCCTCATCAAAAAGGAACGGGATAAATAATGTTTATGCAGTGATTTGGAACAACATCTATTTCTCCAAGATGGCACAGGTGAATATTAAAAGTCTGTTCCTATCAACTCAAGGAGTTAAACAATGAGTGAAAGAACAAGATGTCAGAAAGCAAGTTCAGAAGCATCAAAAGGGGCTAAAAGCAACTTTCTTGCATAGTTTGATGAAAGATATCGGAACATTTCCATAAACCTTGAAAGTCTACAAGCATGAGGCAAGAACAGGTTCCCAACTTCAACGTACAGAACCTAAAGCCACACCCTGGAGATTGTAAGTACTTATTTGTCAGCAACCAAAAAAAAAGGCAAATAACTTCCAGGTTGGAATAATTTTTTTGAACATTGTTACCTACATGGTTTCCCTAAATCTGCTACTATCCATGGGTTATTTGATGGTCACCTTCTGAGAGAGCAATGCAATCTGGCTGGCAGTTGACACACAGTATCTGAGGCCTAGGAAGATCCCCTAGAGGATGAACACTTTCCATTTTTAAACTATAACTTCTGATTGCCTTATTGAAAGAGTGGCACTAGTAAGAATTTAAGTTTCCTTTACAAAGGAATTTTAACTATCTACCCAAGTAATCTTTGATCCAAATTCAATATTCTCTTTTGATCTATGATGAAAATAGGGGTAATCCAGTGTACAATGAAGTACCACGATCTACCAGTATCAGAATTTTAGTTGCTTAATTAAATATAACCATCTCTCTCAAGAATATACCACTAAAGACAGCTTTTCAAAGTCTTCTGAAGAGTCCTTATGAATGCTCCAAGAATGAATTTTATATATTTCCAGAATGACTTTTGAGTACCACAATGAAACAATCATCTATACAGTAAGAAACTGACACCTAATAGGAGAGTGGGCCTTTTATAACTTGAGATTGAGTCAAATGTCCTGGAGAATATTCACCAAACCCCTAAATTCAATCTTAATTGTCACATGCAGAAAAGAAAAAAAAAATAAAGTAATGCAATAGTCATGTTTGAGCCTATATTTCTTCATAAAGTTGGAAGTACAAATTACTTTTCTTGCCTGTATGCTGCTTCCAATGCACAAAACATAAAAAGATACGTTTTCTTCATCTAATTAGTAGGCAAAATTATTACTGATTCTATAGTAAAATAAAACAGCCACTAATACACCCTGATCATATAAATCCTAATGGGGCCAAAAAAAATCCCAACCAAACACTAATAAGGCCTCTATATGATTTCTTTTTCCCACTGCCTGGTAAGCCAAGCAATTCAACTAGTAACAACAAATGCAAAATCGCATGAGTTAGAAAACCAAAAGAATTGGGTTCTATCCTGGAAAATGCCAACCTGAAGTGACTAAAGCAGTCACAACTGATGTACAAATGTACACATGCTCCCATGTATTACAAAAAGAATGACAGATATGGCTCATGAAGGGTCCCTGGCACAAAGCACTTCACACATCCAAACTTAAACCCAGTTCTCCAATTATTCAGTACTCTTCAAAAGTGTTCCAGAAGTAGTAGAAAAGAGCCACAAAAACATCATGTAGATAGAAGAAAATGCCTTGTGATTAGACAATGAAGAGTTCAAAGTTAATTAAGCCTATCAATACAGATACTGGAAGAAACTAAGTCTTCTCATAGCACAAAAAGAATACATAAAGATCTTTGAACTGAAAGAATGCATATAAAATCCTCATTAATAGAAACTGAAGACCCACTAATTCAATTAGAGCAGGAACACAAGTATGAGAACAATTAACACTTGAATAAATTATTTGGGATGGGAACCTTCAAATAAAGTTAGTGCTACTCTGGAATTTAGAGTTCAATAAAATCACAAGTTACTGAGTTTCATAAAGGCAGAATTTTGTCTATCTCAATACAAAGAGATCAAACATAGATTTATAAAAGCTCCATCTTATAACATCTGTATACTTACTTTGCCTTGATTTCAATACTTCCCATGTACTGGTTTTGGAATAGAGTTAATTTTCTTTATAGCAGCTAGTGTGGGGCTGGGTTTTGGATTTGTGTAAACACAGGGCTGTCTTTGTTATTGCTGTTTGTGTTACAGCTTTCATAGAGTCAGGGCCTTTTCTGCTCCTCACCTCACCAGGGAGGAGGCTGGGGGTGCACAGGGAGTGAGGAGGGTTCACAGCTGGGACAGCTGACCCCAGCTGACCATAGAGACATTCCATATTATAAAGCATCATGCTCAGTGTATAAAGCTGAAGAAGGGAAAAGGGGAAGAAGGAAAAAGGGGGAATGTTCAGAGTTATGGCATTTGTCTTCCCAAGTCACTGCTACCTATGCTGGAGCCCTGCTTTTCTGGAGAGGACAGAACATGTGCCTGTCCATGAGAAGTGGTGAATGAATTCCTTGTTTCGCTTTGCTTCGTGCACAGCTTTTGCTTTACCTATTAAATTATCTTTATCTCAACCCACGAGTTTTCTCACTTTTACTCCTCCAATTCTCTTCCACATCCCACTGTGTGGGTAGGTGAGAGAGTAGCTGTTTGGTGTTTAGTTGCCAGCTGGGGTTAAACTATGATATCCATAAATCACAGAGTAACAGAAGAATACCTAATGTTTGCTCCCATTCCCTCACCTCAGGCCAAAAGCTAGAGGCCTGCATGTTATTCCTATTTTCTAAAGCTGCTCCTGCAACTTTGGACTCTAGATTTTGCCTTCAATATCTGGTTTTGGTTTAATATTTCAGTGAGATCATATACGTATTTTATTCACCTTTCTAAAAGCAGGAAAGATCCCAAATTATCTTTAGCTTCTGTGCTTTACACTTAGACCACAGCTGATTTTTTTCTTTCCATTACACACACACCCCTTTGATTTTTTTTTTTTTCCAGCAGAACCATTTGTTTCTATTTCAGTTACATTATACCTGTTACTTCAGACTCCCTCCAAAATGATACACAGCCATGAACAAAAAGCCCTTTTTACACCAGCAGGTGAAATCCAATCACCTATTTATATGTCTTTTACTAATTCTTTTATTGACTACTCATCATGTTATTATGCAGGTAAATTTTACAGCTTCACTTCAGCTTTACTACTTAAACTTTTATTCCATCTGTCCTTTTGCTTATCCCCTATTTTGATTTCCTTTGCCACCCATCTTTCATGCTGCCTTCCATGTAAAGCATCTTTCTGTTCACCAAGTTCTTCAGCACGTTTGTTTAAATATAATTGATATTAAAACCGAGCAACCATGCAGTTCTGTAGTACGACATTCAGCTTTTCTGATGTTCCATTAGTATTTATCACTCACAATTTGTGGGGATTAGAGGGCAATTCTTCATCAATTTATGAAGCACATACCACTCTATGCGTACAAAGACTCTATGCGTACATACAGTGGCAAGCAGCTAAACATCCAGAAGAAAAGCAGCCAGCAGGCATAATGGCAATAAAGAAATAATGGCTTAGGTTTGAAGAAGAGCCATCATACACAGAACTGGTATTGACACTGGAGAGCAAGAAGCAGGTGGGTGGTCCCAGTGGTGCTGTGGGTGCAAAAATGAATATACACTACCTGCCAGATGCCTGCTAGAGTAAAGGACCAATCTATACAATTCTCTCAGGAACATCTGGATTGTGACAATGTAACATTGTAGCTTTTTGAGAGACTTACAATTTTTAATTAGTACATACTACAGCTAAAGTTTCAGCTTAGATTTAACAGTTTTATTAGAGCCTGTCTATAGCTTCCTACGAAACAGAACTTAAAAAGCCATCAAACAACTGTTCTGCAAATTTGAGATTTCTAAACTTTAAATATATTTCTAAGTTAATTATCTTGAAAAGAAAAACCCAGACATAAACCCATGGCACAGAAAACTCCAATCAGCTTCCCCACAATTTCAGTGGTTAAAAGAGAAAATACACACATGGCTTAGGAACTGCTATTGAAATAACTACATACAATATGTATATGCATTAACAGACCTATTTAATATGGCAAAAAATTTAACTTAATTGTTGTTTTTCTCAATGTAGTGGTGCTAAAAGTTTCAAAAATTCTCAATGTACCAAGTTGCAGAACTACAGAACCTAAAAAGACACTACAAAGTAGTGCAGTAATACCAGGTATTACTAGAGAACTACACCAAACTTCAGTTAGGAAATGGCAATTAAAATAACTACAAGCTCAAGTCCCAGTCCCGCCACATTACATGTACATACTTTTAAGCTGGCTGGACATTTAAGAGCCTAGACAAAAAAGAGATACCATGTGCCATGGGTTTATGTTAACACTGCTAAAAAAGATTGTATTTCTGTATTTCCCAGCATTCCTATTTGTAAACTTGACTTACACTGATGATTGCATAAATTTTCTGCAAGTTCTAAACTTATTTTTCAAGTCATAGCCTCACTATAAATATGTTCAGTAGCGAATTAAAAAAACCATACAGCTTTCAGAAACACATCAGTTCTTATCCAATCCATGGAGAAATAAATGGATGGTAGCAGCATGATAAGCTTGTTAAATCAAAAGGGAATTCACCAGTGTTATATCATCAGTATTTATTTTCCCCAAGAAAAATCAAAGAAGTCAGTTTTCTAGAGAATTATGATTAAGTAATAAATATTATAGTTAAAAAGGGAAAATTTAATGTGTGCTTCTTCCTGAATTAATTTTCAACCTTTTTTTAAATCTCAGTGAAGAAAAGTGTAATTATTTGTTATAACAATTATTAGCATACAAACAAGGTAAGTGGAAACATAAACATACCATATCTTTCCAGAGCTGCAGAATCTTGTTCTTTCAAATTCTAAAATGGACTTCTACAGTTCTTGTACCTATAATGCAAAACATTACAATTCAGTTCTTGCACTATGCTTCACACTAATCTGAAGCTCCATACAACTTCAAGACAGTACATTCAAAAATGCCTATTCGATTAGTCACAAATCTGCAACTAAAGGAAACACAGAATCATAGAATATGTCTAGTCAGGAGGGACCTACAAGGATCATCATATCAAACTCTTCACTTCTCACAGGACTACCTGAACCTAAACCATATAAAAATAAATCACACCTCTCATAGAAAAGCACAACAGAAAATAATTATTATGTTAGATAAGCTACAAAAGTGTGAAGTTCATACACACAGTGTTCCCTATTTTTTCCCCTGTAGTGATGCAATAGAGTTTTACAATTCCATTCATCCAGTTCATTATAAATACCAATTTCCTTTCTCCTTCCTGCCCCTTATTTTGCCTTTTTTTTTCTTTTCTTTAAGAACTGGCATTTATAATAAGAAAAAAAAAAAAAAAACACTCAGGAGAAGTCACAGATGGAACCAAATCTTTGTTCTGGGTGCATAAAACTGCTGGAGTTCAGTATGCTTTTCTATAAATTCATTTTCAGAGAAGTCATATTTAACAAAGGACTAAAACATACTTGAAATATTTTCAACAAACACCTAAAAGCACAACCAGCCTCAAGGGAAAAGGTGACAGAAACAGACACATATGCATATAACTAAAGAAGGATAGGGGTCGTGGACTCCCCATCGCTGAAGTTGTTCAAAACCAAGCTGGATGGGGCTCTCAGTAACCTGGTCTAGTGAAGGGTGCCCCTGCCCATGGATGAGGCTTGTAGTTAGATTTTTTCTTTAAGGCTCCCTACCAACCCAAACCATTCCCTGATTCCATGAAATCTACTAACTACTTCCCAAAAAAGTTAGTAATTTGGCACAGAATACCACACTTTCAGCACTCTGAAGATTTAATACATAATTTCTTGGCTTAAAACTCTATTAAGAACAAATAATTTCAATGCAGCTGATTTAGGCTGATCTCCAATATAGATCAGGGTTCCCACACAGGAAACCTCAATCTGGTTACCTTAATGACATTTTGTTCTAGAAGATGCCAAACCAGCAAGAAATCATTTGGTGTCAGGGGCCAAATTCTTTATCAGGGAACTGTAATGGGGTGATCCTGGACCAGTTTTGCCACTAAAGCTCCAAGCACTAACAATGTGAGCACACTCTTTTGTATCTTAAAAAAATCAGTTATACAGGGCAGCCTACAAGTTTTGTGAAAAAGAACTGCTATTTAAACAAGCAATTCTACTAATTATGTAGCTTTCTGTACAGTTAGGATTACTGTGTTAACGATATGCAACTGTGTCAATTAAACTTTGCTACCATTCAGAAAAAAAACAGAAGAAAAATTCATCTAAACAACATGAGACAGTAACTGATGATTTTCCTATTTGTAAGCAGCACTTCCACTCCATATCCACAGCAGAAATCCCAAATACCTTATATTCTACCAAAGAATAATTCTTCATTCACTGTGGTGCCATCAGACAAACTCAGTTAGAAGTATTCTGACAAATGCAACCAATATTTTCACACCTTGTGTTGCAGAACTTCCAGATTCGATGTATGCATTTGTTCCTCTACAGACATAGAGCAGTGTCATCTGTATAAAATTCTCTCATTCTCCTCTAAGATACAGAAGCACAAATTTTCAGTATGCACAGAGTAGGAGGAGAGCACCAAGTACAGCTTGAAAAAGTATTGCAAATACATCTACCAGGGTTCTTATGATTATTGCCCAGCAACAGAGACAAAAAAAAAAGGTTCCCAAAAGAACTGAAGCTATGGAATAAGGTAGGACTGTACAACTGATAGAGGAAACAAGACCACAAAGGAGGAGATGTAGACAGCTTATTTGCATAATAATGCACAGAACAGAAGAGCAAATCCAACAACACAAAACTGAAGTTCCTGAACTTCCAGTTCTTCTCCTTCAGTTTCTCCCCAACAGCTACCACTAAGGCAGAACAGAGTTCAGCAGTCTACTAAGTCTAAAGTCTACATTCAAAGGCAACATGACAACACGAAAGGAAATAAGGCTAATAAGGCTCTGTAATGCTTGTCTAAAAGGAATGAAAATTATTTCATGAAGTCAGATGTACTTCAACATTCACCTTCAGTATACTTAATTAGCACTAAGCCACATCTGCCTAAAAAAATGCAAATGACAATATGACTTAAAGCTTGGCCAACCATATTGCTTCCACTCCACATTAAAAAAATCTCAATCCATCATGTGACCAGAGCCAAAAAAGCTGCTTGTTTACAACTATGCCATGCATTTTCAATAAGGAGACTTCAAGGCACACTGAATTATATTAACACAGACAGTAAAGCACTGAATTAACCACACTGTCACATACAGAATTACAAAATATTTAAGAAATTAATTATAAAATACAAAAAATATTTTGCAACTCTCATGTTTGGCCCAGTAAAAAGTATCATGAAATCATCTCTATCAGGTGCTTAGATTATGTTTTATGTTTACATCCTTCTTTCAATCAGATATTCAGGTTATAGGAATCATGCAAATGGAGTATTTTTCTCATGGAAAGGACTCAATCTTTACAAGCAAGAAATACCAGTGTTTCACAGAAGTGTTACACTCTCTCAGGAGCTCCCTTGTCCTTGAAATCTGATGGGATTCAGCAGGTTGTGTGGACTCTTTAAGTATGTATTTCTATTGGCTACAATAAGCAATTTTTGCTACACCAGCTGAAACACAAGGTGTTGCTACTCAGTCAGTGTACACTAGCATACCTTGGACTTTCTAAAAATAAACCTGGGTGTACACATAGTAAAACACAATATTCATCACCAAGACTTTGGACATGAGATTTCACTATGAAATAATAAGCAATCACTATCTGAGTATAGCTACACAAATAAGAAAAATGAAAGATTGTATTGGAAACAGAAATTCTGAGGTAGTGACAGACCTCTTCAGTATTATCTAGCTTTGCAGAAGTTTTTGATTCCTTTTAAGAAAAAGGCAAGTACCACATTGTAAAATGAAAATATTTAAAGTATTAGTTAGCTCAAACATACAACTAACCATAAGGCAAAAGCAAAACTCTTCTACAACTATGACAGCCATTCTTGAAGTATTTTGACCTACGTCCCATTTGAGAAAAGTTGAGCTCCTTTGAGAGCCACTCCACCACCCTGTAACAGCCCAAGCCTGCTGAACTGCAGCTGCTGCAGCCTGGGTCCCAGGGAGCATACCAGAGCAGGAGTACACAAGCAGTGCCAGAGCCTGGCTGCCTGGACAAGCCTGGCATCTCAGTGCCCTGCAAGCTTGGCAACACAAGAGAGATCACTCTTGTGCCTCCCCTGCACAAAGCTCCTAAGGGTAAGGGAGAGGGTGTCTGTCATCCAGATCTCCTCATTTTATCGATTTCTTAGGTGTAATGATTATCAAGGAAGTATTAAAAAGTCCTAAAAGAGTCTGCCAAAGGAAGCTATGAGCATGGTCTTCTCTATGGAGAGATGAACTAGCTTCACACCTAGAACTTTAGCTTGGTCAGAAGTCCTATCACAGTCCTCAAACAACACTAGAAAGAAACACAAACTATGTGGACTAATCATTGCCAGACCATTATGCAACAGCCACCAAACCCAAACAGATGTTCTGCAATTTTTTTGCTTGTGATCCTACTGATCCATAGGCCACCAAGATCAAACCACTCTTTAGTTTTTGATACTTAAATTTTGTATTTAGTTGTTTAGGTCACAGCTTTGACATTCTGTCACATAAGGAAGGAACATGAAAGCACATGGAGGACAGGAAGATTTGAGACAGCCAGCATGGCTTCACTAAGGGCAAGTCGAGCTGGACTAACCTAATGGGTTACTATGACAGAGTGACTGCATCAATGGACAAGGAAACAGCTACTGATGTCATCTATTTGAACTTCTGAGGCTTTTGCACAGCACCCACAGCACAGCACCCTTCATCCTAAGTTGGAGAGATAATAGATGGACTCTTTGGTGGATGAGGAATTGGTTGGACGGCTGTATACAGAGGGTAGTGGTCAATGGCTTAATGTTCAGATGGACATCAATGACGTGTCCCTCAGGGGTCCATCCAGTTCATCAATGACAGACAGTGGGACCTAATGTACCCTCAGGAAATCTGCAAACAATACTAAGCTGTGTGGTGTGACTGATATGCCTGAGGAATGGAATGCCATCCAGAGGGACCTGGACAACACTGAAAAGCAGGCTTATGAGAACCTCACCCAATGAGTCCAGGTGCAAAGTCCTGAACCTGGGCTGGCAACACCTGATATCAATACAGGCCAGGGGATAAGGGAATTGGCAGCAGAATTAATTACAGAAGAACTTGGAGATCCTGGCTGTTGGAAGGCCAGCCTTGTCCCAGCAATGTGTCCAAAATGTATCCTTGCAGTCCAGAATGTATATCCTTGGCTGCATCAAGAGCAGCATGGCCAGCAGGCCAAGGGAGACTAGTCTGCCCTTCTACTCCTCTGAGACCCCACCTGCAGTGGTGCATCCAGCTCTGGAGTCCTCAGCACACAACAGGCATGGACCTGTTGGAGAAAGTCCAGAGGAGGGCCACAAAAAATTATCAGAGAGCTGGAGCAGCTCTCCTATGAAAAAAGGCTGAAAGAGTTAGCACTGTTCACCCTGGAGAAGAGAAGGATCTGGAGAGACCCATTTGCTTTTGTTTAGTACTGAAGAAGAACTTACATGACAGAGAAGGACAAACTTTTTACAAGGGCCTGCTATGACAGGATAAGAGGTAATGGCTTTTAACTAAAAGAGAGTAGATTAAGATGATATCAGAAAGTAATTTTTTACAGTGAGGGTGGTAAAGCACTGGAACAGATTTCCCAGGGATAGGAGATGCCCCATCCCTGGAAATATACACAGTTAAGCTGGACGGGGCTCTGAGCAACCTGATCTATTTGAAAATGTCCCTGCTTATTGCAGAGGAATTTGGACAAGATGACATTTAAAGGTCCCTTCCAACCCAAACTATTCCAAGTCTGTGGGAAAAAAAAAGTCATGCACTCCATATCAAGCAGTCAATGAGTTAAAGTTGTCCTATAACATGAGTTAAAAGTTGTCCTATATCCACCACCACTGTAATCCACCTCTGAGTGACAGTGCCACTTCCGTCATGCTACATAAGATAAATGTGATTCTCAGAAGCAAGTTATGTTAGTACACAGAGCATGTTTTTAAAGTTATTTGAATGGATGCAAACAGCAATGTTTTTCAATGAAAAGTACTGGGACAGCTACATACTGTGAATGCCCTTTTCAAGCCACCAGATCAGAAAAAAAAAAAAGTTCTGCTTCACTAACTAGAAGTCTCTCTAAAAAACCCATATATACTTCTGTCCTAAGGAAATTCAAGTAGCTTCAAAAGAAGCAGATCACCCCTCTTACCTAAGACAGTGAAGTGAGGGTCCAGAAGGAAGCCACCCATTTAGCTCCACTCAGCAGAACAACTGCAGCTTCTCCTAATTCTTCACCACTCTGTAAAACATGGGTAAAGAACCATGCAGGACGGTAACGGAAAGAGTATCGGTAAAGACTGACTTCCACCCCCTTCCTCCATTCAGCAGTTTGCATAATACAGGGAAGCAGGCTCAACCTATTAAAGTAAGTAAGAAGTAGTTAATGCTTCCTTTAAGAGATTCATTCATAAGAGTATTTGTTAGACAGAACTATAATAATATTTGATTCATAATGTAATTTTGCACCCAGCAAGTTATTTTGTCAATAAGCTCTATCCCTCCTAACCACAGGAAGGTGCAGCTATTCAAAAATAGCAATTTAAAATGCTTTTTAGTCAGATGTTACATTGCCAAACCTGAATCTCAACATTATTTGATTTTCACATTCTTTCTATGAGGTTATTTTCCTGAAGAAATGTGTCACCAGCTGCTGTAGTTACTGAAGTGTTGCTTCATTGCAAAATGTTACCTTTAGACTGTATTTGCTGACTTTCTGCTAACCGACCAGGTATGTTGCACACATTACTATTCCTGTGAACCAGCTTTTTTTCAAACTTTAATTCATGGGCAACACAGCTTTATGAGGCCATCAGGCACTGCCTGCTAATACAAGAAGTTACAGCAGTAAATGTTAAGGTCAAAATATTTAAGGTGACAAAATTCACTTCAAACACGAGATTTGCTCACTGTTGTTGTCTCTAGGAACCAACTATTTAGCACAGCTTACAGAACTTCTGGAGGGGGTACTTTTTATTTTTGAAAGTAAACAACATAGTCTAGATTTTTTTCATTACAGACCCTGATAGCAAATGTATTACTCCCCTCCTTCCAGGTACAAATCAGAATTTGATTAGTGACAGAAAACCTTTTGACACTGCTTCTCTAAAAAATTCGCAGCTACCTTAAATACACTGGATATTTCAGAAAACTTGTAAAACACACCTCCTTTGTTTAAAAATCAATAGAAATTCATTAATTAAAGTGAAGACTTGGCCCACACTACCAGAAAGGAAGATTGATGCTGGAAATGAGATCTATACCTAGATACCTTATGAATTATATTCCTTTTTCCCTCAATTGCATGTTCTACTTTTAAGAATTAGTGGCTTTCATCTTCAGGTGCATGAGTACACTGGTGTGGGGAGGAAGAAAGAAATTTCTTGTGTTTAAAAGAAGATGAATTATCTCTGGACATTCACTAAGTAAACTAAAACTAAAAGTAACAGAGGGGGGGAAAAAAATCATTCCTGCGCAGCAAAAATTAGGATGATGCATATTTACAAAAACATAAAAACTGATTAAATTCCATGGTAAGTGTCATATCATGTACTATGCTAATTACTGTTTATAGAAAATGTTCTATGTTTAAACATATTTACAATTAAACACGTTTATAACTTAAAACTCAACTCTGGTTAAGCAGAACCTGTGAATTCTGAGAACTAGTGAAGAATCTGTCAACAAAGGACATAATCATAGTGAAAAAAACATGATTTTATATTGTGTGTGCTGGGTCCTGGTGGTACACATGACATTCTATGCTTTCAAAGGAGAAGTTAAATTATATGCAAAAGAACCAGGTTTATTTTCTCAAGTGGATTAAAACAACTGGGGACAATTTCCAGGTGCTCTAACAGGGACTCCAACAGGCTGAGAACAACTCTAGACATGTTCAACATATACGCACAGTTTTCAATTCCATTCATAAAAGAATCATCCTTCCCATGTTTTTAAACAACAGCAGCAATTACAAAAAAGGAAAAGACCAGAAGTCTTGTTTGTTATTTAAAAAAAAGAAAAACCCACACAACTTTAGAGCTCTGAAGAGGACTTGGACTGAAAAATTTAGGCTTTAAAACACTGCTGTTCAAGCCTTACTTTTTTTACCAAGTCACAGAAACATATGCTGAAATAACCCCGAACAAATTAAATACTCATTTTGGTACCTAGCCTGGGGCTTTTGTTTCTATATTCTTGGGAGATGCTCAGGACACTCCAACGAGGAGAAATAGTAAACACCTCTGATAAATAAAAATGAACTTAATTCCAGCAGGAAAGATGCTACATTAAATAGCAAACACTTAGAATGGAATGGAAGGTATTTGAAAAAGAGAGATGAAGCATCTGTAACATTGTACAGAAATAATTTCAATTAAAAGTATCAGCTCTGTAAATGTAACTAGTGGACTAGGCTTTCTTTCACTACTTTTCTGTACTGAGTTGACAGAATGATACTGCACTACAAACTGCATCTGTTTTAAAAGACAAACACGTGTGATAGTTTTCTCCGCACATCCATATCAATTTAGTGATACACATTTCATACTTTCAATTCAACACACTCAATTAAACTGAGTTTTGCCATATTTTCAAATTTCTAAAAAGTACCTTCAACTGTTTTCACAATGAAAGGGCATAGCTATTCAGAGCCAACATCTAAACCAAGCACTTTGTGAGAACTGTAAGCCCATTTTCCAACAATTTTCATTCTTATCAAGTAGTACACCTCTCTCTATCGCCAACGTTTCCCTCTCCCCCCACCATAAGTGCCAAACAACACAGTACAACTCAGAATGTGGCCTCTCCTTAGCAGGTAATCTCTCCAACTGGATGCTATTTGCATGAATTAGGAACTTAATCTTATCTTTTAGACCTCTCCCTTTCAAACCAGTCAGCTAGTCAAAAAAAAAAGAAGAAAAAGAGAAAGAAGATAAATTGACAATACAATCACGCAGGTTCTACTTTGTTAAGAAATCAAAGCTAAAATCGGGTACAATTTTCCACTGAGAAACTTTCTGTAGACATGCAAGAAGCATGGTAAAACCGCTCTGAGAAGCCGATTTCTCAGAGGGCTTCAGGTTTGCAGATTCTTACTGAAGCAGGTAAGTTCCACACAGACAGAAGGACCATCCCTGAAGTGATGTGTAAAACACATGCTTAGTCCCAGAATTAGACCAACACATTACACAGAAGAAAACATAAACAAGTATTTCCATTAATTGCAGAAAAAAGAAAAGGAATAACTATAAGCCTATAAATGACAGGTTCTTGTCACTTAAAGGAGAATTGTGAAACATGTTTTGTTTCTTAAGCAGTAGTAACTGCTGAATGACCACACCACATCAGCTTAGACATCTGATTTACAAATCAGCGGTAAAGTGTAACATCCCTTAACAGAAATACTGTAGGTATGCTTAAAAACTGAAGCCCAAAAAGTCCCGCAGTCAGGAGCGACAGATCACATGCATCAACAAGGCAGCCTGCTCACAGGTTCAGCCTGCTCACTCTTCAGACTGGACAGAGGGTAAGACGAGCAAAGTGATCAGACACACTTTGTCAAGCAGGCCTTGGCCACTAGTTAAGAGACCCTCGCAGCACTTCCCATTCCCATTGCGACAGCACCGAGCCGTCCCATGCCCACGGCAGCCCCGAAGAGTAGGCACCGAACCGGGAAACTGAGGCAGGGGGAGGCTGGGTTCACCCAAGGTCGCCCAGCGAGCCGGGTCTCCCAGGGGAGGCAGGAGAGGCTCGGAGCCGCCCGCCCGGCCGGCCTTCCCGGGCGGCCCCGCACCCATGCGTCTCACGGCGCGGAAGGCGAGGACCCCAGGGGCTGCCGCCTTCCCCTCCCCGGCGCGGGGGAGCTGGCAGGGCCGCCTCCCTCCCGTCCAGGGCCGGCGTGAGCCGGGCGCCATCCCCGCTCCCAGCCCTGCGCAGCGCTCACACCGACCTGGGCGCCTCGGCTGCTGCTCCCGGGCGCTCCCGCCGCCGCTGCCGCCCGGGCTCATGCGGGGGCCGCGCCGCACTCGGGGCTGGGCCGCGGGCGAGAAGAAGGCGCCGCCGCTGCTGCTGCCGGTGCGGCCGGAGCCGCGGCCTGGCGGGGCGGGGAAGGCGAGGCGGGCGGACGGGCCGGGCCGGGAGGGCGCGTCTCCTCCTCCTGCTCCTGTGTCGGCCGGGCCGCGCTCAGCGCGAGCCCCGCTCCTCCATCTTGGGACAACGCGGATGTCGGCGCGGCGCAGGCTCGGGGCGCGCGGGGGGGCGCGCGGGAAGGAGGGAGGGAGAGAAGGAGGGAGGACCGGCCGTGTCCCGGCGTGCAGTGCGGGCGGGGGCGAGGCGAGGCGGCGGCGGCGGCGCGCTACCCGCCGCGGGCAACCATAGAGAGCTGCCGGACCGCGCCTTCCGGCCGTGTGCACTCGCGGCGGCGCCCGGCGGAAGAACGGAGCCGCGGCGGCGCCTGCGCGCCCGCGTGCGCGAGGCGGCGGCCGCCATGTTGGAAGAGGGCAGCGCGGGGCCGCGGGGTGGGGGCGCCGGCAAGGCGGGCGCGCGGGGCAGGGCGGGGCTCGGGCCTGCGCGTGCGCAGGGTGCGGGGCGTGCGGCGCGGGTGGGCCGGTGTGAGGGAGCAGGGGAGTGCGCGTCGGGTACGGCTGGGCACACGCGTATACGTACACGTACACGCACATATACACGCGCGTACATATACGTGTACACAAGCATCTACAAATATATACACGCACTGACCCACACACAAACACACAGAGGTGCCCAGGGAGGCCGGGGGCAGTCCAGGGACTGCCATTGCTGCCGCGAGCAAGGAGAGTGGCCGCCACCAGCTCTGAGTCCCTGGGCAGGTCCTCACCGAGCCCCAGCGGAGTCCAGCCTGTCCGGCAGGCCCCATGGCAGCCCGCCCAGGGTTTATCGGGTTTAATCTGGGCAGGGAGCCGGGGCCGGCTGGCAGAAGGGAGCAGTGGAAGGGGAGCGGCCGATGGGTGACCTCTGGAGGGGAGCCCATGCTGGAGCCATGAGTCAGCCCAGGCTCGAGAGGACAGGCGGTGCCAGGCCTGGCCAACCCTGCCGTGTGTGGCCCCTCCCAGGCAGGGGTGGAGAGGACGGGGAGACCGAGAGCTGGGTGACCCATAGGTCCCAGCCTGCCGCGCTGGGCAGAGAGCCAGCGCGGTGTAAATTTAGGTCATCAAATGCCTGGTGTTATTCAAACCTAGCAGCCTGGGGGGCACAGAGGGCAGAGCTGACTGGTGGGGCAGGACTGTGACCCGGGGATGGAGCCCGAAGGATGGGCAAGACACCCTCTGCTCCTGCGCAGCCCTGCCTGACACCTGGCTCTCCCCTCTGCCCCGTGAATAATTTTTCCCTCTTCGGTCGTTCTGTTCCTTCCCCTACCTACACCCAGGCCTATGCGTTGCAAGTACACTTTTTTTGCGTGATGTTAAAAGCACGAGTAAAAGTTGTGTTTTGGCAGGTGAATGTTAAAAGCAGTTTGATTAAATAATTTTAAAACTGGGCAATGTATGCAAAATTTTACTTTTTTTGGACGTTGACTTTTAAAAGCATTAAATATATGGAGCTACAAGCATAGAAGGGGGGAAGGAGTAAGTAGAAAAGAAAAGGAAAATACATCAGACTCTTTTCTACATTATCCCTTAATAAAGGCAATTAAATAGAGGTGCTTCTATCCTCTGTGCTTTTTTTGTTTTGTTTTGAAAAGCATAAACTAGAAATTTGAGTAGTTCTCAAATGCTAGAAAAAGCTGTTAAAACCATAAACAAAAATTCTCAAAAATATGATACTAAAGCCAAGTTCTGGGCTAGGAAATAGGTGTTTAAGAGGACATGTCTTCTTGGGCACAATTTTGCAAGACCTCCTTATTGTGTTTGTTGCAGGGTAATAGCTGGTAAGACCAGTGGACTCAAATGACATTATTACAAACCAGTGCAGAGAGTCCTGGTGCTTGCAGAGGACATGGTGGGCAGGTGTATAATTGAAATATTAAGACTGAATGAAGTATTCTTATACTTCAGAATGGTCTGAAAGCAGGGTAGATTGCTGTGTTCAGATGGGCATTGGTAACCATCTAAAAATAATCACTGGTGTGAACACAGCCTTCTGCATCTGGAGGCTCTCTCCCACATAGTAGCAAAACCTGCCAACTTTCATGTATTAAAATTTCAGATTCAGGCCAAAGTTTATTGTGCCATGATTTTTCCTGTTATCTCAGAAGCAGTAACATTGAAAAATCTGCATCTGGAAAATGCACTGTCTTGCTCCTTTTCCCTTGCTCTGTTGCAGAGCCCACATGTCCAGTCCTTACCTCCTGCTTAACTGTAAGGATGCTATGGTGTAGCATGTCACAAGCTGAGTCCAAGTAAACTTCTGCTCACTTTTTATCTACAGAACCTTCTCTTCTCAACTCAGGCTGGTCAGGCATTATTTGCTTTTGGTATATGCATGCTGGCTGTTCCCAGGTGGGAAGTTCTTGATCTTACTGTGTTTGGAAATAATCTCCCAGACTTTCAGGTGAAGCTGCTCAGCTGTATCCTCCTTGTTCTCCATACCTCAGATCTCCTTGGCTGCAGCCCTTGGGGACCTCTCACAGACGCTGTGATTATTGAGATGGCAGAAGGTGGCCTCACAGTGACATTGGCCAGCTCTGTTTGTGTCACTTGCCGTCTGATCCCATGAGCTTACATATATCCAGTTTACCTAAGCAGTCTCTAACTTCATGCTCCTCATCCAAGAACAGCATTTTTCTCCCTCAAGCTTTGCTGCTCTCCATAGGGATCTGGGAGTTCCACACCTTGCCAGCAGTGATGGCACTGATGTACTCTTTTCTGTATACCTTGCCGCTGGTCTTTGTCCCATTTAGGAGCAGTGCCACAATTTCCTTAGTCCTCTTTTTGCTGATGAGGTACTTACTGATGCTCTTACATGTCCTTCACATCCCTCACCTATTTCAACTCCAGTTTAACTCCGGCCTTCACAATTTTACCCCTGCATCCTGAGGTGATAGTCCTAATGACCTTCCTGGAATTTATGGCAGTTGATCATTGCATGGGAGCTGTCTCCATAACTTTTATCAGGACATTGGGTCATCTTCTTCTTTCCTTATAGCAGAAAAGACCAGTGTCCAAGATAGGACACAATTTATACAATGATGGTGTTCTTAAACTCTCAGTGTTTCCAAATAGTAGATGACAGTTGTTTGGGTTCTTTGGCTGTTGGAGACCATCAATTGCATTTTTTTCCATGGATTGCAATACTGAGATCTTGTCCCATGTTAGCAATGAGCTGTTCATAACCCATCTCTGCTCTGAGGTAATATAGTGTAGATGTGTCACACATTTTCTTCTGAAGAGAACAATGCAACTATGAGGAAGGGGCAGATGATAACAGATGGAGGAAATGTGCAGGATGGAACGAGCTGCTGTGGATGCTGGTGGTTATTTATTGCACTGGCTAGATGCAGAGGTAGGGGGAGGAGACTTTTCTGAATAGGATGCAGGTGTAGAAAGACTCACCTTCTGTTTTGAGATGTGGGACAAATCACACTGGCAGTGGACAGGTGAAAAATGATACATTAAGGAACATACCCCAAACTAATTGCTGTATAGCAGTGTTGCACGGATGACTAAGCTGAATGATGGATTTCATTTTGATTCTGCTGGGGACAAGTTGCCATTTTGGGGGAAATACTAGATCATGTTTAGGTTTTGTAGCACGTGTTTGGGGCTTCTTTTTTTACTTTGAGGTCATGTGATTAGCAGTAGACTAATTGTGGCCATTGATGTACCTAAGTTGCCTGCATTACAATGGGGATGGTTGTACTTTCCTGCCTCATTTAAGTGTGTTACATATTCTGAAGTGATGAGATACTAGGGTCCAGAAATGCTTTAGCTGCCATGAGTGCTTTCAGCTACTTTACATTGGTATAGCCAGCTGCTGGAAAGCAACTGGATCTGCCCAGCTGAGCAGGCACCGAATTTGTAGAAATGTGACTGGGACTCCCAGTAGAAAGGCCACCACTCCCTCCCTGCTTCCTTGCTAATCCCTGCAACTCTAGGGCCTGGGTATGGACTGCAGCTGAAGAGAACAAATAGTTTGACTGCCTTTTGCAGTGATCTTTTCAGACAGCAGGCTCTGGTGAGATGTTTCAATCACATTATTGAAGTAATGCTTGGTAAAAAAGTAAAAATCAACTATTATGGCTAATTACTTTGTCATGTAGTGGAAGTCCTGCAGAAAATCTAGTTTTAACACCTGAATATTTGGAAACAAACAGGTTTTTTTTAACTGCTGAAGGAAACAAATACAACTTGTCTCATAGACAGGTTGTATGGAATAGGCAGTGGTTCCCAGCAGGAGGAAAAAGGCTTTAAAAATAGAATCCCAAGCCTCATCCACAATTTACTTATGATGCTGGAGAAATGCCATTGTGAACCAAGTCTACTGCATATTAATTTTAGTAATGTTGATATCTCACTTCAGAACTTTGTAGCAAATAATTTCCTGTCTTTGTAAACACACACAGAGTGCTGTGTGTGTTCTGTTCTCATTTAATTTGAAAACCCCAATATAAATGGTTTGATAATACTTTTTTTTTGGCATTAATTTCAAATAGTTATGTGAGTGAAAATTGGATAGTGAAGCTCTGTAAGTGTAACCCCTCAGGAGATAGGTGTGCGCTGAAGCATACAGAGACTCTGTGAGTCAAGCCAAATGCTTCAGCATCCCTTTGCAGATAAAAAGATAAGGGATGGGAAAAGGTCATCAGTGATGGAATAAAATACTGAAGTTTTGAGTTAGGGCTTAGTCTGGGCAACTAGAAAATTCAAGAAATCCCCTTTATGCAGACATTTCTGAAGGGCTATGCATACTTCTGATTCCTGAAAAGCATACTTGTTCTCCCTTTTCTCCACACAAATAGATGATTTGGTTAGGCTGTGGTGTGAAGGATCATGTCATCTTGAAGTGGCTCCCGTTTCTGAAGACTTATCTCAATCGAGTGAGGTTGTTTCAGTTCCGCCCTGTAAGCTGGGGGAGGTTTCACAATTCATTTGCCGAAATAAGCTTGTCAGGGAGAGTCTTGTTTCCCTGAATGCTTTGCCCAGCCCAGTGGCCTCTGGAAGGAAATAGGGTGAAAGGAGAAGCAGCTCACATGCACCTCTTTTTCTCCAAGTCCAATGTATCATCTTTCTGCAGGCCTTGCACTTAGGTTCTCCAGTCTTCTTGTAGATGGAGCACAATACAAGCAATTTCAGTTCTTTCTCGGGGTGAGAGGTTTGTGGTTTGCTGCAGGTTTTCATTGAATTTCTGTTGGTCGCCTGCGCACATGAACTGGAAATGCTCCTTTTTTGACCATTCTGCAGTTTTTGGTGGGGTTATTTTACCTTTTAACTTGCTGCTGTGCTGTATTACATATTTTTCTGCATTCACAGTCTGGCCCTGGCTCCTGACATATCTGTTTTCCGAAAGAAGTCTTGAGCAGTTGTAGCTGTGAAAGATGCTTAGGAGCAATGCTTTTGTTTCCTCAGAGATTTTGTGGGGACACCTTGGTATGCTTTGCAGCACTCAACACAGCTGAAGCTGCCTTACATTACATAGCTGTGCAGGTTTGGGCTAGCCATTGTTTTGGTTGTAGAAGAGGAGCCTGACTGACAGCTGTTTTTCTGACCACATGCCTACTTTTTTTTCCCAAGATATATATAGAAGTCTGATTTGCTGAGCAGAGCAAAATGGCTTTGTGCAATTAATGTGACGTGCTTAATAATGCTTGGAAGGATGCAGGCAACTCCATTTATAAACCTGCCATGGCTAAAAAAAAAATATAAAAATTCCACAAGCAATCCCAGTGCAAATACACGTTTTTCTAAAAAAGGGACCACGTGGTGCCTAGTTGTAATGTTGCTTTTGAGACAAAACACTCTCTTTTTCCAAGAGAACTTGTGTCATGCCAGAAACTCATTTTATCCTTGGATTATTCTACACAGTGACAAATTCAATTTATGACTTTTTTTTTCTTCTTTGGAATTTTAATGTCATCATTACTTTCCTATTTAAACAGCTCATTCCTTGAATACTGAGTATGGTTTGGTTATTAGTACTGCAGTGGCACGTTGGTGAAATCAGGTTCGACCAGCTCTCCATATTTTTTCCAGTCTATTAATGATTTTTAAAAGGTCATAATGACATAATTGAAAAGCTGAAGGCTCAGGTAATTAGCATCAATATTCAGCTTTCTCCACCCAGTATTTTATAAGCTGCTTTACTATTACTGTTGTCTGGGGAGGTTTTAATTTGAAAAAGGCATTCACAGGGGGTGTCTGCATGAAGATGCAACCTTATTTAGCTTGAGAAGAAATAGCATCAGCCACAGCTCAAACATCTCTTGTCTTAGGTGCAAGAGGATGTTAGAAGACAAGCCTATCTCCCCTCCTTTCTTCAGCAGCAGTACTCATTTTACTGTAGATGTTGCCACTGCAGATGACACCAGCTCCAGCCACACACCAGGTTCAACCTCCTGTAGCTACAAGGACCTACCCTGCAGTATGACTTTACTCTAAAGGTAGAATGTACAACTCAGAGCATTTCTTCAACCGTGTATAAACATCAGACGCTTCACTGGCTGCCCCTTTCAGAAAAGAGTGATGGGGAAGAAGATGGAGAGCTGAAGCTGTTTCATGTGCCTTTTCCCAGTGAATTGCCTGGGTTTAGTATCAGGTGGATGTTTAATTCCTGTCTTGCTGCCTGTCTTACTTCCAAGGAACATCAGAGGAGGAGGAAGAAGGACAAGGGTCTAGGAGGCATTGATCATTGAAGAGTGTAGCTGGAGAGAAGAGGGTGAAAATGTTAATTTATTATCAAAGAGGGTATGAACTGTGTTTGAACTCAGAGGTTAAAAGCAGTATAATTTTTTTGTGTCCTGAGGCAACCACTATCCCCAGTGCTGAGCTCTCCACAGAAGCGTAGGATTGATACAGATAAAGTTTTATGCTTGGGATCCCACTAGAGTGTGTTGGAGGCTGAATCTGACCCATGTGAATTTGGCATGTGACCCTGTCACACCTCTTAACCCCAGAACTGGAACTTATTCTAGACTGGTAATACCCATATTGCAGAAGAGATCACCCAGGCTATTTTGTGCCCAACAAAAGCATTCAATATGTGTTTGATCTGGCAGAGCATTGAACTTCTATCCCATTCATATTGATCCAACTACTGCCCAAACATAGGTCTATGGTAAGGGGTTTTGTTTGCATTTGTTCTTTTGCTTTCAGTTTTGCTTTCTTAATTTTGAATTTTGTAAGATTAGAAAATAAATCTTTCTGTCTGGCATACTAAAGAAATATAGCTATTTTCACTGAGAAGGTAAAATCCTATATGACAGAGGAAAATTGGCTTGAAATATGCATGAGTTTTTCCTCGAATAAGCACTGAAATGTTTTGCCCTTGGGATGGACACAGACCTTGGAGTTTTACCAAGGTGCTTCAGAGATCCCTGCTCCCACTGCTTTTCTCTTTCAATTATGATGACTGGAACTGTCTGGATGCAGGACTCATTTGAACTAAAAATAAATATCTTTTAAAACAGGATCCTCATTCTCTGGTCTCTCAGAAAAGTATGTTATGCTGATTTTTTCGGCTGGTTTTAAATCTGTGTAAACTGTGAAATGCTGATTTTATTTTATTTACATGGAAAAGACCAAGGTTGTGAGTAAATTATTGTGTGCTAAAGATCTGATAGGCTTTTTAGTACTAGTTCTTTCCTAACCTTTCGTAGTCATTTATTGCAGGTACTTAAAAATAAAACTAGCTACTTCACTTTGTTTGGAGACATTGAAGAAGAAATATGGAGCTTTTTATGCACAAGGGAATCAGATTCAAACAGATACAATGAATGTTAATTGTGACTTCTTGTCATGTTTTCCTTTGTAAGCCTAAAAGTTCCTTGACAGCCTTGCAACTGTGGAAAGAAATATTTTTAAAAGCCACAGAGCAGATGTAATTCTGTGCCCTGAAAGGCTGAACTGCCACCACTTTGCAGAAGGGAGCAATGGGGAAGTGCTTCTATGATTCTTCACAAGTAACATCTGATTTAAGAAGTATCCCTCACCATTCCAGAGAGGATATTGAAAATTAATATAATCTCATGTTTTTAAATGGATCAAAATTGATGTCATTTCAGACTTAAAGGCATAGTAAAGCTGGATGAGCCCTCACAAGGCAAGGTAGGGTAAAACACTTAAACAAAGTAGGTCCTGTAACGGTGGACATCACAGCTTGGTCTGCTGGGTTGCAGCTCCTTTCATTTGTTGTATGAACAACAAATGAAGACTGGAAGTTTGTCTGTTATTTAGGGCTTCTTACCTGTACTGAGCATAAAGGAGATGAAAATGAAAAGTTAATTTTCAACTGGTTTGCTGTTGGACCCAGAGTACTTAGAATTGCATCTTTGAAACTCAGTCACAAACTCCTGTGTTGGAATGGAAAATTTTCCATCAAAGCACAGATTACCCTCTCCAGCTTGGAGTGAACAGCTGAAAATTGCTGAAGAATCTGTCCCTTGGAATAAATGGACATGTGGCAAGATGCATTGCGTAGGATGGGAAGGTTTTCTTTTATTAAAATACCCACACTGAACTGATGTTACTAAGACTTGCATGTTACATTCCAGAAGGAATATCCTTTAGTTTCCAATTTTGGTTAATTCCATGCTTACAAATGCTGTTAAGCTCTTCACTCTTAAACTAAATTAATGAGCCCCTAAATGTAGTAAGTAGCACCCCACTACTTTTTTTTTTTCCTTATCCATAAAGATACTCCTACTGAACTCAAAAGCAAGATTTGCATGAGAAAGTCTTTCCCTGAGAGTGGATACTGCAGCTTGATTTCCCTGTCAAAGCTGCAGATTTTTCAAAAGCTTGTTTGTAGGGTCCTCAGCTAAGAGTTATATTTATTAATAATTTATGAACTGGAATCAAAGTTGTAGACTTATTTCTAATACTATAATGCTTGTAATGCTGGAAATAGTATTTTCATACAGCATGTCATATGCTTCATAACTAATTAAGATATAACTATCATGTCTAAGTAATCTTTCTTTTTTTTCCCCTTTTTTATTTTTATTGTCTTTCAGAAAAATTATGCCAAATCTGTGAACTGAAAATAGATAAAAATAATATCAAAATTAGTGTAAAAACACTCAGGGTTGGTTAGACATGACCTCTGAGGTTTAATAGTAAGTGAAGTTCTGATCCACAGTTTTATTGTGATCAAATGGGATACATTATAATCCAATATAATGTTGCAGTGTGACACCATTTCCTGTTTCACCTGTCCCAACCCCCCAGGTGTGCCAACCTCTCCTTTCCCCTCCCCCTTTGCCCTCCTGCTAAGAGCTGTCCATCAATCTTAACATTCCAGCAGGGTCGTGGTGTGGTTGGCAGAAGTTCAACAGATGCCCCTCAGGTCCGGGCTCATTGGCCTGTCCAAGTGTCTGTACCCCTTGAGCCTTCCCCTCCTCACACCTGGTTGGCCCTCACCTGTCCCTTCCCCTCTCCCTGTCCCCAGGGCTTAAAAGGAGATGGGACCATGCGGTCGGGATTCTGTTGGGAGCTGTTACAAGATTCAGAGGTCTGTCATCCTGGAATAAAACTCTGCATTAAAACTCCACAATAGAATCCTCTCCTTTTTCTCTTCACCGTCGCCTGAACCTTTTCCACCAGAGGTAAACTGAGTTCCTACTATGCCTGGATTTGTTCCGAGTGCCCAGCTGCAGCATCCAGCCGGCCAAAGGTATCTCTGAGGTGAAACACCACAGCTACCGCCTTTGGCCAGCAGCAAGGGTCAGACGAGGCCAGGCACGTCCCACCCGGAAATATTTGGATTAATATTCCATAATATAATACATGGGATACATCAAATATGGGATACATAAAGAACAATGGCTTTCTTTGTTATATTGAACTTTCCTATGTACTGGTTTTATCTGGGGTAGAGTTAATTTTCTTCACAGTGGCTGATACGGGGCCATGTTTTCAATTTGTGCTAAATACAGAGTTGTTAATATAGAGATGTTTTTGGTTTTGGTGAGCAGAGCTTACACAGAGCCAAGGTCTTTTCTGCTTTTCCTACTGCCAGGCTGGTTTGAAGGCTGCAAGTCCATGGAAAATTTAGGAAAGACATAGCTGTGACAGATGACCCAAAATGACCAAAGGCATATTCCACACAATACAATATCCTTCCTTGTATGTAAAGTGGGGGGAAGAAGGAGGAACAGAAAGATATTTGGATTGATGTCATATGCCTTCCCAAGTCACCATTGTGCATGATGGACCCCTGCTGTCCTGGAGATGGCTGAACACCTGCCTGCCTGTGGGAAGCAGTGAACTAATTTCTCCTTTTGTTTTGCTTTCATGCATGGCTTTTGCTTTCCCTATTAAACTGTCTTTATCTCAGCCTGTGAGGTTTCTGGCTTTTACACTTCTGATTCTCTCCCCGGTCCTGCTGGTGGGGGAGTGAGCAAATAGCTGTGTAGGGTTTGGCTGCTGGCTGGGGTTAAACCATGACACCTTAGAAGAAGAAAAGACCTGTCATGCTGTCCCCCAGAGGACATTGTGAGATGTCATCAGAGACACAGAGGGCATGTGTGCCTTATCTTCCTTGCACAGACACACGTTTATGGTGAGTGAGAGCTGGAGAGGCCACCTCCCAGACTGACACCCATTAACAATTCCTTTGTGCTCATATTTCAGTTTCCACTCCCTTAAATTATAAATAAATAAATATAAATCTAGCACAAGAGAAGACCTCTTTTCATGGTGTTTATATTACAGACTACATGTAAGTCATGTGAATGATGAAGTATTTGAACTGCAAGGTCTTTTATATTACATTTACATCAAAAAAATCTCTCCTGCCCTACTTGAGCAAATAATTCTCTTGTGTACAGAGATCATGACTTGTCTCATTTTCAAATGTATTTTGCTGGCAGTGGTTGGTCTATAAAGTATTTTGTTTTCCCTAGCTTTTCTGTTTTTATGTATCTGAGGGGGGGGGGGCACTGATGCAGGAAAAAAGAAGGAAAATGTATGATAAAGGCTAACATTCAAAAAGGTTGCTTTGGAGTATTAAAACATACCTGTATTGGGATATCATGCATCTATGGGAAAGGAAATTTTTATATTTATCCTGATGCTTATTTTTAATTTTTTTTTTTAACAAAGGGTCTGAATGAATATACTGTTGAAGTGAAATGAGGAAAACTGGAATAAATTGCTAAATGTTTATATGGAGACATTGTCAATCTAAATGAGTATTCATAAGAAATGATCTGACTGATAAGACTCTTAAATCATGTAGATTCTACATCAGTGGTTATCACTATCTAGTCTGCTGTTTTTCAATTGTTTTTTTTCACCATTTGGGGTTGACTTGGTATTTGAAAAGATGTGTGATATTGTTAGCTTTGTGGCTGTGAAAATGTTTTCAGTCAATGCAGCACAGATAAAAGGGCAGCAGGGAAAGCATCAGGGAGGGATGTCTTTGCTCTGCAGGTACTGACAGAAGTTGATTATTGAAAGAGAGTTGTTCCCTGGACATTTGTGCCAGGTTCTGGTAGCTGAAAATAGTGGTGATTGCTGTAGGGCTGTCTATGAAGAACTAAATTTTATCTGCAGATAAAGGAATTATAAAGGTGTCGGGTCCGGCTGTCTGTCTCTGCCCCGACACGGGTAGGGTGGTTCTTTGGTGGGCACGATGCAAAGGACAAGTCTGGACTCTTCAGCTTTCGGTCTTCAGGTTGTTTATTATTTCTTATCTACAAAAATTTTTCTGTCTGCCCAACAGAGGTCTGATCTGCAGGCAGTCACAGGCACTCTCTGACCACCCACGGGGCGGTCATGTCTTTTTATACTAAAACCTACGTATACAATATTTACCTTTATTTCCCAATGCTTTTCGCCCATGTTGGCAAGTGCACCTTCACCAGAAACCAATCTCTAAGTGCCAACATCATCACAGGAGATGGAGGACAAGAAGAAGAAAGAAGAAGGACAAGACACGCCCTGATCCCTCCATCTTGTCTCCATAACCCCCCTGTACCAAAAACCTTAAAATCTATATCTCACCCTCTAAATGTGTCTCTTTTACACCTTTTACTCTAAAGTGATTCTCTTGTCCTCAGACTCTTGTTACTTCTGTGGATGGATCAAAATCAAGCCACCAAGCACTCTTGGCAACATTCCAGGGTTTTCGAGACCCCCAAGGGTTCTCCTGGCATCTCTGGACATCGGGAACGATGTGCTGAGATCCCACATCTCCCCCTTCTGTTTGCACCAAGAAGACTTCTTTGGCAACTTGACTCATGACACGTCTCACACACATAAAGATGCATGGGACAATGAGCATGAGGACTAAGAGTATCATTAAAATATAAAATCCCATTTTTAAAAACCCTCTCCATAAGGGAGAAAGATCAAAAAATCCCGCCACATCATCAATCCATGACCCAGTGATTTCGCCCAATTTCTTTATACTGTCTTTTATATTTTGAATGCTTTCATGAATTGATCTCGAATGATCTGAGAGATTCATGCAGCACATCCCCTCAAACTCTTCACATCCATGTCCATGAGCGAGCAATAGATAATCGATTGCTGCCCTATTTTGAAGAGTTGCCTCTCTCACACTGCTTACATCTTTCAACATGTCACTCAAAGCGAGAGAAACTAATTGAGCATGCTTGCTCAACCAACAACCCATGTGGTCCAGTTGAGTCAAGGCCACCCCTGACGCTGTCTGAGGTGAGAAAATTGCTGCTGCAATTCTCCTTGCCTTGTCCCAGGTGTACACTTCATCATCACAGTCTGCACTGTAATGTTGCAAGGACCTTTTCTCTTTGTGTTTTTGTTCTCTCAACACTTTTAAATCTGGTGACAACATTGAAATCCTCCCAATGCTGCATGGACCTCCTTTGGCATTTGCAGGAATGCCGTGCCAAATTCTGTCCCCACAAATTAAAAACAACCCACGTGGCAATTGCACTGGGACCTGGATTGATCCTTTGGCTGTCGTCACAGTGTGATTGCACCAAGCTGATGCGTTTCTATAATATTCATGATTTGGTGTGACATCAATGCTATTGTTTGTCCTTGACACATTCGAATTTTCAAATTTCATGCATAGCTCCATTGTTGTGGACCCAAAAATCTCCAATTCCTGCGGTTCAGTAGAAGCTACAGGTAAAAGATGTGTCCACGCACACCATTCATTCACAGGATCTTTGATGACCTGTGAAATCTCCATTGGAGGATGCCCTGGAATTGGCCATTCGCCCACTGGCAACCCAACCATGCATGCCGTGAATGGTTTCCCTGGTTTCGAATGTGTCAGGCAGATACTTTCTAAATTTGCTGCCTGGGCTAACGTTTCCCAAACATTTTGTTTCGGCTGGCTGACTGAGCTGGCATTGAGGGTTGAGTACTTGAGCGTTTCTTTTGAGTGGAAAGGGTTTGAACCATAGGGTTTGAGGCTAGAGGCATCGGTCTCGGAGAGGGGATGGAGCCCCGGGATGCCGAACCCCGAGCGTGGCCCCTCCTTTTCGCCCCAGACGTCACAGAGGATTGGACCCGCCCCCGACCTCGCTCCGCCGGCACTTCCCGCGCATGCGTGCCTTCGGGGACGCCCTCTGCCTGCCCTGTACTGACGTCACTGTCTCCGTCCCGCTCCACCTCCGAAGTCTCCTCCCTATCGTCTGTTCCTGCCCCTCTCTCCTCCTCCTCTGACGCTGTATCCACACCCCCCGCCGAAGCGCGCAGCCCCCTCCCCGCGGGTGCCCCCTTTCTCGCAGCGATTCGAGCCGATCTCCGGGTCCAGACTTCCGGGTCTGACGTCACCACCGCGCGTCTCCTGCGTCCCTTCACAGCAGCTCTCCGGAGCTCTGCAGCTGCTCCGTCCTTGCTGCCCGTGTCTGACGCTCCCGCGCCGGTTTGAGAGGTCTCCCCGGCCACTCCCTGAGCCTTGCTCGACCCGCGCGTCTTTGGCACCGCTCCAGAGGCGACTGTCGCTTTCGGCGTTGCGCTCACAAGAGTCGCATGGAAACCCGTGTCTCCCATTGCCTCCCCGCCCCCCCCGCCGGCCGCCGCCGCTTCCGCGCCGCCGCGCCTGCCGCGAGAGAGCGCATCCCCCCTCCCCGCTTGTTCCCTTTGAACCCCCCTCCCCGACTCCACCACGTTTTCCACCTCCTCCCCCCCTGATTCCTGCGAATCGGGACAGTACACTCCGGAAGGGTGGCCTGTCTCCTCGATGTCGCTGGGAGAAAACTTTATTTCATCAGGAAGAGGAATGGTATCATCAGTGTCTGAGTCGGAGTCTGAAATCCCTGTATTCTCTGTGGTTTCAGGGTACTTTAGGGTTCCCTTGGGTTTTCGGGATGGTGGGACTGAGGGCAATGACATTTTCCCCTGTACCCTTTTCTCGGGCACCTTTTCCCCCGGGCTAATTGAGATCAGAGCCAATTTCTGCTTGGAACCTTGCTCTGCTCCCTCCGCCCCTCTGGGACCTGCAACAACTTGTTGCCTGGCTGACCCCCTAAATTGAGTCGAGGTCGCCTCTAACATAATTCTTGCTGAGGACAGCAACTTTAAGGCTGTTTTATCCTCATTGATGGCTAGAAAATATAGGTGTCTGTTAACTTCTTGCCAAAAGCCTACTTCAAATAACAACCTTGTTTCGGAGTACGGGTAATTACACCGCACCCATAGCAATAATTCTCTAAGCTTTTTCTTTGGGATCCCCTTAGTGTGTGTGTCTGCCACGCCTTGTAGGTCGGACAGAATTTCTATTTGTTCCTGGGAAAGTGTACCCCCCATGTTCTTAATTCTTGACCTTCTCACCGAATTCCTGTCGTCAGAGCAGTCCGGAGGCTCCTGGTCTCTGGCCTGCAGGTCACAGGAGATGGATCCGGAGGCGCCTTTCCGATTCCGATCCGGGCTGTTCTGCTACGAACTTTCTTCGGCTGAGGTGGAGTGCGATGTTTTCTGCGGCTGCTGCGTCTTCAGAGTCTCCTGGCTGCTTTCTGGCTGTTTTCCCAAGGAGTTATCAGGCTCTCCTGGGAATGAGTCCAACTCGGGAGCTGCCCACTCGGTGCTTCAAGGCTGCCCCTGTGCAAGAGGTGCACAGCAGAGCTCACCGTGGTTCAGCGAAGGCTGCTGGATGCTGCTGGATCGCCGGTTGCTGCCGAGCTGCTCCCCGGGTCGCCGCCGGGTGCCCACCGGTGCCGGTGCCCACGGGGAGCCCACCCAGGGACGCCAAATGTCGGGTCCGGCTGTCTGTCTCTGCCCCGACACGGGTAGGGTGGTTCTTTGGTGGGCACGATGCAAAGGACAAGTCTGGACTCTTCAGCTTTCGGTCTTCAGGTTGTTTATTATTTCTTATCTACAAAAATTTTTCTGTCTGCCCAACAGAGGTCTGATCTGCAGGCAGTCACAGGCACTCTCTGACCACCCACGGGGCGGTCATGTCTTTTTATACTAAAACCTACGTATACAATATTTACCTTTATTTCCCAATGCTTTTCGCCCATGTTGGCAAGTGCACCTTCACCAGAAACCAATCTCTAAGTGCCAACATCATCACAGGAGATGGAGGACAAGAAGAAGAAAGAAGAAGGACAAGACACGCCCTGATCCCTCCATCTTGTCTCCATAACCCCCCTGTACCAAAAACCTTAAAATCTATATCTCACCCTCTAAATGTGTCTCTTTTACACCTTTTACTCTAAAGTGATTCTCTTGTCCTCAGACTCTTGTTACTTCTGTGGATGGATCAAAATCAAGCCACCAAGCACTCTTGGCAACATTCCAGGGTTTTCGAGACCCCCAAGGGTTCTCCTGGCATCTCTGGACATCGGGAACGATGTGCTGAGATCCCACATAAAGGTACTGTATGTACTGCTATCACAATACTATTTTTTACTCACTTGGGAAAATAATGTGAGCGCTTTGGATAGCCTCTGTTGATCTGTAAGCATCAGGGTCCTCAAGCTGATGAATTACAAGGCTGAAAATGCCTTGTACTGGATTTGGACCAGGGAACTGGATTTGGAAGCCAGTGGAGTTAATGCAGCATTGGAGACGTGTGGCCTCAGGGGACAAACCTGGATGTGCAGCTTCCTGAGATCTGAGTTAAGCACACAGTAACAGCACTTGGGGAATTGTAGCAAAGTCCACACCTCCAAGAGGGGCTTCTAATACCTCAGCCAACTGGACAGGAAGAAACATCCCTAACTACTGCTGCTAGCAATTGTATTGCAACAGTATGGGATCCAAGCAGGAGATTTTACATTTGGGGTTCAGATTCCTGAGGGAGTGCAAAATGGCCCCCTCACATTTTCTGTACTGGGTAACAGATGAGTCATCCTCTCTGCAGAGTTTTGCACTGACTGAGGATGGAATTTTTCAGTACTGACCTAATAACTTTCTCATTGGTGTTATGCAGAACAGAAGTGGGCCAAAGCTAACCTTTTAGTGCAGGTATTTAAGTAAATGGTGCAAGTAACACCTCATGTGTGAAACTTGCAGGAAGTCCCAGGGTGTCTAGATGGATGTCTGAGAGACACTGAGGGGGTGTCACAGAAAAGGAGTTTCCTTCTCAGCTCTTCTGGCTTTTGTTCTCAAAGATTTATAACAGGTTTTGTCAGGATAAACCAAGTGGCTTTTCCCAACTGCATCCTGTAGGTCTGTGGTGCCCAAACTGAATGGCCTTTAACATTAGTCTTTAAATCTTTTAATGTAGTGATTAAACATGACAGGGATTAAGTCCCTGCCCAATAGAAGCTCACCTGGCTACGTTGTTGGTTAGATGCAAAGCACAAAGCCAAATGCTCTTAAGCACCCAAGCATAAGACAGTTTGGAAATGCAGCAAGATCCATCATGTCTTGTGATTAGGAAGCATTTCTTCTTTATTAAAGATAGAGTGGAACAAAAAAGGTGGCAAAAAGAAAGCCTTTCAGAGCAAAATAAATAGACTGTGAACAAAGGTTGGAGCAAAAATTGAAAGGCTTTATCCTAAGTGTTTTTAAAATATATATATACAGTGTGGTTTAGATATATTTATGAGGTACCTACTGTAATGGAAAAAGAACTTACTTAAAATTTCATAATTTCCTCAAGTATCCAGGCAAGAAACTAAATTACTCATTTAAAGGAAATTAAATAGAGTTTGACACACAAACCATTAACTAATAAAAACATTCTTCTGGTTGCCAAGTCACTTAAAAATCTCTCAGGAAATGTCAGAAAGGAAGTATATGTGTGAGCCATAGAGCCTTTAATTGTGCCAATGCATTTTATATTTATTCTTGCAGGCTTTTTGCCTCAGTTTTTTTTTATTTTCTCCTCATTGTTTTCTGTGGATTTTGTGGTTAACACACAGTTCATGTGTGATTTAAACCCTGTTCTGGAGACAAAGTCCTTTGTTTCCTTATTGGCCTTTTCCTATGATGCTAATTACTATAGCAACTGAGTGCTTCCCATGGCTTTATTTTCATAACACCTCAAAATGTTGATGGGGCAGCATTACTGTACTTTACAGATTAACAACAGAAAGTTTGAGGTAGAAAAATGAAATAAGTTTACTCATTTATAGAGGAAAAGTGCCATTTCAAGAAAATTAAATTGTCCATTGATGAGTTTTGTTTTTAGCTAGAAACTACTCTGGGAAGTGTGATGATTATTTTTTTCCTCCAGAAGAATAAAATCAAAATATTTTCCTTCCATGTGCTTGAATTTCACAGGAACACATTTGTGTTGCACTGGCTCCAAATATTTCATTTGAAATCTCTTCTCCTAAAACAAAGTGAACACGGACAGTGGAGCAGAGTCCTTGGCAGATTATGTCTCCTAATGCAGAGTCTGTACAGTGGTTACATGATGCTATGGGATGCAGTAGATGGAAACACGATTGTAAGCCTGGGTATCTAAAAAGCAAAGAAAACATGTAGATTGATCAAACTATTGATTTGTGTGGACATGCTAACAGCCAGGACAAAAATGTCAATTTCCCTGTGGAACAATTTCCCTGTGGTAGGTATGCAATAAAGTCAGTAGTAGAGAGCAGCTGCCCTTTGTGGGTTGCCTGGGGGCTTTTGGGAGATCTGGGATGCTTTGTCAGAAACTTTCATTGGCATTTCTGGACAGAAAATTAAAAAAAAAGGAGACCCTCAATGCCTCTCAGCTCCCAAAGCTTCTTTAATCTTTCTACTTTTTCTTTGCATGCTGCTTTGCACCTCTTGCTCTCTTCTGATGCCACATGCTCGCCTTTCTCTGCATCTCTGGTTCTCCCCAGCCTTCTGTTCTTCTTGTACCATGTTTTATTTATGCATCACTCTTCCTACTAACATCAGCCCATGCTTTGCCCTTTCATGCTTTCACTACTCAGCCAGTCCCAGTTTTCCAGTTCCACTCCTCTGAATTTATTTTCCTCATTGTCTTGACAGCATCCAAACCTGTGTTCCCTATTTTGTCCTCCTGATAATTTTTGCTTTTTCCTGCCCAGTTGCTGGTCCTCATCTGCCCCCTGCCTCCCCCAAACTCTGCAGACTGATATTCCCCATCCACTCCAGGTCTGAATTCAGGTGTCTTTTACATGGTGCTTGGATGGAATATTGCCATTCAGTTTCAGCCACTGCTCACTCTGTAGTGTCCTGGAGTCATGGAAGTGCAGCTCCAGGCTCAGGGGAGCAGATGGAGCATGTAACAACACTATCAGTCACATTGAGGAGCCTTTTCTGAGGCCAGAGGGGCTGTGGACATCAGAAAGGCTGCTGGTGGACAAGCAAGATGTGTAAAACAGGATCCTTTGGCAGGTCTGGGGAGGCTGTGGGGGGCAGAGGGTACTGGGGAGGGGGCATAGGTGGCAGGCAGGGGCCTGAGGTGGAGCCTCCCCCATTCCTCCAAGGTGGCCTTTTGGACAGCCTTGTTATTGCCAGCTCCTCTCAGGGCTTGCTTTTCCCATGCTCTCTGAGGCAGCAAGAGTTAACATAAAGGGAGGCAGCTGGACATGGCTGAAGCCCTTGACAGGCCTGCCAGATCCATTCCTGCCTCCCTGACTCTGTCTGACCAGCACCCTCCACACACAGGGCTGCCTCCTCTCTCAGCCAGGAGGACAGCATGAGGTGGGTGCTCTTTTGACTCTGCTCTTTTTTTGAGAGCCACAGTGGCATGATCCAGCTAGGATTTTGTGAGGAAGAACAGAAGATACTCTGACCCTTCACAAAACCGCGTTGCATGAACTGCTGCTAGAGGGAAGCTGCCCCCACAATGGGGAGAGATTTTTCAACATTGGAGATTATTTGCAGCAAGGTGTGCAGGGATGGTCAGAGCAGTTTTCCAGTTTAGCTGCTGCCTAACCCCAATTTTGAGATGGTTCAAGGAGGGCTGAAGAAATGGGGAAATAGTGCATAAACTGAGGACAAAGAATACTGAAACTGAAAAATAACACAAGGTAAGACATCATCAACATGGCAAAGAATCCACAGATTCCACAGAATCCACAGTGGTCTGTACTTACTGCTGGACTTATCTGTACCTTACTTCTGAAAACTGTTCATCTGTATGGGCAGCACAGCTAAGTTAAGTTTAAGGAAACAAAGACTTTGCCCAAAGGTATTCTCTGTCCCAGCAAATGAACTGAAAATATAAAACATATGGGGCAATCTGATTTTTAACAATGCTTAAAAAAAAAAAAGGAAAACACTTTCACTGTGTATTTTAGAATTTCAAGGACAGCAAAAAATCACTGGCATGATTAAGCTGTATCTGGAGAGCTGATGCAATCCTTATCACTAGGGAGTTATTTAACAAATCTGGGCAGAGTTCCTGCTGGTGGCAGACATCTTTGCAGTGTAATAGGCAATATATGGATGTTTTAGGGTCCCTGCTCTGGGTTCCTCTTTTAGAGCCTGTCAGTTCTGCTTGCTGACAAACTTTGGAGCTGGGCTGTCCTATCAATCACAGACATTTGGTCCAATGTGCCTTGGACCCCTGGAAAGTACAGGTAGAAATGATAGAGGCCTTTCTGATAGCTTAAATTTGGGTATTTTGCTATCATTTGTATTTCTTTTGAGCTGAGAGGCTCACAAAAGAGGATTTAGGTACCCTTGCATTGAATAATCACGAGCATTGACAGTAAAAGTGCTCTCTTTGTGGAGAGAAGCAGGAGGTGAAGACAGCATTGTGCCTTGAACATTGCCACAATGGGGGTCACTGTGGTAAGCAGAGGTCCCAGGAAGCTGTTTAGCTATTTCAGCTAAAATAAACCACTGCAGCTTCCCTCTCACAGCAGACCAGAGATTTAGGCATTTTTGCACTCAGGTTAGGATCCTCCCAAAGCTCTTGCAGCCTCTTCTGAACTCCTGCATGCACATAATCCCCAGCTACTGCTAAGTGTCCAGGCAGCCCAAAAATACTTTATGTCTGTATACTTTCAAATATCATTGTTGCTGAGGGGAAATCCCTGCTGTTTCCTCCTCATCTGTCCCTTTGCTTCTCTCCCCCATGCCAGTGAGGATTAGGCTTGACTGCAGCTGACTTTGCTGTCTCATTTCCTGCTATGGGGTGCCAAGCGTTCCACAGTGATACAGCAGTTTTTCCTCTGTTCCCTCCATCTCCCCTGGCTGCCCCACTCATCCAAAGCCACAGGGCTGATGATTTTGCCTGGTTCAGGGATGTCACAAGGCTCTGAACTTTTGCTGGGGGCTGGCTTGCTACAGTGGGTCTGAAAAGTGCAGCAAGGTGAAGGAGCAAGTGAGGGCCCACAGGATTTTCATGATTTTCACTTTACCAGAAATGAACCAATTCAGAGTTTACTAATATTTTTTTGGTAAAACAACACAACCTCTTTTTATTTTTCTTTTTATGTGGGAGGAAGGAAACCATTATGAAAAAGTAGTAAGTTATATATCCATGCATGAATGTGTGCACACATGCTTGTTTGGATTCAGAAGTGGAATTGATAGCAACTAACACTGAAAAAATGCACAAACATTTTTTTAATTTCTGTCAGACTTTTTCATAAGCCTAAAGCATTGTCACAGGACATGACTGGTTGCTGATTTTCAAAAGTTCAATGAATCTCACTGTGATCTCTCTGAAATTGCTATGAGTTTTAATAAGTACAAGTTATTAAGACAATGAATAAAACCTAAAAGACCTAGTTTTTCTCTTGATTTTGAAATGTGGTGATTTATTATTATTGTTGTCATTCTTGCTGCCAGTCTGGGGTGTAGAGGCTAAATTTCAATATCTTTGAAGACACTTCTGGAAAACAAATGAGAAAAAAATCTGCATCAGCATGGATGGCTCACATTCTGCTTTACTTGGTACATTATAATTTTCCCTCTTCTTATTTTCCTTCTGATTGTCATAAGTAGTTTTTAATTTCTCCAAATCACTCTGTAAATTTACATTCTGGCTTAGCTGGCCTTTTCTTTCTATTTTAGAAAAGTCAAATCGAGTTGGTTTGGCAAAGTAAATTACTTTTCTTCAGATGAGAGGGGTTTCACTGAAGTGTTGGTTTACAAGATGCACAGTTCCCTAACTGCCAAGCTGGATTTATTGACACATATGCAAAGTTGTCCAGCTGTAGTTATTGCTACTTGTAAAGGCTTGAGGAGGAAGGAAAGTTGTTCCTTTTCCCTCCCTGCCCTATGTGACCTGTACATCCAAGGCCAGGTCCAAGTCTTTGAGTGCAGTGCCTGCAGGGCAAGCCTCAGGATGAGCAGCAGCAGAAGGGATCTTTCCTCTGCTTTTTGTTCCAGGTTTCATACACATGCTCATTCTCTGCCACAATCACTTTGGTCTTCACTGGGTTAAGTTTTTAGCTCAAGCTGCCCATCTCAACTGGACTTCAGTATACCTAGGAAAGCACATTATCAGTTTACAGGGAGAGGGTTGCAGAACCAAGTGATATGAGAGCACCTGATGCCAATGAAGAGGCTGAAGATATCAGACTTACTAAGTTTTTTTGTTTTCTATTTATATTTTACCCTGCTGTTGTCTTCAGAGGAGTTTGAGCTGTAGATGATTGTGTAGACAAGGTTGTCTTTTCTGTCTCATTGATGTTCATCATCTGTTCCAAAAGTTTTATACATTCTAAGCTGCTTAAAGTCTTTTGGCTTTACTTTTTTTCTCCCCCCACTGAAATCCTTGTACCTATCTCTGACTTGAGAAGTCTTATGCAGACTGAGAACCTGATTGTGAAAGGTCTGTGAATAAGTATTTCTACTGGTTAATATTCTGGCCTGATGCTGGAGAGCAAAATATTTCTGTCTGTATTAAAATGCTAACCATTCTAAGTACTGGTTCAAAGCTTTTATTGATTATGGCAAAACCTCATCATTTTTCTGATCATTATCTGTGTACTGGAACAGTCCCTCTATACAAAAATTAAAAATCAAAGAGCAGATCAGATGGATGGTGTTCTCAGTCATATTTGATTCTGTCAGTGTGTGTCTAGGGACTGAAGGAAAGAGGTGTCTGAGTTTCCCCAGGCTGTTCTTGGCTGGTTTTCCCTGCTGCTCTGCCTGGCTCTCCCCTCTGGCTGAGAGTGGAGGATGAACTCTCATGCAGAAATGGGGAAAATCTCAGAGTGAGTGCAAGGCCCTCAAAAAAAGCAGCATGTCCTTTATAGAAGAAATAATTTCTAGTAAGTAATGTTCTATTCCCTTCTTTAAGGGAAAGGAATACTATTTGCAAATAACTGATTTTGTATGTCATGGAATTTCAAGTCACTAAGCAAAAAGAAACACATATAATGCATGAATAGAGGTGTCAAGGGAATCTTTTCATCTGGACTTTTGGAAAATGCTACCCATTAGTTGTGTAAAAGCTTATGTTATCCTCACCTCTTCAAGCAGGGTGGCTGCATAATTCACCATGCTACCTGGGGAGGATGCTGCATTAGAAGATCATGTGAGAGAAGTGAAGTAAATACAGCACAACAATAAAAACCATGAAGCAGAACTGATGCTTGAAACAGCCATCCACATTCACAAAGTAGTAGCAGTTGCATTTCAGAACCTCTGCTGCTTGTGAAGAGACAGAACATCTCTGAAAACATGCTGAAACAAGGAAGAGGGTAGCACATTTCTGAAATTCTGAGTGTTGTGTATGTGTTACACCATCTCTTTCTGCTCACAAATCTTTGTTTGTAGACCAGGTGTTTGGCCCATCCTGAGTTCCTGAACAGGCAGCAGAGAGAGAGGGACTCCTGGCTGGAGTCTCCAAAAGTAGTGAAACATCCCTGTTTGTTCATGTAATGCCTGAGAGCAGCACAGTGGGCCTAACTGAAAATTTTAACACAGAGCTGAAAAAAGTGGAATACGGCAGCTATGCCAAAATTGGTCCTATCTCTCTATATCATATCTTCAAAAAAAGCCAAAAAACATTTAGTTTTAGCCAAGTCACTAAGAAAAAAAATGAAATTAATGTGTGGGTTCTTACAGTGTGTTTCAATGATTGCAAAACCACAGGAAAGCTGTCAATTAATTGAGTATGAGTTAGTGTGTGTGAGTGCCAGGGGTGAAAGTGAGACCAGTTAGCAAAACACAGGGTATCTTTGTTCCTCTTTAGAGCAGTGTCATGGTTTGACACTGGCACAATGCCAGTGCCCCCATGAAAATACCTTCTCCCTGGTTTCTGCTGTGAGATGTGACCAGGAATAAGCAAAGCAGGCTCCTACTTAGGGAAAAAAGAAAACAAAACTTTATTAACTACACTACAACTACAAAGAAAAAGGAACACACATACACAGGGAAAATGAAAACTTCACAAATGCATTTCCTCCTCCCCCCACCAAATTTCCAGCTCAATACATTTGTTCCTCAAATCACCAACTCTCAGTCCTGCACCACCTTTCAAACAATCAATCCTCAGTTCATCAAGAGGAGAGGAGTCCTTCTTGTGCCATGGGCTTCCCCTGGAAACACAGCTGAAGCCTCCTGTGTTTCCGTGTCACTCGTGGCACCGCCCGGAGTACATCTGCCGTCGTGACTTCTTCCTTTTCATGTCCAGTGCTCTCACCACTGAACACGGACCAGAACTGCTTCTAGGGTTGTCTTTTAAGGATGCTCTGTCCCGATCCAAAAAAGGCACAGTCTCTCCTTTGGGACACCTGTCCCCACAATCTCTCCTTTGGGACACCTGTCCCCCCCATATTTTTTCACCCCCTGGGGCCGAGGGGCATCAACACTGACCCCTCTTGGCTCTGAGGCCATTGCCTCCCCCTAGAATGCAGTCTCTGTATCACAAGGAACATGGGTCTGTCCATGGCTATACAAAAAGAGTCCAGCAAAAGCTACTCCATCATCTCTTCCCACTAGGATTCTTCTCTACTCTTCTACTATCTCTCGCTTGCCCAGACCTCTCTCACACTGGCCCATTTTCTTCCTCATCTTCCACTCTATCTTCTAGGAAAGGTCAATGTTCTGTAAAGTTCTCATTTTCCAAAAAGGGGTTAAAAGCTCCTACAAGCGGCCGGCTGAACCCCCCCCCTCTTCTCCTTCCCAGCCGTGCTGCCGGCACAGGCCCATGTTTATCAAGCTTCAAGGTCACAGTCTCAGGCAGCGGCTCTTTCTCTCTCTCTCTCTCTCTCTGTCTCTCAGGGGGGGGCACCCGATGGCTCCCGGTGTCTCTCTCTCTCTTTCTCTCTTCCACCCTTCCACCCCGGGGCTCAGGCCTACCTCTCTCGGCCACATGGCTTTTCCCCTCCCCCTGCCCAGCCAGCAGCTGGGCCGGGGGAGAGACCCGAACTCTTTCCCGCCGGAAACCCAAGAGGACCCTCCCAGGGGAGAGCTCTGCTTTTAACCCCGTGTTCTCAGAGGCGTGTCCATGTCTCAATGGCCAGGTTAAATGCCAATATTAAAGCCTGAATATCCATTGGCCAAAAACACAGCATCCCAAAAAACACATTTCCTGTCAAACCACCACAAGCAGACATCATCTCCAGTCTTCACTTGACACAGCAGCTTGTGTCAGTTTATTAATCTCTCTTTGTCCTAGGGTGACTTTATGATGCCTGCATCCCAAATTGTGTGTTCTGTTTATGCTGGATGTTAAGTTCTGCACCTTTAAGAGCGGTTCCGAGAGCAAGGGGGTGTTATAGATGGATAATGAGATGATTGGCTCTCGCAATTAAGGGATGACCATTGTGTGAATATTAAGAAAAGCTTTAGTGATGTACAGTTATGTTATTTAGTTTAGATGTCCTCTGTTTTCCCCATAGTTCCCTTCCCCCCCCCTCCTCTGTATTGTTGCCATCAGACAGCCGGGGTTGTCTAGGACAGGTAAAAGAAGGCTGCACATGTGTCCTTTGCATAGGGCAGTTGGGAATGGAAAAGCTTGGTGCTTAGGGGGTGCAGCATGGCAACACCTGAACTCCAGTGAATTTACAAGAAAGCAGTCTCCACTGATAAATGGCAAAGAAGAGCTGACTGACAGACTTTGGGAGGGGCCAGGGTTGGCTGATGCAACTCCCAGGGGTAGAAAAGACTGAACATCCATCTCGAAGATGAACTGGCCACATGATATCCACAAGGGCAGTTCCCAGCGCTGCAAATTTTTCCTTATGTAGTCCTTTTGTTGTTTTTTTGTCAAGGTTTAATAAACCTTTTTAAATTTTCAAAGTGAGCAGCTGTTTCTCACAGGGGGAGAAGAAGCATGCAGTTTGTTTGCAGAAACTGCACTTGGCTCCCCCGCTTTCCTTCTCATGGACTGTGGTGTCTGCAGCACAGACAGTGGGACAGAGCTCTCCTTTGCTCTTAGTCAGTTTTTTTTCTAGTTAGCTGAGGCCAGAAGGCCTTTGGAACTGTTCTGCTATTGTTCAGTCGGGAACACCAGGACTATGGTCCGGGGGCCCCCAGCCTGCACTGTGGCCGGGACACCCAACCCAAACCCCAGAAAGAAAGACCCAAGCCCTGGAAAATGGAGTGAAATGAGCCACAGCCCATGAAAAGGATTCTGTCACTGAATTTACTGTCTTTTCAGAAAAAGGAAAAATTCCATTATTTAATGTTATTCTTTTTTTTTTTCCTGTTTGTGAGTACTTTGCTCGTTAAATAAACAGTTTTGTCCACTTCTCTCAAAAAATGTTTGTATCTCCCAAACCAATGAGGAAAAGGGCATCTTTAAGTTTGCTTTCCAGAGGAACCCCATTCAGAAGTTTGCTCCCAAATTTGCCCTAAACCAGGACACTCCTGAAGACCATTTTGCCCAGAGCTTGTCTCTGTTTTCCCCTGCTGGTTTCCAAGTGGGAGTATTATTCTCTCAAAGTCTGGATGTTTGAGAACTGAGCTGAACTGTGGGTCTGGTTTTAATTTTTGCACTCCTGCAAGCTCTGTCTCTTTTTGTCTCCCTGTGGCCACATTTAGTCTCTTCCAGATTTTTCCTGTTTGCTGGTACAGTAGAACAGGACCTGTTGCTCCATAATCAGCCACTCCTGCATCTGTTAAAGCATCCTCTCTGGGACAGTGGAAAGTGCCAGGTTTGTCACTGAAAAGGTCTGAGAAATTCTAGAGCATGATAGTTAAATAGAACTTCCTTGGAGGGGAAAAAGTTTGGTCTTGCCCACCTTCAAAGATCACTTTATGTCCTGCAGCCTACACTGGAAGATAGCCTCCATTAAAATCAAATCACATTTTTACTTTTAGCACTTGACATATTCTTTTCTTTTTTTTTTTTTTTCCCATTGAAATGTCCATTCCTTTTTAATTTCTAAAAATTAACTCCTGGTATCAGTTGTCTCTGGTGGAGAGGAATAGCATCAGACAGTTGCTGTGGGAAAGGATTGTTCTTCATCCTATGTCTTTCATTTTCAGCAGATGCCCTTCTGCTCCTTTTTGATGGGAAATGATGAGCAGAACCCAGTTTTTTTGTAATTCTGAACACCTTTATCTTTTTCCTTCTCTGAAGTGAACAGGTTGGATTTTATTATTCATCTAGAAGCTCTTCATGCCTCTAATTTTTTTCATTGTCATTTCTAAACTAATTTCATGTCTCTTTTGTCCTTCTCAAGGTGTCCACAACTAATAATGATGTGCTCAGTTTGGGTAATAAAAAGTATTTTCAGTATTGCTTCTCTGTTCCATTCTTTTCCCTTCCTAACTGTTCCATTTTTTAGCACTACGAGACATCTCTGACAAAATGCCAGTGACACCCAAGCATTTTTCTTACTCTTCACAGTTAAATTTAGAAGGCAGAAGATGTAGTTTATATTCTTCCTCTCAAAAAGCACCATCTTCTGTTTGAAAATGCTGCATTCATCTGTGATGGCATCTTGCTTTATTGGTATCTCACCCAAGTTCCTCTTTGATTTACTTAATTTTTTTTGCTTTCCACCATCTTCACTCCCATTTCTTTGCTCAATTTCAAACTTTCTCAGCAAAAAATCTTTTGCGCTTGGCTGCCCAAGAGTGTTTTGTATCCACATTTTATTCCTCTCTGTTCCCAAAGCCTGAGTTTGTAACAAGATAACTTGAGTGATCTTCTACATTTAGTATTGTACATATTTAAAATACTTTTAATCAGGTGAGATCAAGGCATGGTTTATTAGCAGGTCTAAAAAAGCTTGGCTTGTCTATTCTGTACTTAAAGCAAAACCACTTCATCAGCTAGGATAAATCACTCAAGTTCACTCAGAAGCACAGGTGCCCATCAGCTCATCAGTCAAACAGCCTGCAGAAGGCCATGGGGCAGCAAACAGTAATAACTAATGGCAAATTAATTATTTGCTTTTTGTTTTTCTCCCTGAGACATACTGACCTACAAACAAGGAGAACAATGTAGCTGGATATTTCATGATTACATCAGCCATCAAAGAGGCATATTGGCAGGTCAGAAAAGAAGATGACAAATTTTCTTTTTAAATAAAAATGCTTACTTGGGAATTTATAAATATTTTCTCATTACTGTAAAATAGTATTGGTTCAAAAAATATAATTCTGTATTTAAAAAAATGATCTAAAAAACCTGCCCACAAATTCCTGTTTCTTTCTCAATTGCCATTTTCTGATTTGGGGACTGTTTCCAGGGCAACATAACAAACACTGAAGGAAGTGCATGAGAGAATTCCCTCTTCTATTTTAGGTGAGAGTTATGTCCCTCCATTATTGCTAAGGAAATGAGGAGTATTTTGCATTGAAAAGTACTTATCATGCATTTCTGCCTGAAGTACACAGAGCCTGTGCAGTCTGTTTTGTACCTGATATTTGCCAAGAGATGGAGCTGCAGAGTAAGGTACCTCCCAAGCCTGACCCTGTAAATCAGGAGAGATATAATAAAACCCTTGGCAGCAAAAACCTGTAGCCTCTCATACTGATGCCTGTTACTCTTCCCCAAGTGGCAGTGAGGCTTGTGTTGGGCACTTAGCCAACTCTGTTCAATCTAGTCCAATTTATTTCATTAAGCTGTGGCTCAGAAAAGCCAAGAAACAAGCTATTATTAATCTTGCTGGATATCCTGGCCCCTGCTCAGATAATGTTATAGAAAATGCTCAGCAGCCCCACAGTTGAGCAGTAACAGGATGAAAACAGCTGCTCTTTTGGACTTGCCTTAAAACCTCTGTTCCCTGCAAACACTCCAGTGAAATCTTGGTTGTGCTGTATTGTTGTTGCTCAGCCAAATATTTCTGGGGCTACCTTCACAATTGAGGCATTATGCAAAACCTGTTTCAGTACCTAGGCACCTGCAGTGTGAGACAGAAGACAGCAAAAGGATTCCCAAACTGCCAGAGAGATGAGTTTGTCAATCTATGAAGTGTCCCTCCACATATGGATTTACAGGCTTAGCCCTGGGAAGCTGTAAACCTGTGTTAGCACTGAGCAAAGCCAAGTATTTTTGGAGCAGAGCTCGGGTTCAACGCTGGGTTAATGCAGTGATCTGGCATGACTGAGCCAGCTGCCATCCATGCCATGCTCCTGTCCTTCCTGTCCCAGCACTCTGGCCTGTACAACAAGTCCAGGTTTGTCTGTACCTGCCCATAATATCCCAGGATTGCCTGGAGCTACTTCGGGATTAGGTACAGCATGGCGAGCCTTCTGAACTAATCAGGCTCCCACCCCTCTCCAAGCCCCAGGGGATTCTCAGAGTAGACATTCCTGCAAACCAAGTCACTCCAGTTTCTGGGTCTCCCCAACATCTGCCACATCAGCTCTCACAGGAAAATAAAAGAGCTGTGAAAGGGCAAGGATTGACTTACTCGAGTACCCTCTTTTACCCATGAGCAGTCAGGGCATTTCTTTGTTTTCAAATCTGTGTTCTGCTTCATTTGCTTAATTCAAAATCCTCGTGCCTACTGTTTCTTTTGGTGAGAACCAGCAGATTAACATGGGATAAATTCTGCCTCTGTTGCACTCCCAGGTGAGGGAAAAAGGGAGAGAGGGAGGTGGGCAAAGAGAAGTCAGTCTACCTCTGCCTGTGGATTGCAGTGCAAACTTTGGGGCTGTGCCAACCAGTTTTGGTCCCTTCTTCTAATGAAGATTTCATAGATTTCATCCTTTGTGTTATGCAAATAAGACAGAGACTCAAAACAAAATCAATTAGAAGAAAAGCCACTTGTATATTTGCTAAACAGGGTTGAGAATAGGTTTTTTCCTCCCTGTTTTTTCATGGGCAAAGGCTGACCTGGGTTATAAGCATAACTCCAGCAGGAAAATCGTGGCTGGGAATACTGATCAGACTGAGGGGCTAAAATACTTTTTGGGATAAGGATTCGGCAGCCTGTGTCTAGTTGGTGTTTCCCTTTGGGTGTCCAAGACAGCTCTTTGCTTGCTATTTTCTGTTCTTTTCCCTAATTTTGGGCTATGATTGGCCCCAGCTGTCAGATATTCAGAAAATATTGCATGGTATCCCCAAGGTTGCTTTGGAGTTTTAAACTGCACAGAGTTGGTGAAATATTTTCTAATCTGATTTCCCAGGGAAAAGTCTGTTTGTCAATCAGTCTGCTGTTTTATTGTAAGGCAGGGAAGAAAATCCAAAAATAGTACAGGAGAGAAATGGACTATTGGTCCTACTTTTAAGTGAGGTGTGTCTGGTCAAAATATGTGTATGTTTCAGGCATGTGTAGATCCAAGATAGCATAACACACACTGTGCCTTGCTGTAGTGTCAAAAGAGAGAAGATTTTGAGTTGTGGGGAAAAAAAAAATCTACCTGACTTCAGATGCTAACTTTTTCAAATACCTGTTGGGTTTTAATGTGGAAAATAAATTATGGGCATTTTTAAAACCAAAAGAATCCCTTCACTGGAGCAGTGTTGGAGAGATGCCAGTATATTTATGTACCATGTACCAGCTGGTTACAATACAGCTTGTTGGGGGCTTTTGCTCTGAAAGACCCGAGGCAATTTGGTCCTGTCTCCTGTGCATATTTATCTTGGTTTTCAGGGAGTAGTTTCATGCACTGGAGAGCAGACAAACCACATGCATGGGGCTGAGCTGTGTTTGGAAAAAGCAATTGAGAGCAATATTTTTGCACTGCACAGGTAGTTGATATTTTAAATGATGTAATTGCATGCACATGCTTTGTTTATTAAAGATAAAGCATCTCTTTTAAAGTGCTATAATTAAATAACCACCTCTTGTTGGAGCAGCTCTATTTTCTACATTGTAAAACCACATTCCTCCAGCACAGAATTTGTGCCAGCATTCAGGTGCCCTCTGAGGCTGTGAGGACATTGCTCTGCTCTGCCTTAAGCAGGAGCTGGTTGTGTCTGGTGCTCACAGCCTGCCAGCCTTCAACAGAAGATGTAGACCTTGGTGATTACTTCTGGATTTAATTCTTGAGACCAGACAAAACCTTTAAACGCTATTTAAACAATAGCTTTTTTCAGTCTCTAGCTGAAGTTCTATGATGCTAGATAATTTGAGAGTGTGTCATGTAAAGCAGACATCTCTTGGACATTCCAGTTTTACTCCTCTGGTAAGCCATGGTGTTGTAGTGACTCAGACTTTAGGACTTTTAAAAGTCATGGATACCAAGGACTATTTGAGCCTCTGCTTCTTCCTGTGCTTACCTGTTTGTAGAGCAATGATTCAGTGTCAGTTATAATGGGATCATAATGGGATGAGTATACTCCACATTATTTTAAAACTAACTTATATGTGTATTGTTGGTTGATATCATACATAAGATTGAAGAGTGGGAAAAGAAAAACATCACATTTGAGCTTTTTAGATGAAAATACTGATGAAGGAGCTTGGAGTACCTGGACAACAGATGTCATTGGTCCATGTGCTTCCCTTTAGCCAGATAGGTGTTTGGTTTGGCTTTTTGGGCATTCCTTTGGGTCAACATGAATAACATTTTCTAGGGTGATGTTGAAGAGTAGTTTGGCCTTAGAGAGGCTTGGGATGAATGTAACAGTTTTTGGAAAATTTGTGTCCAGCTTTGTTATTCTCAGGTGTTGGAATGAGCAGCTTCAAAGACCAGCAGGGATTGCTTTTTTTCTCAGACCTTTTACTTAACCTCACTGCTGTTTGGTTCCAGACTTATCACAGTATATAGGTCCCACAGAGTTCTCTTTATTTATGAGGATGGGTGGGCTGTGCAACATATCTCCCAGTGTTACCAGTGCCAGGTAGTGGAAAAGAGAGGTAAAGCCCTTTTACTTTTGGAGCTCTCAGTCCTGGTGCTTTTCACAAGCAGCACATTCAACCTTTCTTCTTTGCTGGTGGCTCAAGCTGTTCCCTCTGAGCCTCCTGCACTGTACTGATACAGGAACAGGCTGACAGATTTTACATCAAGAGCAGTGGCACAGCACTTCGTCCTAACAATTTAGGGTGGTCAGTTCAGGATATCTGGAAAACTTTCTGTGCTGCTTCCCTTACCTCCCTGGACCTTCAAATTCAAACCTATTTTTCTTCCCACAGAGATGTCAGATAATTTCCTTTCCTGTTGCATTCCCTTCTGGAGCACTCTCTCCACTGGAACATACAGTTCTGTGGATAGGTATAGGCAATGCCTGGCTATTTTTGATATATACTTTAACAATGCCAAGTGCTTGAAATTCCTGGATCATTAAACAGCTGGAAAGCACAGTTCCAGAGGAAATCTGCTTAGTTTCCCACCAGCTCACAAGCTCAGACTTCTGGCCAATGGTCCAGAGGCAGCCCTGCCTTTCTGACAGCTTTTGATTTGTATACTTTATAAAGTCAAAAATGTGTCTGAAGCTCCCTGGCAGGAATTGTATCAGGGGACTCTGCAGGTTGTGACCATTAACTGGACATCTGAGCCACATCTGTGGTTCATAAGGGTCAAGGCAGGTGTTTGAGTACTGCTCTGTGGTTCCCCCACTGCTTGGCTGGGTTATCCTGGCTGCTGCCATGGTTTTGTGGTATTGATTTCCAGCTGCAGATACTGGGCACCGTGAGGAGAGCAGCACATGCCAAGGACCCTTCCTGCCAAGCACTCTGAACACGGTCACCCTAATTTTGGGAGGAGAGGAGTTTGCCACACACAGGGGAGAGCTGAGTTCTGCCTTTTGTCCTCAGTGTCAGGTCACAGCCCATTTTACTAGTCCAGACAAACCAGTGGGTGGCTGCTGGGAGATGGATTGTGCCCTGGCTACTCCAGGGCAGGATGCTCCCCCAGCAGTATGAAAGGCTGTGTAAAACAGTCCTGTTCAGATGGCTTGAGGCTGGCTGCCTCTAGGGCAGGCTGGGGGCAGCCCATGGCACAGCTGGGCATCATGTGCTGCCCTCTGCCACTGTGACTGTTGTTGCTGCTGCTATTGCTGTCATTGATATTGTGAGGATGATGGAGTGTGACTTTCTGGGCTTCCTACCTTCAGAGTGATTTGAAGGTTCTTCTCTAACCTACCACAGCAACACTTGAATGTCAGGAAATTGGAGGTGCAAGATTCATGCCTTTGAGCTGGGATATAAAAGCCTCCAGGAGCACATGGAGGTGAAGGATGGGGTCATGCTGGATGGGGTTGATGGGCAGACCCAAAGCTGGTGTCACCACTTTCACACTGCCCAGTGGGACCTGCTCCTGGAGCCTGCTGTCACCCAAAGCTGAGGGCAAAAGCCACTCATCCAGAGCATAAGATCATCCAAGGCCAGGGCTTAACAAGGAACTTGGTGTTATTTGAGAACAGACATACCATAATAGTTTGAACTAGTACTTATGAAGCCCCAGCTGTGTGACTTCTTATGGGCTGCCACCCAGGGGTGCATCACTGTGCTGTCTGTCCCCAGCACTTGTCCCACGTGTGCTGGAGACTTCCTCAAAGACTGACAGCTGCCCTGACATGCCTTTCAGTGGCTCCTCAGGAGTGATGGGGCTCTGAGTATCAGTAAACAGGGACAGCAGCAAGCAGATGTTTCCCAGTTTCCTCCCCTAGACTGAGGGGTGTTGTCTCTCTGAGTATTTTCTCTTCCTGCAGGATGTCAAAAATGGCATTTGTGAAAGCTCAGTGAGTCCTTCTAATTCACCATGCAGGAAACATGTGAAAATTCCTTTTCCCCAGAAGAACCTAATAGTTTTCAAATAATTTGACAATATAAAGGAATTATTTATTTTACTTTAAGGGATGAAGAAAAAAAGTTTGGGGTATAACAGAGTCACCTGGATTCAGTGAAGCAAAACTTCAGAGATGTTATTTTAGGATGACTAGTTTTACAGTCCTGGTGGAATTTCTCCTTTTAATTAAAACCAAGGAGTTTTCAGAACATGTTACATGCATCTTGAATAAGAACTATTCTGGGAGCTTGCAAAACTAAATCTGAAGTAGTTCTCCTTAAGCTTCAATAACTGATCCATTCAAAAGAGGGGTAAATCTTTCCACTGTGAATCTTAAGTGCAACATCCTTGCTAATCTTCTTTTAATTGATGGCAAAGACAGTTCTTGTGTTTTACACATCAGTACTTTCCAGTTGGTGCCATGCTGAATGACTAGGCCTTAAGGTGAAAAAGGAGTTCAGGCCTGAAAATGCTGCACTGCTTCCTAGGATATTGTTATCACTCCGATATAATTATAATTTAGAATAAAAAAGCACGGGTAGAACAGCTGCTTCTTCCTTGCCATTGTGATCCCACACATATCCTCTGTTTTATACCTGTGCTAGTGCATCACCTGAGCCTAGAAGGAGTTAACAACATGTACTTTTGTGAGTCACACTCCTGAGTTTCTACTTGAGCCAAACCCATGAACTATTTCACGGCTAGCTTCATTTCCACATTTGAAGAACCGGAGCTCATGGGAGCCAATTATGAATAACATTGCTGAATGTCCTAGTACTCTTTGCTGCTTAAGTGATACACTTGTTCTTCTGGATTGTCTAAAAAGGATGAAAATGTGTTTTTAAAACGTGTTGAATATGTTAGCTAAGAAGTTTAAATGTTCTGACCAGGCAGGAATACCTGAACTTAGTGTCAGCTTAATTGGTTGGCTTGGAGTCTGGTGTTAAAAATACTTCCTCAAGAAAAGATCAAGCTCTAAGTATTGTAATGTCAATATATTTTTTAAACATCTTAAAAGTTTTTCTTGGTTTTTAAGGAGACAACAACTTCTTTTGTGATTCATAAAAATAAAATTTCTTGAAAGACATCGTAAAACCACGCACATTGTCATTAAAAGAGACATATTAGTTGCATTAATTGCAAAACTGATAAGAGGTCATGGAGCTTGCACTGAGTTATATATCCAAACAGGAATAGACATATCAAGGTAACTCATGATATGGAACTCCAGGGTGAAAAAGGGAATGACAAGTGACATATTTTTGTTATATTTTACTCAAGGATGGGCTTTATTTTTCTACTGTCAGGGCATGTCAAACATTAACAGTTTTTAAATGGGTTTATTCTAGAATCATCTGTAGTCAAAGAAACAGGAATTGCTTTACTGAATGTGAAGTAGTTGGCTCAACTACCAAAAAGCACAATATAATGAATAGACTGAATTTTCCATCTGTCCCATTGAAAGTGCACTTGAAATATAATCTTCCTGCATTGATTTTTTCAGATTTTTTTAGAAGTAATCACTGACTGCTAACAAGTGGCAAGCTCTTAGTTTGTACATTTCTAGTTATTGTGAGTTTATATTTCACTACTTGAGTGTGAAAAAATAACAATATTCTTAAGGAATGTTTGGTGGTTGTTTCTCACTCCTTTCCCAGCTGTGGTAGGGAAAGGAGTGAGGAACACTCATGTGTTAATGAGTTATAATTAATACACTGATGTGTGTTAATCATATCCAGGTATGGTGCCTCCAGAGATGAAAAGCCACGAGAACTCACAGCATATGTGGCTGTGCTCGGACACCTGAGTGGGAGAGCAGGAAGAGAGAGGCTAACAGCCCATGTTGTTTCCCTGCTCACAGATAGCCACAACTCACACTTACACATATGCTCTTGCCTTTAGCTTGGAGTGGTTTTCCCCATGCAGCTTTCATGCTGCATCACACAGCATGAAAGCTGTTGAAAAGCCCATAGGCTGTTAGCACAGGAATGCTTCTCCACCTAAGCACCATCTGCTCACCAGCACTGGAGGCTGAACCCACCAGTTGAACTGTTTGGAGGCAGCTGAAACACGATGCAGACACATGATCAGAGAGCACTGCTCCATGCTTTTACTTCTTTCTGGTCCTCTGGGGAAGCCATGCCATCCCTCTGGCCTAAGGAAAACAGGGGTCAGTCTTTTGTTGGTTGTTTTTATAAGGAATGTTTGGTCTTCTTTGAAGGTGCTACAGTTTAAGGGGAGTAAAAGGCATCTTGGGTGATGAAAGCAGAAGAACTTCACTTTGAAGAAGAGAAGAAAGCTGGCCCAGTCAGACCATTCCCTTATGAAGGGAGGCTGCAGAACAGAGAGGGAGAAAATGAACTTGTTAGTGCAAAAGCCAGGCTTGACTTCATGCCTGACCATTACTTACCTTGTTTCACTTCTTCCAGTCTCTCAGGCAGGCTTACCATTCCTAACAGCAGTTGTTGCAGTAGGAGTAAATCATTATAACAGTTAATCTCATTTTCTAACCTCTCCTAGTGAGAAGGGTTACATGCCTGTATTAAAAGAGACTGCAGTGCCAAGTGCAGTACACTGAGAGGCAGTGCTGAGGTAGATTGCAGAAGCACCATGCCTATGCTCTGTCTGTGATAGCTGGGTGTGCTGGGAAGCCTTTTTTTTTTTTTTTTTTTTTGCTACTTTCAAGGCTTTTTTTTTTTGCATTATTTATTTTTTTGGCGATCTGGGAGAATTCAATGCCTTGGGAACAACAAAGGTGTCATGACAGCACTCACGCTTAAGTCACTATTAGGGACAATACTCAAGGGACAAGATATTCTTGGTGCAGTGAACTGTGATAAGGAGACTTGGAGTCTCACAAGTTTAAAACAAGTTTTGAGCCTCTTTTTGCCTTATTTCAACCAGGCAGTCTCCTGAGTGCATGTTAACAGTAGGGTAGCTCTGAAATTTTGAGTAGAGAGCAAGCCTGTTACAACCCCAGCACAGTCACTTCTAGTCCTACTTTCTGGACTTCAAACACACTGAAGCAGTGCTGGAAGTTAGATGTAATTGGGATTCTGCAGATAGCACAGCTGCCTCACATAAATCCTTAGAGGTTTTTTCTTTCACAACATAGCCTGGAAAGGCTGGCCAGGGTGTCCTCTGCAGGAGCTAATTAAGACAAAAGAGTGGAGAGACACTAAATCCCTGTTTCACACCATGTTTCGGAGGTGCAGCATTTTACCCTTCAACTTCACTTTCCTCATGATGTTGCTTTGGGTTTTCCTCTTGTCCCTGATCAGAGGAGACTGTTTATTGCTTTTGTGTCTGTCTGGTCCTTTGCTGAAGTTACTTCTGCATTAAGAAGGAGTAAAGGCCTGCCATTTCTTACACTCTGGTCACCAGCTTACAGTTCTCAGTCTTAATAAAGGTGATAGAACCAAAGGAAACAGCAGAACATCTCTTGTTTCAGTGTAAGAGGAGAGAGCTGACCCTGTCTAGCTTGATGGGAAAAGCTTGGAAAAATGAAGAAGATATGAACTGTGTTGGCACAAAGAGAAGAAAGACTCCTCAGCCTATTTTCTGAACCTCACTCTTTTGGTGCTAACTCCAAGATTTTGACTGCTTTGCAGAAGTGCTGTTGCCAGTATGCTAAATTTGAATGCACACCCAAACACATGCATATATGTGCAGCTCTTTGGGGCTCAGTTACTCAGCCTCCTTCTTGGTGCAGGTTTGTTGAGCAATCATTCTGCCTGCTTTGAGCACCAGCTTTTGCCTAGCAGATGCATGTTGATTGCTTCCCAGCAAGAGAAGTTAGTCCTGCCTGTGCAGAAACATGTATTTTCTGGTGCTGCCTTAAGTGCTTTGTTCAGTTGTCTTTTGCTTGTGGGTTCCCATCAGATCTCCCCCTGCATCAGAGCATGAGTCTGAAAGGGCTTCCTGACACCTGCTGTGTCATCCCCAGCTCTGTGGTCTAAATCAGGCAAGGCTGTGGCTCTGGCTGTCCCAGCTTTCCTTCTCAGTGCTGTGAGCTGAGTGTTGACTCTTCTGAGTAAACTGGTGATTCATATGAAAATGCTCAGCTATGTGGGAAGAGTCAGAGAGCAGTAATATGAAAATGAAGGTTTCTTTTCCCAGAGAATCTTTTGCAAGATTTTACTTTTGAAGGTATTTTTTTTCCTTCTTCAGATCACAAACAGAAAGAAAGATGTGTTTATTATTTTTCCCTAGCTTAAAAATTATAGCTTCATGTGTAATTTCAGGTGAAAATCCCCCTGCCATGTTAAGAAAATAGAAAAAGAGCTTTAAGACTGGCCCTTGTTTCAGTATTTCTTTCCTTCACAATCTCTCTTCCCCAGTGTCTCTCCCCTTCATCTCTGCCTCTCCCAAATTTGGGGAGAGAGGCTCCCAAATTCCCCACTTGCTTCTCATCTGTTTCCTCCTGGCTCTGAATATTTCACCCCACCTTGTGGTGTTTTCCTCACTGCAGATGTTTCTCAGTGGCTTCTCTGAGGATATTTCTCACCTTTCTCAAGACATCTCCGTGTCTTTCTGTAGGTCAGCTTGTGATAAACAAAGCAAGAAAGTAGGGTTTGTGATGGTATCTTCAAGTCAGAAGGCATTTGGGCTGCAGTGGGCAGAGTTATTCAGAGCTGCCTTCCTCAGAAAGCTCCTATTTAAGATTTGTGCTTTGCCTGTATCCTCCACAAGGCCAGAGCTTCACAAGCAGCACCCTATGGCAAGCAGCATGAGAAGGAGCTGGAAACCAGCATGGAGATAGAGCATCATTCTGGGTGGGCTTGTAGCCACACACCTCTGTCCTTGGGCACTTGGGGAATTAAAGGGGAAACTTGAAAACAGAGCTCTTGCAAAATCACCAAACCACCACCATACAGCCAGAGGAGGGCTGCTGACCCCAATGAAGGCCCTAGATGGTGCCTGAATCCTGCCTTTATGCATTTTAATGTCTTAATGTTTTTGAGAAATACAATTCTAATGCCTCAAAGGAGCAGGAAAGTGCACAGCTTGCTGCATGGCAGGCCCAGTGCTTCACTCAGATTGTATTTTTCCTAATGTAAAGATTTAAATTTTTTTTTTTAATGGGAGGCAAAGTGTAATATTGTGTCATTTATACAGGACATTAGAGATGTGCTGCACTCTGGCTGAAACCACCCCAGTGCCTGGAGTAACTTAGTCCTTGCTGTCAGTTTTTGCTGGCAATTCTGCCATGCAATTTCACTTTTAGATAAGTCCTGCTGTAAAGCTAGTATAATATAATAAAAGGGGAGGCAGTGGAGGAGTCAGAGTAGCACAGGTGGGAGAAACATGAAGGACCACAATGCTCAGAGAGACTTGTGGATAGAAGCTCCTGCCTCTCAGCCACTGTGTGCCATGACCCCGTGCCCCACGCACACATGGAACCTCCAGCACTTGAAAAAGCAGTAAGAAAATAGATTAAATCTTAGTGAATTTTATCAACTGCTCCTTAATACAGACAGGTAATTGTTGCTATCTGGAATGAATGGTGTGCAGCTAATGAGCCCTGTGGGCAAAAGCCCTGTCTGCCCCTGCTGGCAGAGGGAAGGAGGGGAGGGAGGGATGCAGGAAGTGCAGGGGATGGAGGTGTGCAGGGATGCTGGACGCCCCGAGAACACAGTCCACCTCCCGGGGATTTTTCCCAGCAGATGTCACTGTTCACCCACCAAATCGAACACTCCCAGGCAGTAAAGGGCCTTTGGAAAAAGGCACCGCAGGCTATTACTTAAAAATGAAATACGCTGCCTCAGAGGAACATTTCCACTCGGGGATGAGAGGGAGAGCAGTTTATTTTTATAAAGATGGCATGGGATGGAAATTGGCTGTAAACCTGGAGGAGAGCTGTGCCTGCAGCAGCCCCCTGGCCTGGCACTGCCATACCTGGCACACACAGCTTTAAGGTGGGCAACGTGGGGTGGATGGGAGCCTCTGAGGGTGGAGGAGGAAAGCTTGAGCTGCTCTCACTAATGTTCCTGCACTGCAGGGTTTAGTAGGATTTAATAATGACTAACAATTTAGTGATTTAATCTTGACATAATTTTGTGGTATTAAATCATGACTAGCCCTACCCACACTTTATTTATTCAATATGTAGGTCCTTATGATGTTATATAGACACAAAATTCATATTCAGTATTGGAAGAGCTGAATTATCTTTCTCTCACGACATAAATTAGCCATGAGCAATTTGAAGCTAGGCAATTTATACTGGAAGCAACTTACATTCTTATTCTCTTTTAAAGATTTTTAGGGATACTCTTCAGTCCTCTTCTCTAGGAGAGAGGCTCTAGGAGGGCTTTGTTTTCCATGCAGTATGACAGAGCTGTTCCTGGCATGCAAGCAAAGTATCACTGCAGAGATATGCAGATACAGCGATAAGGAAGCTCAGACACCCGAGTGACAGACGAGCAGAAATGCTGCACTGCACACAGGAGACAAGGCAAGCTGGGGTCTTGCTGGCCTAATGATGGGGCTGTAAATGGGATGATGGCCACGTTCAACGTGGGACATCAGAAATGCCCACAATTGTGTAGTTGCAAATCTCATCATCGGTGATTTTGCATTTTAAAAGAGGAGAGAAGGCGTGCATCAAGAGAAAAGCAATCATACTGCTGGGACATCATTAGCCTGGAGCATGCTGACACTGATAGGGGCATGCAGCATAGAGCAGCAAAGGGCAAAACTGTGTGCTACACACTGCTTATGTCAGGGCCCCTGGGTGCAGAGCACTCCTGGTGCTACAAAATCCCTGGAAGAAGCACTTCTCCACCTGAAAACATGTTCATTTCTTTCCATTTCAAAATCCTGTATTTTCCTGCCAGCCTAAGCTCCCTTGTTTGCTCACCCCACTGACACACTTGTGCTTTCATAAGCACAGCAGGCTCCAGTCAGGAAGAAATTTAGACTCCTTTCCCCATTGTCCTACACAAAATCTGATGGATCCCTCCTCTCATCTGAATTTCCAAACTGAATTATTCATAATCATTTAAACTTGTGCCAGCATTGTCTTTTGAGGTGAGGAGCTCCTCTGTCCCCCAGCAGGCATTTCTAGGAAAGCAATTGCATCCCTCTCTGTCTCTCCTCCACAGGATAAACAACTCAGGCTCTCTGGGTCTCTGCTTGTTGGACTGGCTGCACAGTACTGGCCCACCTAGCAGGCCCATCTGGGGTCTGGGCATTTAATGCTCCTCCTTGGGAGGAGGGTGAGCAGAAGTGAAATGTTGTGCTGTGTGAGCCCCACTTGTGCCCTGTACATTTGTTTTGCCAGGCATTTTTCATTTCTTTAAGGAGCTCAAGATGGAAAAGTTTGAGCTGTCAGTGATGTCTGAAAGCAAGTGTCCATGTTCAGACTGAAAGCTATTGCTAAGGCACTCCCTGAGATTCCAAACGTGATTTCCTTGAGGAACCTCACCAGTGATTCCCTGTTAGTTCAAGAGTTCTCCATGTGGGGCTGATTCAGTCTCATCTCCAAATAGTTCTTCATCTGCTTGGCATGTCCTGACAGCAAACTTGATTTCCAGCATTATGAAACAGCAGTGAAGGAGACTCTGTGTGGAAGATGAGATATGTAAAACATGCCATGGGTGGGCTCAACCATTGCTGTTGTTCTCATTGTTCATGAAGCCTCAATAGAGAAACAATTGGTTTAAGCAAAAGGGTCATTGAGTACCCAAACTCTGTAATGACTGTGTTCACTCATGGAGCTGGGTTCCTGACATGGTCTCTCACCTTCTCTCTAACTCATGAGGGGTTTCCATCAACTTTAGCAGGATTGGGAAGAGTTTGTTACAGAAAACATTGGAGGCAGATCGTTCTGGGGTCAGGAAGGAGATGCCTGTGAGATACTGTGATGTACTTGTTTTTCATCACTGCCTGTGATGAAAAAGAAGAAGCCAAAGCAGGGCAGGAGGCCAGAGCTGGGTGTCTGCAATGTGGCAGAAGAAGGAGCAGATTATGCCTCAGGTGCTTTTGGGGTCCAGGGTGACTCCCCTCCTGCACATGCCTGTCTGGATTGTGGGACCTCCTGTGTCTGGGAGTGAGGAGCCCAAGTCAGCTGCCTGGGTGAGCCACTTCAAAGCTCCTTTGCTCAGACAGTGGGTGAGTATTTTGCTAAGGCTGTAGAGTGACAAGGCACTCCCTCATCAGCTGAGTCTTACCCTGCCTGAAATCAGATTGCCTCACTTGCCGGCTCTCGGCTCAGCCAAGAACCATTATAAATTGGCCCTCATGAAATGCAAAATGCTTGTCTGGCAGAGTTAGAGAAGACATATTCCATTCCTTGGGTTTTGCTGTGACTGAATAACACTGCAGTGAATGGATAAGACCCTGGAGAGCACCTTGTTTGGGAGAGGAATTTATCAGTGTCGGAGGTGTAAATTAAATGCAGTGCAGACCTGGAGTCAGTGAAGAGGGGAAGCTCAGTGTCTGCACATCATGCTGGTGCAGTGGGTGCTCCTCTGACAGCACCAGGAAGAGTCTGGCTCACCCAAAATAGAGCATTGAAAACATGGGCATGAGCAGAGTGGGTCTAAATAGCATCAGACTAAAGACATAGTATGGGCCTCAGTTCTAGAGCTCAGCACTTTGTAGTTAGATGTGTGCATATGGACTTCCAGCCATAAACGAGCTATCCAAATCTTCTGCTCAGTCCAAGGACTTGATTCAGGCCTCTCAGCACAGGTAGTGGGACCAGTGGGAAACCCAGGTCCTTCTGGAGTGGCCCTGGCTGGCAGTGGCACTAACCCCTAACTCATATTTAGGCACCTGTGTGGAAGAATCTCACTCACAGAGTAATCAAAATACAATGGAAAAAGGCCACTGCTGCATCTTAAAAAAACCACTTTGTAGATACCAACTCAATTAAAGCAAGTGGTGGTGGGTTGACTTGCTGCAGGCTGTGGGTTTAGCTGGAAAAAGTCAGCACATGCCTGAGGCTCCTGTGCATCCTGAGGATGACCCCAGGAAAAGGTTTTGGGACTAACAAACTGTGTAAAAAAATCTATATAAGCTGTTCTTGATGGAAAGTTTGTGCTTTGCTAAATTATACTATTTCATGAAAAATGCCACCTCCTCACAGTAAGATGCAGATTTTTGTTGTCAAAAGGTAAGTTATAGAAAATGAGCACAGAGCCAGGGTACAAGGATTTCTTCATGTGGGATGCTGGGTTGTCTTGTGGGATGGATCATCTTAGCTAGCTGCTCACACCATAACAGCAGCAGGAAAATGAGACTCCTGAATCAGTGCTGTTGTGAAACACAGCAATACTCACAGCCAAACTTTCAGAGGAAAGCTCATATTTTGTCTGAAAGTTGGTAATTTCCATGGAAATATCCATAAAATCTCTTATTTACATTTTGGTTGTGAAAATAGTTTGCTTTCTGACCATCCCTAGGGAGGACCATCCTGGGAGAGGCAAGGGTGTTCAGCTCAGGGGTGTTCAGCAAGGCAGAGGGCAGAAACAGCAGTGTGTTTCAGAGGGCAGCAGTCATCAACATCCAACCTGGAGTTACAGGAGGGGTTTATAAACACCAGGCAGAAAGGAAAACCCCGAGATTGCCTTCACAGGGCAGGCAAGAGAGCATCTTTTAATAGGTGGCTCTAAGCAGAGCTAAAACATATTAATGATGAGAGAAGTGCCTTTGAGAGAGAGGCTTGGAAATGTGAATTACAGGGTTCACAAAGAAACTTTCTTCCACAATACACACATTTCTTTAAAAGCTAGAGATGTGAAGGAGACTGAGAAAAATCAAGGCAAATCAAAGCTACCAGGTGAAACAAAAACTAGCTGTAGTCCTCCTGCCATTCCTCTGTAGGCTCATTAATAGGACTTCTCTCCTGTTTTTTACCACCCTTCTTGGTGAAATGTCTCTGCAGCACAGCAGAGACTGCTGCTGCCTCAGCCCAGAGGAAATTTGCCAATGTGTTCAGAAGCTGCTAAGAAAAAAATGGACATACAGGAGAACCCTCTGATCACATTAGGCTTGTTTCCTTCAATGCACAGGCTAACAGCAAACCTGTACTGCACACATGAATTGGTGGCCCTGCTGAGTCTCCCACTGGACTTGGATGGATCACAACTTGTGTGGTCAATATTAAGAAGACAAACAAGGGCACAGCTTCTCAAGGTGATAGTTTAAAAGTCTCTTTTACAAAGAATGAGGAGAGGCAGAGAAAGGTCAAGCATTGTTCAGGGGCAAACTGAGGGAGTTAATCTCTCTTGTTCTCCTGCTGTGACCATGGCATCACAGCACAAGAAATATTTTTGGTGTGTGATACTCAGTTTCACAAACATGTGAATCCATAACTGGACCAAAAGAATCAGACAAAGAAGCTTACCTAAAATACTTCAAAGTGCACAGGGTCATTACTAAAAATTTGTTTTTTAAAATTTTCAAAGCGACACAAAATCTTGCCCAGCCCTTAACACCTGCAGATAGTAACAGCTGCATAATCTCAGTAATTATGCAAACAACGTTCTCTAAGCTCAATTTAACTTCCCCCATCCTTTCCCTCAGCTAGAAACTTGGTGCTAATAAAAAGCCTATCTGTGTTTATTTAAAGAAAAGGGAGATGTTGGCAACATCATTTCAACCAAATGAAGAAAACAGAACTGAAGACAGAGTTCTACTGTCTTATATCCTTCCTTGATGCTGTTAAAGGACTGTGCGGTAAAAATCTGGATTGATTTACTGAAAATGTGGGATTCATTAATTTTCCTATCCAGGGAAATCCACACTAATATACAGTTTTTCACCACTCCATGTGAAGAATTTGGTTTTGAAACACAAAAGCTGTTAAATTCAATGTATGGCAGTAGAAAAAGTGGGAGTATGACCAGTGCACAAGTGCAACAAATTTGCCTGGAATCCACCTTCTTCCACAGTGTGGGGAAAACCTCCCCTTTCACTCTAGGCTCTAAAACACTATATATGTATCAAGATGCATCTCAGATAAGAATATTTAGGGCAGAAAACCTAGGCTTAGTCTAATGCTTATGGGACCACTGAACCAAAAGGCTAAGCTGTTCTAGGTAACTCCTCTTCAATAAGAGGCTTACTGATGTTCCTGCATGTGAGAAGCATCTTCCCTGATGTGGGAAGTACCAAACCACAGAACAAACTTTAAGGTAGAAAAACTTAATTTTTCAAATTAGTTTCTTAACATCTTAAATAGTCCATATGGCAAAGATGTTTATGAAATTACTTCTGCAGCTTGGATAAACCCCAGCAGAACTCTGTGATGTGTAAGAAACTGTAAATATTGCACATGATCCAAAAAAGCTGCCCTGCATCTTTGTAGAGAACAGAAATTTCTGTCTTCCTTGCTAGGCATTGACTGCACACTGACTGTGAGCACTTCCCCTGCAGTCAGTCACATTGGAGGGATGGTAGGAAAACGTGGTTTGTGTCTTCCTCTCCCAACAGTTCCATGCACTGGGAGAATCTGTGTCAGAGAGGGCTGCAGAGGGGAGCCTCTCCAGCATTTAACACCAGCAACAGAAAGGGAAAGGGAGGTTGGAGATGGTGGCCTTTGGGGACCTTGTCCCTGAGGTGTCACGTCACAGTTTGCAGCACCTGCAAAAAAGGCACAGCTCGTCCTGAGGAATTGTGCATGTGGAGTCCTGTCTGCTTTTTACTGCTAGGAGGGGAAATTCCACATTAGGTAATTCTCACCCTGCACACCCAAAAATAATGTAGGCACTACTCAATGAGAGTGGCAAATTGCAGCTTCTTGTTATTTGTGTCCACAGCTTGAGCCTGGTGCTTTCCAGCCAGAATATCCCCGGCTTGGTTTGCATTGGCTTTTGAGTTTTCTTTTGTTCACACATGGGTAAGATTTCTCCTTTGCTTAGGACAGACTCTAAGCTCTCTGAATGGGTCTGCCTGATCCCATCCCTCCAAACCACTTTATGCTTTGTCCTCCAGACTCTTTTACAATTGAGCAGAGTGGATGTTGATATGCACTGTGGGCCAGATTCTGCCATTCTTCTCAGTTGGAGATGGTCATAATTCAAGTTTTGGTGACAGGGTACTGCCTTAGAAATGCAAGATCATAATGTGGACTTCCAGTATTTGTTGTTTCCCATTTAGAGCTCTTGCAAAAGAAAAAAAACAAAACCAAAACCAAACCAAAAAACCAAACAAAAACCCAAACCACTCAGAGGTCCTTGTTGTCAAGCACTCTATAAATCTATGTGATGATATTTTCATTTACTTTTTATTTACTAGTTTAAAATGCCACCTTCTGTGATTTATGTCTTGCAGTGTTCACCAGCAGCCTTTAAATATATCATAGCAATGATTTATCAACAATTTTCAACAATTCCCTATTGGAAGTGAGGTTTTGTGTGAAAAATTAGGAATTACAGCACTCTCTCTCACATCAGGCAATAGCTTTTGACTAATAAATTTTGCACCCAGACATTTACCACTTCTTTAGTTTGCAAATGATGATCATGATTCTTAATGGTACAATGTTAATAATAATTAGAAAAAAAAAAAGGAGATGGCTTTCCAGAATATGACTGAATAGGGCTGAGTGCTTTGTTCCAGTATCCAGGACTTTGTCAGCTATTACCAGGCAGTGAATGAACATTTATTCAGCTTTGAGAGGACCACAAAAGATACATGATTAGGATGAATTTTAATTATTAGCTTCCAGTGTGTGAATGTCGTAGCAATGCAGTGCCCTCAATTTGAGAGACTGCCTCTGCCCATCCACGTGTAATTTCTTTGCTCCACACAGAGCCCAGTGTTAGCCAAGTTCAAAGGAGAGTAGGGATAATTTATGACTCTTATGCTTTCACTTGTTAGTCATCAAGATGAAATTAGGTCCAAGAGAAAAAATGCTCAGAGGATTGGCTCCAGCTCTGCATGCCATAAAATTAGATGCCAGAGTGAGACAGACTCCATGGGCAGTTCTGCTGCCCTGCTGGACCATTTCCATCACCGATGGAGAGTGACAGGCAAACCCAAAGGGAAATCAGCCAATGTGATGTTTGAATGGCTGTCAGAAGTGCCTCTCTGGTGGCAGCAATGGGACCTGGGCATGCTGTGTGCTCAGCATGATGGTGCTAAGTGAGGTGAAACCATGCCTTGCTCACCCTGTTCATCTTTTTTTTCCCTTGTTGTTGGTACTCCACCTGGCTTCAGCTAGACATTGCTATTTAGAAACTAGAGCCAGTCTTTGCTAAGTTTATACTAAGACCAAACTCCCCGGTGCTTAATATATCTAAAAGGAGATTTTCTTTTTCCCTCTTTCCATGGGAAGGTGCTGGATTTTGTCCCACCTACGTCTTCCCAGTTCAAAATCACATCTGAGCATGCAGAGCAGAGTTAGTGCTCCTGAGGTCTCATTGAGAGCCAATGCCCAGCATCCAATGGCCTTTAAAGCTCATCCAGCTCTGCAGGGACTCATGGTTCCAGAGTGAAAAAGGAATCAGAGAGAGTCTGTAGGGTTTAAACCTTTTCATATCCTTTCTGCAATTGAACATCCTTTGCAAAATGAAAGAATCATCATTTCATAATTCTTTTTGCATAAGGAAATTACATGAAAACAATACACCTTTTTTTGAATGTATTACATGAGCCCAGAAGAACCATAATCCCAGAGACAAATGAAATATCTTTTTGAACTTCCATGCATGCATGACAGAGGATGTATAAATCCAAGTTATGGAGCTTGTTCTTTGCTACAAGTGAACTACTTGGTGCTGGAAGTGTAGCCACATATGAAGTTGTATTAGTTGTAGAACTACAGTTGTCTGTAGTAGGTTTGTCTACAGAAGAGGCAGGATTTGGTTTATTTGATTGGGTTGTTTTTTTTTCCCTTTTTCTTTCATAATATAGGCATTTAGATTCTTTCAAGGTCTGACTGGGATGCAGTTAGCTTTCTTCATACCAGCCTGTGTAGTGCTGGGCTTTGCATTTGTGGCTAAAAAAGAACTGAGGAGACATCAGTGTTCTGGCTGCTGCTGAGCAGTGACTGCACAGCATCAAGGCTGTCTTGCCAATCCTCTCACCCCAAAAATGACCAGGCTGGGAGTGGGCAGGAGGCTGGGAGAGAGAAGAGGGCAAAGGAATATCCCATACTTCAGGAGGTTGTACTCAGTAATAAAGGCAGAGAAAAATGGAAGAATGAGGAGACATCATGGTTGTGATGTTTGTATTCCCAAGCAATTGCTATATATACTGAGGCCCTGCTTCCTAGGAAGTACCTGCCGATGGGAAATAGGGAATAAATTTCTCTTTTAGTTTTGCTTCCCTGCACAGTTTTTGGTTCTCTTACTCAACCCATGAGCTTTTCCATCTCATTTTCTCCCCCATTCTGCTGAGGAGAGGGAGTGAGAGTGTCTGGGTGGGTGTCTGGCAGCCAGCCAAGGTGAACCCACCACATCCTGCCAGCACAGCGTTCTGCCAACAACTTCATAAGCCTTCAGCCTTTGTGTGACTTCACAGTTGGATGTTTGAGATTTTAATTTCTGTATTGCCAGTGACAAATTGAGAGGTTGAGTTTTACCATGAACTGTGCTGAGCCTCAGAGGGGACCATCATGACAGTAAAAGTAGGATAGGCCTTAAAATGGTATAAGGCAGGGAAAGCAAAACCAAAGGCAAATGCTGTTTGTGATTAAAAACAACAGGGAACCAATTCAGAATAACTTTTTCTCCTTTTAACCAGTGTTAGTTATTCTGCACACCTGTGCCAGACCCCCAGCTGAAGCTGCACAGCTCGAGGGCTCTTGGCTTGCCCAGCTGCCCATGCCAGAATTTGGACAGCTGGTGGGTGCCACTGTGTCAGCACTATCCTCGACCAAAATATACACTCCTTACACAAAAACCAGAAATCTGAGGAGATCCTCCAGGAGGGGGCTTAGGAACAGAGCCTCAAGCTGGGGTTTTAATGACCCTCTATGAATAACCTGAGAAACAAGATCATTAAACCTATTCTTGCAGGGATTTGCTGTTACATTTTTTTTTTTCCTTTCTTAGTTTTCACAGAATCTCAATGACTCACCTGAAATTTTTTCTCCTCCAACATCACTTGTGTCTGACATCAGAAAGCTGATTTTCCTTGTCCCTTTCCAGGACAAGACCAGAGGCAGCTGAAATTGGGTGGGTGAACCTGTATTTGTCAAGTTTTCCTCTTGGGCATTTCAGATGTTAGGACAAAGAACACTCAGTAATGCTTAGCATGGTAATAGACATCATTCTTTTATGTAACTTGTACAGACAGCAAGCCATCCTTACTCATTGATCTGACTAATAACATTGTTTAGGCATCTCAAGATACCCCCAGGTGCCTTTTGGGATTTATTAAAGTTCCTGAACAGGACAAGGTCATAGGTACCCTACACCCAGACCACTGCTTCAATGGGCAGGATGCACTCCAGGAGTGGATCCCACATGATCCAGGGGAGCCAGAGGAGCTGACAGCCATCACTGCCTAGCTGAGAGCAGCACCTGGCTGGGAGGTGAGGCTGTTCAGCACTGCAGGCAGAAGCCCCACATCCAGACAGCTGGCTGAGAGCACTGTGGATTGGAGGCCCTGCCCTTAGCATGGGCACCTGTGTTTTCCCATGTCCTTCTTTCAGTGCTGTAGGTTTGGGGGTCCTGCCTGCCTCAAACACCCACCATAAACCCAGCCTGGCTCCACAGCTTAGGGCAAGGGATTCAGTGCAAGGCAAGGCACTTCTGCTCCCTTCATTTTAATGAACTTTATGCATTTTGAGCTTTTAAGCAATGAGTGTCTAAAAACACACATCCAGTTCTGCAGCAGTGTCACGTAGGTAGAAGGTGTGGTTTACAGTAACTCAGTTACTCCCATAGTCATAATGATCATAGAACCATAGAACCATAGAACTGTAGAATGGTTTGTTTGGAAGGAACCTTAAAGATCACATTGTTGCAACCCCCTGCCATGGGCAGGGACCCCTTCCCCTAGACCAGGCTGCTCAGCCCATCCTGCAGCCTGCATTTAACACTTCCAGGGATGGGACAACCACAAGTTCTCTGGGCAATCTGTTCCAGTGCCTCACCACCCTTGCAGTGAAGGATTTCTTTCTAATATCTAATCTAAATCTGCCTCTTTCAGTCTGATTATGCGCTGTCAGACTTAGTGGTAAGCCAGGCTTTTACAGCCTCTAAAGCCTAAATGCTCAGGTGCTTATCTGGATTGCTTAAGCTAGGAAAAAAGAATTCCTATGTTAACTGCAATATCTTATTTCAACTGAGATTTTCATAATTTCTTTTGGACTCTGCAGTTTTATCCATCATTGTATCTGATAAATCTGACTCTGCTAAACTGCAGAGGTTATAAACCTGTAAAACAGTGCGGCCTCAGCAAAAGCACAGTAGTGAAGTCTGGGAGAACTGGATGTTTCAGAAACAAAATGGAATTTTACTGTGTATGCTAAAAATAATGTAAGTGCATTGGCTGGGACAAGGACTCCCAGATAAGCTGAAGCAGCAAAGCAGAAATCCTTCATTTGGTGATCAGAGACACAGAAGGGTTTGCAGGGAAACTTCTGGTGAGGATAGTTGCTGGTAGTGATTTCTCCAGCCCCAAAGCTCCCTGAGCTTTTCCAACATTTCACAGCCGTTAACTGAACTTCCCATAGGCAGAGCATCCCACAGGATGGCCTAAAGTCTTCACCTCTCTGTTTCTCAGCATCCTTCTCATCATAAACTCTTTCATTTTGTCCCCTTGGGTTCCCCAGCTTTCAACTGAGAGACCTCGGGATCAATTTGCCAGCGGCGCAGAACCAACGTGTGCCAGCCCAGCTCGGTGCTGATCCCCTCTGTGAGAGCAGAGCAGCTCCTTCTGCTCTCATTATGTAGCACTTGGCCTTGGGTTTTCCTTGAGCCACTTGGGGTACTCCTGTGGCTGTGCTTATCTGGGGGTGTGTGAGTGTCCATTTTGCTTTTGCAGCTTCCAGGGAAGCAGAAGCCATCCTAAGGCCCACCAGAGTGATGCTTTGGGAGTGTGAAATTGGTGTCTGTGCTGCAGGCTCTGGGGAACAGCACAGGAGCTTGCAGGCACAAAGGCAGCTTGGGTAGTACAAGGGGTTTGTGTGCTGGAGAGAAACAGACCTGAGATTGCTTTGTCCTTTATATCTTTTTTCAGCAAAATGTGGTGTGCAGTATTCCTATGAAGTTCCTGTAGAGAGGATGTATGTGGTATTACCTGGCAGGCTTTTACAGATTCACTCTCTGTGGCTCAGGGGTTTCCCTCAGTAAGTAGCTGCAGACAGACCATCATGTTAATAGTCTTTGGTGGTGTTTCATGAACTGTTCTAATACCCTTTTGAAATGATTACCATATCTTCACTTTGCATTATCCTGTGCCACTGAGTTCAATGATATAATTATGTGCCGGGTGAAAAAGTTCTTCCTAATCTTTGTTTTAAACCTGCTACCAGACCATGCCACTCTTCCCAGAAAAGCAGCAAGTAGGGAACAACTTTCCCTATTTGTTTTAGCAAAAGTGTTTTCACTTTGGAGCCCTATGTATCCTTTCAATCATACAATTTCCAAAGTGAACTCCTAGTCTCTTTAATCATTGTTTCATTTGGGTGTCATGCCATCCTGCTGCCCACCAACACTGCTTCCAACTCTATTGTATTCCTTTTGAATTGCACGACCAGAGTGATACTCAGTATTCCATGAGTATATACTCTGGGGATTTTTACAATGGCATGATGGTATTGTCTGTTTTTTTCTCTATTGTTTTGTTAGCAATTCCTTCAGTGACTTTTTAACCACTGCTGAACATGGAGTTACTCCCATAGAACTAACACATGGTTTCAAGATTTCTTTCCTGGTTGATTAAACCTTCTTCATACTCCATTAGATATAGCTTAAGGTTTTGGGTTTTTTCCCCTTGTGCATTTTTTTGCAGTTACAGATACCAAAATTTGCCTGCCATTATCTCCATGTTGTGTGATCCCTCTGCAGCTCTGCAGCATCAGCTTGTCTCCAGCTTTTCCCCAGTTGAGCCTGGCTGCTCTGAATCGCTCTGCACCTCCAGTGAACTTGTTACTTCACTTGTCCCCCTTTTCCTCTCCAGGTCATACATGGATATGCTATTTAATACAGGTCTCTCAAATCCTCACCAGATCCTGCTGGGAAATTTGTTTTACTGTAAACTTGGACCATATCTGTGTCCATTGTGTTACATCTTCTCACTACTCACTGATTCAGAGGAGTGTGTTCTCACGTGTATCCTGACAACTCAGATGCTTAACAGTCTTTGATGAGGAGCTTGTTCAAAGCCTTTTGAAAATCAGAATGTGTACACCTCCAAGAAACCATCCACTTGCTTGCATATTAATGTCTCATTTCCTTGGTTTGAAGTGAGTATTTCTCATTTTATGTGAACACTAAAATGATTTTCTTGCATGTCTGCATAGGGTTTGAGGACTGTTGTGTATAAATGCCAGAGAAGATCATTGACAAAGAATAGCTTGCAGCTACATGTCTGTTTACTGAATAAGTTTAAGTTAACCCACATTAGCTGACTTTGAATTATTTGGTTATATTATTGCAGTTTATTTGATTGAGAGGAGAGAGACACTTCTTCATTCTTTGGTAGTGTGTGTTTGATGAAGAGATCAGGCCAATGATATTTCCAGTCCATTCTGGTCATATTACCACTGAACAATTCAATTAGTGACAAAGACTGCACCCAGAGAAGTGGTACCTGGACCTTGAACTCTCCATCTGTCAAACCAGAAAAATAATCACCTCCAGTCCATGCCAAAGATGCCATTATCAGCAGACAAGACACAGTCCTTTCTTTTTATAAAAGGGCAGATTGCAGGCTTTGGCAAACCTTGTAACAAAAGACAATTGTAGAAATATTTCAGTTTTGTCTTTGTCATGCAGGCATAAAGTAATTTAGAGCCATATTAAGGACTATATTTTCATCTCCATGTCTTAGAATGATTTTTGCTTTGGAAATACCTCTGTGCCTTACCTATAAAACACAAATAACCTTTGCTCTGCCAAGACCCGGCCATGAAGGCAATTGTGGATGACTGCTATTATAAAACCTCACATAATAAAGCTGGTTATGAAAAGAGGAAGAAGACAAAATGTTAATACTTATCACAATATCACCTGTAAGTTTTATCATTGTTTCCTTGAGATGTAGTAACAGACACACAGCCCGAAGCAAAAAACATGAGATTCAACTTTGGCTGTTGAAAAGTTTGTAAAGACACCTGTAGAAGAAAAGGAAAGGGAAAAAAGAGACTTTTTTGTCTCTTTACTGGACATGGAGCACCAACTCGTGTCTAGTGACAGACACAGGCAACAAAAAGGGAGGTTTCACAGGGAAGATGCAAGCAAGCTTTGAACATCTTGGCTGGGGCTGGCATGAAGGAATGATCTCTGTGTTTCCAGAGACACGGCAGGTAGATGATTGAGGAAAAGGTGCAAGAAGTATCAGAAATAATCTCACAAGAAAAAAGAACATGATTATCGTTTGACCTAGAATAAAAAAAGGTAGACACAGCTGCTATGGAGGTGGATCTCTATTGTTAAACATGCCCTTGTTCAGGAAACTTATTTTATCTTTTAGAATGTCATTCTATGACTGCCTATCAATTTAAAGTAAACATTTTATTCTCCAACCCTGATTAGTGCTAAACCTGATTCTGAGTGACTTGGCTGGCAGCAGATGACTCCTCTGGAGGTCTAATGCAGGCAAACCCAGGGTCCAGGAGCCCTAAATAATTATCCAGATCTTTGTGCATTGCTACAAAACAAGGGCTGTTCCTACTGACCTTGAAATAGAATGGGTCTGGGTAAAAAGATGAAATCAGTGAGATGGAAAAGAAGGAATGTGTCTTGCAAGGGCAAACTGGGGAGTTCTGTGCTAAAGAGGAAGATGCTTCAACCCTACAGGGTTTTAGTAATATACTAGCAGAATTTAATGGACTTCAAGATTGTGATCTGGTCAAAAGTCCTTTGCATGCTAATTTCCAGAACATTTAAAAACAGAATACCCATTAAAAACAGAATACCCAGACTTTTGAGTGTCAGGAGCAAGAAAAAAAAAGCTTTCTATGTCTGCAGTAATAATATAAAAAATAATGTAAACTACCAGCAAACCTCTACTTCTCTTGAGAATTGTGATAATGGAGAAACTTGTTTTTTATATTAGCTCATTATTACATGTATTTTGGGCCAACAGGCATTGTCTATATTAAGTAATTAATTGCTACCTGAGTCTTAAAAATTTTAGTCTGGGGCAGTGTAGTTGGTTGACCCTTAGCTGAATTCCAGGCATTCACCAAAGCTGCTCTCTCACTCTCTCCATGACTGGACAGAGAAGAGAAAATACAACAAAAGGCTCATGAGTTGAGGTAAGGACTGTGAGAGATCACTCACCAAATACTGTCATGGCCACAACAAACTCAGCTTGGCGATATTTATTAAATTTATTACTAACAAAATCAGAGCAGAATAATGAGAAGTAAAACAAATCTTAAAAACATCTTCCTCCCACCCATCCCTCCTTCCTGGGCTCTACCTCCTCCCCTGCAGCAGGGCAGGGAGATGGGAGATGGGGGTCACAGACAGTTCATCACATGTTGTTTCTTCCACTGCTCATGGAGAGGAGTCTTTCTCCTGCTCCACTGTGGGCTCCCTCCCACAGGAGACAGCTCTTCACAAACTTCTCCAATGTGAATCCATCCCACAGACAACAGTTTTCCCCAAACTGCTCTGGTGTGGGTCCATTCCACACCGTGCAGTCCTTCAAGCACAGCCTGCTCCAGTGTGGGTGCCCCACAGGGCTGGTCACCAGTCCTACCAGGAAACCTCCAGCCTGGGCTCCTCTCTTCACAGGTCCCTGCCAGGACTCTGCTCCAGCATGGGTTTCCTATGGGTTCACAGCCTTCTTTCAGGCATCCTCCTGCTCCAGGTGGGTCCCCTCCATGGGCTGCAGGTGGATCTCTGCATCCCCTGTGGATCCCCATGGGCTGCAGGGCCACAGCTGCCTCACCATGGTCTCACCATGGCCTGCAGAGGAATCCTGGCTCTGGAACCTGGAGCACCTCCTCCCCTCCTTCTCCACAGACCTTGTGTCTGCAGAGTTGTTCCTCTCACATCTTCTCACTCCACTCTTTTCTGGTCCCAATTGCATCTGCACAATTTTTTTTTTCCTTTTTAAATGTATTATCAAATAAGCATTACTATCATTCCTTACAGGCTCAGCCTTGGCTGATGGTGGGTCCATCCTGGAACTGGGTGGCATTGGCTCTGCTGGACATGGGGGAAGCTTTCAGCAGCTTCTGACAGAAGTCACCCCTGTATACCCCCACACCAAATCCTGGCCATGCCAACCCAATACAGTTCATGGTGGAATTTTGTACTTGCCAGCTGCAAAATGCACCACTCTTATTGATAGAGTCAACCTCCACCTGTACTTGTTCCTGTGATTCTTGCTGCTCTTCATGTTTAAAGATGATTTTTATCATTGGGATATGTTTATTTCAAAGCATTTGAAGAGATTGGTTTTATGGAGATTAGCATCATTATTAAAATGGTGCTTATTTTACTAATCTCTATTATGCAACTGTTCATTCTTGATTATTAATAAGCATTTCCTTTTGATAGAAACACTTCCACAGCAACCAATTATAGTGCTTTGTGCAAACACAGGATTATGAATTCCAGTGGGGAATAAACAACAAGTGCAGTGGAATTTTAAAAACAAAGAGCTTGTTTTCATGCAAATGCCTCAGTGCTAAAAAATGGGGAAAATTATATGCTGGAGAAGCAGAAGTTCCTTCCAATTAGAATGTTTTTCAACAATTTCCACAAAATGTCTAAATTAAGAACTTAGCCCTGTACTGCTGGAGCAGTACATCTCATCTGGTATTCTCTCCCCAGCAGCAGCCAATGTCAGAAATGTGTAATCACAACTCCTCCCCAGATCCATTTTCCCTGAAAAGACTCACTGGATGTCATAGCTGGTCCAGTCTGCCTAATTAGGCAGGACTACAGCCATTTCCAAGCAGAGCTTTTTACTGAGCAGATCCAGCTGAAAGAGGATGCCCTGACTTTGTGATTTGTTTCCTGGCTCTAATACTGTCTATCTTGGGCAGTGCAGCTGGAGCAAATGGTGTCTCTGTTCTGCAAATACTTTTTGTATGATTAATGCTGTACCCTTGATGAGAGTTTTTGTATCTAATGATAAGCAGAGGACAAGGAATTTGCAGAACCTGGTACACATTTGCTCTTTGCTCTGCAAAGGGTGGTCTATCTGTGAGAGGTGAGCTTTGCAGCTTCTTTTAAACAGCTGATAATACTTAGGCTTAAACCAGAATACCATATATTACACGTGTCCAAGTATTAAGATTAGAATAAGATACATGCCAAAAATATTTCAAAACTGCTTATTTAATTTTGGTTTTATCAATCAGGAGATTTCCTCTGTATTCATTGCTTCAATTTACTGTTTATAGCTCCACAGTGTGATTTTTTTCCCCTAACAAATACAGCCTTGTACCCCTTACCCACAATAACGATTGCTTCAAATAAAATTTACTTTCTGCCTGTGAAAACAATTCCAAGGGTAAATAGCAATTTGCTAGTGTGTGCTTTAAATAAGCTTTATTTTGTTGATGTCATATGTGATTATTTGGAAAAGAGATTTTATTCCCTAAGAATTGGCTTGTGCTGTGAGGGAACTTGATCACTTGACAAAAGCAGACATACAGTTCCTTCATTGTAGGAAGAAAAAGAGTATAAATGTCCCATGGGCCCATTTCAAAGACACAGACAGCAAAATCAGAGAGCCTCCATCCTACAAAGGTCAGCCGTGCTCCTGATGCCTGGAGAGTGAACAGACACTTCTCTCCTGAGATGAATTTCCCTCAATTTCAAAAAAACAGGGTGGTGAGGCAAAGCAAGGATGGCACAGCATATAATGAGTTCTTCTTTGAGCTGGAGCTCTGCATTTCTAGTGTGGTGCAAAATGACTCAGAAAAACCAGGCAGACCAGAAGCCCTGCTATGGCAGGAGCTGTGTGTTACGGGCTGTATGGGATGCAGGTACCAGGAGGGATAAGCCATAAATCACTCTGCCAGTCCCACAAGGGCTATGTTACAGCAAGAGATGGCCCTAAGGTGTGGTGGAGGTTGGCAGGGATGTGCCTGGGATGTGGCCAGTGCTGCTGGAGCCCTTTGAGCCAGGATATGACACAGCTCAGTGCACCCTGGGATGAGCCTGGAAAATCAAGCCTGAGGCAGTGCCTGGCTGCTGCTGGGCCTCAAAGCACTGGTGCAGGATTGAAAGCAGTGCAGGAGTGTGTTCACATGAGGAAGGTACCAAGCCTAAGAGACCCTGAGCTTTTAATGGTTTTGAGTTGTGACTGGAGCAAAATTCTCTTGGGTCCCCTTTATTCCAAGTGCAACATGGCTGAAATCAGTGTGAGTGACCTCTTGGTTTGGTTCCCCACAAATAGCAATGTCAGAGCTACCTTAACTGCTGGGATTGTATTAACCTTGTCAGTTTTTCTCAGCCATCCAAAGGAATTCGGGGAGCTTAAAAACCAGAACAACCACTCTGGCTATAAAGTAACTGGGTCTTAACCTGCCAGCCTGGTCCTTACAGGGCAAGAGTTGGAATTTCACAACCACCATATCTCTCAAAGGATTCCAGTAGCAATAACAGAAATATAGGGGGTTTCCCCCCAGAAAATCCCCCTGAAAAATTCCTTTAAAGAGTCTGTAATTATTCTATTTGATAAGCTCTGATTTTCTCTGTTAGGATGCCTCTGGTTTTGTCATGAGCGAGAACCTGATCCTGCTGTAGCTGAAGTCAAGGGCATCTTCAGCACTTGTTGCAATGGAGCAGGTGCAGAGTTGCAGAGGATTCTGTCTGGGGACCCCAGAGTTCAGCAGGGCTTGCCTTGGCTGCTGTGGTGCTTTTGCCTTGGTGGAGGTGCTTTAGAGACACAAATGGTCCCTCAAATTTTTTTAGAGCACCAGTGTCAGTAAGGTCAGCTCTTGCTGTTCTGGGACAGGGGGTGACTGACTTGGGAGCAGGACTGGTTCCCAGGCACAGATGCTTTAGTGTGATTTGCAAGCCTGGCACACATCTGCAGACTGTGCCTTAGCAGCAAGCAGACAGTATGGCATAAGTATAAAGCCAAGGGTTTTATTTTAATTTTTTTTCTCTTTTGTTTCCTTCTTCTTCCCATGAGTCTTTTAAAACTGGCTACTGTTTTTAAGCACAAAATGGTTTGTGCTTCTTCACAGGAAGGCATTAGACTGCGAATGTCTCTGACTACTGGGCTGACCAAAGCTTTTTTCCACCTCTGCTTGGTGTTCTGCAGTGGCTCTAGCAGTCCTGTGTCAGGCTCTTCATGAAACTTTTGCTTATCCTGAAAGCTGCAGTTTTAAACTTGTCTTTTATTCACTCCTTGGGAAAAACCTTGACTGCCCTAAAGCTCTGCCACCTCTTGCTATTTCTGGAAGTTCCTGGCAGCTTGGTTGTGGTTCTTAGTTCTGGCTTGAAGAGTGTGCTCACATGATTAAAAACCATCACATTTTCTTCTTCACACTAGTGTTCTGTGGGAGCAGGGAAATATCTCATATGCCACATATGGACCAGGCTCTCAGAAAACCCACAACAGAATGAGAAGAGGATTCTATGAGTGCAGTTTGACCACCTTCAGCTACACACATAGAGTCTAGTGGACACTGTTGTCTAGTGATGAGTAAATTTGCCACCATCAACCACAAAGACACTAAATATGTGTCTTTACTCAGGATTGAGGAATGAAACCATCGCAAATGGTTTTTTATTAAGTAGCTGTTTGTATTGTTTTTTAACACTTAAAAAAATTTAGTAATTATACTGTACTCTGAGCAGTGATAATTGGAACTTAAAGTTTCAACAGCATGAAAGGGATCTCACATTGGAGCTGGTCAGGAAAGCTGAAAATACAAACAAAGAGCTTGATCTTTTCCCACTGCTGTAGCCTTTTTTCCCTGATTTTGCATAGTTCCTGCCCTTCCGCCTCTCACCAGGGATAAACCTACTGACCTCATCAGCAGATGTATTTTTAGATGTATTGTTTCTAGCTAGAAGGTTGCAACAGAGAGGGCTGTTAACATGTGTTACTTTGAGTTTGTGCTTTTTGTGTTTCAGAATACAAATAACTGCAGCCTTCAGCACCTTTGAAGGGGATGGCCTTGCTGCTCTTTCCTTGCTCTTTTATGGACTCACTTGGCAGATGAAAGTTCTCACCATCAACAGAATAGTCTTGGGTTTGGCCACTTTTGATTTGGAATGTATTTGATATAGTTTATAACACTGCTAAATAAACAGAATGATTACCTTGGATTTGACTGCCTCTAAAACAGAAGGCCATAATGTGTAACATGGAAATAGATGTTTAGTAATTAGTACTTATTATGCAGCATCACAGAGACCCTCATTGTCAGAGCACACACTGACACTGCTCACCTGCCTCATGCTTTACCTGTACATTTTCTTACTTGAGTGATAATGTTAGAATACAAGATGTGCCTGGAAAGCTGGGACTCCAACTCCTTCATGGACAAGATTAATTTTGAGTTACATTTGTACAGGAAAAATTAAGTGGAAAGAACTGAGAAGCTTTTATAGAGGGCCTGTTTCATTAATATTCTTCTGCAACCTGGTGGGACAGAGCTCTGATTGTCATCTGTATACCACTCCCTCCCCTGTTCTGCTGGGTTTGTTGACCATAAAAGCATGCTCCTAATTTCAATAGTAAAATAGAGAATTTTTATGGAATAGGGACCAATTCAAAATAATTAGGGACAGCCCTCAAATATTTAAATTGTATGACAAATTAATAAATACACTAACTGATGGTTATGTTGACACATGTGGCCAAACACCTCCCTCTCTTCCTCTTCAGGGCACAGTCCCCCTGTGCTGGGTGACCCCATCATCCATGTTCCAGATGAGTAAAGCAATGAGAATACACCTGGTTTGGGCTGTGCAGTTGGACATGCCTTTCCCAAGGTGTGCAAGGTTTAAAGGCAAGGGACTGGTGAATGTGTCAGCAGATGCAGGGCTGCCTCCAACCTCCAGCCCCAAGCCCTGAGTGCATCCCAGCACTATCTCTGTGGGAAACAACCTGCTCCTGGGGCACAGTGTGGGTGAAATTGTGTCTATGTCAAGAAGGGAGGCTTGCACTACACATCTGGCCCAAGTACCAGAGCCAAGCACATAAAAGGGAGGGAGGAAGCTCTCTGGGCCACCTCTGCCACGACAAAGACGACTTGTGGTCTGCCCAGTGAGGACAGTCATGGGAACACTGGGAAAAGCAGCATAATTTTCCATGCAATTTCACTTCCTTCTCATTGCCTCTGTGGAAAGGATTCCATTGGCTGCTTTGTAGATGGTGTTATATATAGCCCAAACACTTACTGCCTCTACCTATATGGATACCTATTGTGTAGCAAAGAAAAACAGTGGAAGATAATTAATCCTGGAGGCCCACTCCTCTCACAAAAAATCAATAAAGAGTTTTCCTTGCTATGTTTCCAGGTAAGAGAAGAGAGGACAATTTTTATTACAACTGACAGTTCTCTTCCCTGGAGCAGAAAGGTTTTCCCTTACATCCAGCAGAGAGAATAGTGTTTTGCACCTGCCAGATGCTGTTGCCATGGCAATTGAACTTCACACTTACATTGGAGAAGCAAAGCCCCAGGAGTAGGTACAGAGCAAACACAGCAGAGAGGGTGCTCTGCTGGGGGCTGCCAGGTGGCCCAGGACTTTGCCTCCCTGTTTTCCCCATTCAATAGATGGGTAATTTAACTTTTCAAACAATTTTGGAAGGAGTTTCAATTGAGCAAATGATGCTGGCTGTGAATTTTCTTGCCAGCAGATTGTGTTTGGGCTGCTTGCCTGTGGCTCTGGATGCAGCAGTCTGCAGGAGCTGAGCTTGCCTTCAGGGCTCTGCCAGCCCAGGCTGCCCTGACACCTTGTGCCCTACTGGGCCTGTCCCCTCCTGTGCCCAGGCATACATGTTGTGGTTAGACAGCTGTAGGCTTTTTAAAGAACTCATCATTTCCCTGAATACCTTCACTGGTGCCTAAATATTCACAAGGTACCCTTGCAGGTGGCCCAAACCCACTCCAAAGTGCACAGGGGCCACGAAACCATCAGCAGGCAATTTATTCTCAACACCTCATTTCCCAAATGTCCCAAGCAAGTGCACATTTTGGCTGAGGACTTCAACACCAAACTTAATTCCCGAAGGATTTTCCATTGTTCAAACATGATTAAAGATCAAGTTAGGGAGTGTGTGGTGTAATGAGCACCCAGAGCACCCTTGGCTCAGCTGCTGCTTTGTTTGAGAGCACCACACACAGGAGGACATGACACATTGACCTTAATCATGGATTGGTGCCCCATCCTGCCAGGCATTGCATACATCCAGAGAGACCTGGTCTCGAGAGAAATCCCTGTTTATCACTGTACCTCTGGCAACAAGACAGGGTTATAATGTGGTGAGAGGTGCAGCTGACAACTGCAGAGTGCTGTGCACTCACTTGAGGAAAGGAACTTCAGTTGCACAGCACTATTCTTTTTAAAAGAGAATTTTCTATGGAAAATAAACCCCAAAGCTCAGAGAAATGTTAGAGGTGAGACATTTCATTAGGAGAAATGACTGGTAGAATTAAATACTAATCAAGCAAGCTACATTTGTTAGCCTCTAGGACCTTGAAGAATTAGCTTTCTTACAATTTCTACTTTAAAAAAAGGCCAAAATACATGATGGAAAAAGACTTCTGCTTTAAACAACATACTCCTAACTCTGTTAACCTCTAGTTACCTTGGCTGAGAGTCGTGCCAGTCTCTACATCTCACTTAACATGTTCATTTAAGCTACTGCATGCTCATATTCAGGTTCCTTCTGTGGAGGAACAGTCATTGCTCTTGAGGCAGACATCCAACCCCAGTCTGATGAACCTGACAAGTGCCTGCTCCCCTCTCTGTTTCCCAGATGGAAATGATGGGGATGGGCACCATCTGCACTGGCTGTTTCTGAGCTTAGATAAGTGGCATTTCTAAGCTTAGGTGACAGGTCTCACTGTCCAGGTCAGCAGAGAAGCAGCACTGCAGACAGGCTGCACTCACTGTGTTTCCTTGGAGGAAGTTGTGTTTGAATCTTTGTGGGAGTAAAGCATGAGATAAACTAAAGGAGTGAATGGAGGCAGAGGGTGCTGAGCTCTGACTACCCCAGTGAGCTATCCCAGATCCCTCTTAACACAGGAGAAAATGTTTCTTTGTTCTTTTTCTGCTTGTTGGGCCTGTCTAATAACAGAGTACTTCATGGAACACTGTCTGTTTCTCTGGGTCTCCACAACAAGAATTCCTCTAGTCTTTCATGAAGACTGTCACAGAGCAAATAATAAACTGATCTGTCTGGGTAATTACAACAAAATCCATCACTTGAATGGCAGGAAGAAGGTAATGTGCAGTGGCTGAAGGAAGAGTCTTCCCTCCTCATCTTTAGCTCTGTGTTTCAGTCAGTCAGGCCACTCAGCTTTGAATTACCTCCCAGAAAATGCCACAGGAGCAGGGCTGAAGCACAGGTTAGTCTTAAAAAAAGGATCAGTGAAGAGTTTGGGTGGGTCTCAGTGCGGCTGCTACTTGTGAACATTTGGTTTCCTGGCATCAGCACATGCAGCAGGTGAGGATGGACAGCTGGACTTTTTCACTAGGGCATACTGAAGGGGTCAGACAGGCCAGTGAGGGATGTGCAAGGGCATTGAGAGAGGGATGTGGCTTTTTGAAAAACATTTGACCCCCAAGTACCACCCTGTTCCACCCTGAGGTAAGAATGGCTTATGCTTCATTTCCCATCCATACACCAGTTTCCCTGGAAAATGAACATATTGTACTCTGCAGAGGCGGACAATTTGCTGAATTTCATTTCACTCCTTCAACCTGCTTAATGAATAACAATAAGCTTGAAGGTTTCACTGGATTCCAGCACTGAGCTGAAATTTTCATTAACAAGAGGTTTTCAGACCTCACTTGAATTTGGTTCTGCCTGGATCACCTGCCTCTTGCCTGTCCTTGCATGGCTAAATTTTATGTTGCCAAACTAAACCAGACACTCCATGTTCATCTAAAAGGCAGAAAGAAATAATCTAATAGGAAACTCTTGAAAGAGATTTATAATGCCAAAAGTTCCTGCATGGACAGATTTCACTCTTCTGGTAGTTAATATGACTCATTTTGAAATTGGATAATTGCTATATGATGGTGAGTTCATCACTTCAAAACAAATCGAGGTGTGGGTGTTTTTATGTGTGCATGCAGGGCATTTGCATTTACTAACCATTAAAGAAAGTATATCTTCAGTCTACTAGTTCAACTGTTTCCCAAATTGTAGTGGAAACCCTGTGTAATATAAATAGTTAAGGCCCAGTCAAATGCTGGTGGTCTTCTGGATTCTGACCACCATTCATCCTGGGCAGGTGAGCTCTGTCAGCTCTGTCCAGGAAAGGGTCAAGGTCCTTGCAGGAAGGACCCAAATACACATGGCTGGATGCATGACTAAAGGCAAGACACAGAACTTGCAGTGGTACAGCCCAGACTCTGGCAAGACTTGATGTGGTCATCTGGGCTGAACCTGCAGTGAAGAGAGACAATCAGGGTAGAGGTAGAAAAGGATTCTAAAATAATCCTTTTTCCCTCATAAGCAATTCTTATGATTAACGGTTATCTTTTAATTTAAATATGCTTAGATTATACAATAAGTAAATATACAGGTATTCATGTACCTTTTCTCCTAGAGATTCTAGAAAATACGTCTTTAGAACTGAATTCTTGATCAAGTCAGGACCAGGCTGCTTCAGAACTTTTCAATGACATGGACTGGCTACAAGAGCAAATTAACTACTCCTAAGGTGGAGACAGAATGGAAGAATTCCATCCCATGTATTATTCCATTGGGTGAGGAAATGCAAATGTCTGAAGATTATGGGGATGTTGCTCTGCTTTCACTGAAGACCCAGCTTCTCCTAATATTTAACCTAAGTCCTACAAATCACAAAGGAATGCCCTGAACTTGAGTCCTTCAGAGATAAAATCCCATTTCTTAAGTCTTTCTCATATTCCAGAGAGACAGCAGAATTGGAAATTTTCAAAAGTGATCTGGGAAAGACCTTGAACAATGTTTTCAAGTTAACCTTGTTTGGAGCATAAATTTGGACTAGATGACCTGCACAAGTCCCCTTCGAGCTCAATTTCCCAGTTAATTTATCTTTCTCTGCAGGGGGATTCTCCCCAGACAGTTTCCATCTTTCCTGAAACACAGCATACTTACACAGACATTGAACTACACCTTGGCTTTGAACAAAAGTTATTTTGGATGGTTTATACACCTCAGTATTATCTTCACATAACAGTTCTCACTTGTGTTCAGCCTACGATGGATGCATCACAACCCCTACATCCTTTCCTGCATAACTCTCATTGAGTTTTTCCCAACCCAGTAGGTTTTAGTTTAATATTTTTGTATACCTGAATTAACTTGCACTTATCTTACTGAGATTTTTAGGTTTTTTTCAGCCTACATCTCCTGCTTGTTGAGATAATTTTGAATTCGAACCCTATCTTTTGATGTACTTTCACATCAAAGTCCCCTCAAAGCTTGGTATTTACAGATTAAATAACCAGGAGGTTATTAAACACTTCCTGATCTCTCCCTCTGTTCCACCTACTTCTTACAAGTGAGCCACAGAGGAAACATGAAAGACCAAAGGAAGATATTATTTTGCTATTGGATACTACTTTTGAGCTACATTTTCACTGAGAAAAATAAAATCCTCTGTTATGGCCACCCCTAAATAAAGGCAGTGTCATGCCCCAGAGCATGAAACAGTACAAGTCCTACCAGGATGAAGGGTCATATCCTTAATCAAGCCAGCTAACAGACTTGAGGCACACATTTTCCTCCTAAAGGGCAAGGTGCAGAAGGAGCAGTGGGAGAACAAGCCTGGCCCTTGCAGCACAGTGCTGAGAAGTGTGCATCAACATCTTCTGTCGAGCTGCTGCCTGCCTTCAGAGAGCTGTGCTGTTACCTCCTCCCACTGCAGGGTGTCTCAGCAGTCTCTGTGTCTCAGGCCCATGGCTTGTTGGCCAAATGCTTTTATTTCACCCATGCAGAAGAGCATCTACACAGCTGTTTCTTATTAACCAACATGTGGCTCACAGTTGTAGGAGCCATCTGTGCTGAGCACCATTTTGACTGCTGTCCTGATGCTTCTAAGAGTAGCCTTGCTCTCCATCTTCCTCAAATATTATAGAGCCCCCAAGACTACACAGCACATTTATTAAGAGAACAGAATTTGTTCCACACTGCTAGCACTCTCTGGGAACATAGCTCTGAAGCGAAATGCTTTTGCCATGCACAGATGTCAAGCCCCATAAGGCTACCAAGAGCCAGACAGGGAAATGTCAGCAGCCTGTTAAACAGGAGGTGGAGGGAATCTTTTATGATTATCTCCAATTAGCTGGAAATCTGAGAAAAAAAATCTTGCTAAAGAACTTTCGGACTTTTAATCACCACTTGTTGATAGCTACAGCTCTTCCCATCTAAACATAACAAGGGCACAAAGTCCCAAAAGCAGATCTGTAACCTTGACTTTGCAAGGAGCCAAAGGCTGGACTGTCTCTGCACAAAGCACTCCTTTGGAGCATGCAAATAAATCTGCCACAAACTTGCATCACATTTGTGCTGTAAACAGCTTTATTTTGTCCATGAAGTCAGCCCATCACCACCAGCAATGATGGGCCAGGAAGTAGCAGTTTACTTCCAGGATGCTACTGTTGGCCCTCAGTTGTTTCTCTCAGTGCTGGTCAGGGGGTTCTGCATCAAGCTCCCAGATTTAGGATACATCCTTGTTGTTGAAGGCCCATGTAAGTTCATGAAATTATCCTTGGACAGGTGCAGCATAAAAATAAGAATATATTGCCAGACATGGGAGTGGCTGTCAAGGGCAGCAGAATGGGTATTCCTTGGTGTTGTTACCCTGTAAGTGAGATAAGCTACCTGGGATGAGGGAAATCTAACTGTAAAAATAATGTTTTGTAGTTAATAAAATTAGAGAGAAAATGTTACAGTATTTTTGTGCCTATTCTCCTGCCATTTCTCCCTGCAGGCTATGGAAATAGTTTCTCCCAAAACACCCTATCTGCAGAGGTCAGAAAGGGCAGCTCACATCAGAGGAGGTCCTGGTACAGATACAGACACAACATTGTCTCTGCAGTGATGGCCCTACTGCTCGCCCCAGTGTCCTGCCTTCCCTCTGATCCTCTGCCAGGTTCTAGTTTTTCCAGCTCCACTCTTCCACTAAGCACATTCCACTAGAGAATACCAATTGGATCATTCCTGTTCTCACAAACTCTGTTCTATTACCAGTAATAGGCCACATTTCAAATATCTATGTAACAGAAAGAGCTAGCACTCCTACTTCTGCATTAGCTCAACTCAGTGTAGAAATCCAGTTTGTGTATCCAAGTTCAGACTTAAATGTCCAAATAGGAGACCCCACAAAGCCTTAAGTAGAAACTGTGATCCATAAGCCTACATGACTAATGTCAAGAGCATTTTTTACTCAAAAATCACTTTTCCTCTCAGAGATGAAAGCCCTTCCAATAATTGCTAAGGTAGGTTTAAGACTCAACATTTAAATGTTGTCTATCACAGCCTGTGTCCATGCTTGTACCCTTATTGAGAACCATTTTGGGGAGATTCAGCTCATCTAACAAATTCATAATTGTAGGTGTCTTCATCTGAACTAATCACTCTGGACTCCCTTTTATATTCAAGAGAGAGAAACAAGCAATTTATGCTGTGACTCATCTGACATATCTTAACATCTGTTTTAGGATAAAGTGAATCATGCTCTAGAGCTGTTCCTTTTCTTTCTTATTTTTTTTCTCAAGGCAGCTAGGTTTACTAAATTGAGCAGCAATATATACACTTCTCTCCCTTTCTGCCCTAGAATCCATCCAGATCACAACATCTCCTCTTAGGTTCTGAATTTTTGCTTCAGCTTTTTCACATATGCAGTTTGTGTTCTGGTCAGTGCTGTGCCATGGCTTACAATATGTTCACTGGTAAAGTCCTTTGGGAGATATCCCTCAACACTTTCTTCCTACATCTCCCCTTCATTCTGCAGCTGTTTCCTCATGTACTGCCAGGGAGTGAGCAGGACATCAGAACATCTCTGTGCCTTGTGAATGTCTGCAGCCTGAGTGAAACATTTGTATTTTCCTAGGGCTGGCTGACTTACACTCCTACTTTGCTTCTGTCTCCATGTTTTCCTGGTGTCCAGCTGAAGCCCAGTTAGGGGGTAGTTGAACACCCTCCTGTAGTTGTTCTAGTATTTCTCTAGAGTCCATACCTCTTTGATGTATTCTCATGGCTGCTGATCTTTACTGACTCCTTCTTCTGCATGCTGTTCTCTCTCAGGTCAGGGCTCCTCCAAGGCTCTCCCTGCCTGGCTTTCCCACCCCCTTTTATCCCAGTCATCTTCATTGGTTACAGCTGCAGCCCAATTAAGGCCATCTCAGCTGCAGCCCACCAAGGGCAACCGGGACCTCTGGGGCAAAGCCTCTATACAGAAATTCAAATACATTTCCTCTACTATATTTCCCCCTTTTCTTTTACGCAAGTTAACAGTTGTACAGATGTTAAATTACAATACAATACATTTTCTCATGACTCACAGGCCATGTACAACCCACATAGCTCCTTGCTCAAAGGCCCTACTCTTTCACAGCTCCCTGACCCAAAGGCTATGTTCCATGGCAGCTCTTGGCCGCCACAGCTCTCGGCTGTCTTATCTTCTGCTAACTATCACATCGGGGTCACCACTGCTAGTTGTTCTAGTATTTCTCTAGAGTCCATACCTCTTTGATGTAGTCCCATGCCTGCAGATCTTCACTGACTCCTTCTGCTGCATGCTGTTCTCTCTCTCAGGTCAGCACTCCTCCAAGGCTCTCCCTGACTGGCTAACCCGCCCCCTTTTATCCCGGTCATCTTCATTGGTTACAGCTGCAGCCCAATTAAGGACATCGCAGCTGCAGCCATCGAGGGCAACCAGGACCTCTGGGGCAAAGCCTCTATACAGATATTTAAATACAATACATTTCCTATACTATACCCTCCCATCCTCAAGTTAAAGAGGAAGAATACAACAAATGTAGTTTAGTGAGAAGGAGCCATATTTCAAAGTCACATTCTGCATGTGACCAGTCTCAAGTGAGCTCTGCAGAATGCAAGAGGAGCATTCTTGTGGAGAGCACCTGCAAGAGAGCATGAGAGAGGTCTGTGTGTGCCATTAGTGTTCTCAGCACAAGCTGAGAATCCTATTTTCTTGAACCTTGCTAGAATTTCAAATATACCTGCAATGCTGATTACCCATAGAGGTATTAGTACCATAGCACCATTACCAGATTCCAGCATGGCCTCAAATTGTACCTTGCATCACTACACCATTTACCTAGGTACCAGAGGCAAGCTGTATTCCAGACAGCACTAATCTCTTGGGTTTACATTGATATAGTATTGGGGTGAGAGCTGCCTGGGCCAAGCTCATGATAGAGATCCATAGGAATTCGCCCCCCCTGCAGAAATTCCAGAGCCAGATGCAGACTCCGTTGGGGTATGTGAGTTTACTTGCTGCTGAAGAGCTGCTTTGCAGGTGGGGTAAAAAGGCAATCGTAAGATGCATCTTGCAGTGCAAAGATGTGATCACCTCTGCTCCTGGAGATCCCTGAGGATCCCTGCAAGTCCCTAAATGTTTCTTTCTCCTTCAGCAGCAACTGGGAAGCTGGGTTGTTTCGCCCTGCTATGAGACATCTGAGTGGTGCAGAAGGCTGTCAAACCATCATTCTAACGTGAGGCAACAATATCCATCTTCCAGAGATGCAGAGAGGAGAAGGCAGAATCCATTGCTGCTGTGCCAACTGAGCAAAGAGATCATTGCTCATGCCTAGAAAGGCTCTTCTTAAATATCCACTGCAGTAGCTCATTGGGCTGCACAGAGATCCCACAAACTGAGCAATAAATTAACTCGCTCTGGATGGAAAAGGGACAGTCATGTAGGCTGATCCAGAGACATCCTGTGCTGACACCCTCTCTTCCTCAATTGTCAAAATTAGAAGCGCAGGAAAGCATGGGGTGGGATGCCCCTTCCAAGGGCACTTAAAATCACAAGGCTCACAACCCTTACCTTACAGGGCTTTTTTCACTGTAATATCATGTATGAGCTTTTGACATGTGACCTAGTTTTCTAATCCTCCAGTCACTTCCCATATTTCTTAGTACTTGTTGTTGTTCTGTATTGGGTTCTCTCTCTCTTTTTTTTTTTTTTTTTTTAATAGAAATTATAGAAGCCGCTGTGATCTAAAAAACTTTTGGACAAAAAGGAAGAAAAAAAAACAGGCAGAGGGATAGATTGCAACCTATTTCTAGTTTCAGAAAAAAACCGAGCAATTCTATTACTGAAAAGGAATCTGTAGTGCAATATTAAAAGATAAATTTCTTTGAGAATGAAATTACTCTAAGAAGGGTGAATATTCTATTGCATATGTAAGGTTGGTGTTCATCCAGGAGAAAAAAGGAGCTTTTATAAGGTCATATGAAACATTTGCAGCAGTAGGAAATGTTACTCATTTACATTCCACAGTTTTTTCTTCTTTTAAATATTTTCTAGCAAAGAAAATGGTTTCTGGCTAAGAGAACCTATTCACTAGATTTACTTTTCTCTTTGGTTAGCCCACTATGTATAGACAAAAATGTAGTTTTGCTATCTGCTAAATCTGAGCAGTATTTAACAACAAGAGCAGCCCAGCTGAAACAAATAGTCTTCTTTGTGGAGGAAGAGATAATTCAGTGAGAAAGTGGCAGAACTCCAACAAAAGGCTCAGTCCTGAGAGATACTTAGTAATCTGGCACTGATCCATCATGGCCCCCAGTCTGAAAACTGCAAATCTACCTGTGTCTGTATTGTCAAGCATTTCCTTAGGCACAATGCAAGAGCAAAACACCCAAAATCCTGCAGGACACAAGCACAAACAAGAAGAAGAAATAACCTGAGCACATCTTCTGGGTATAACAGTGGTCTATGAAATGCTAGGACAGCTGATGAGGTTCAAAAGGTTGACCTGAAGAAGTACCTGATTCATGTACAACTGTTGTGTGAGCCAGTTTTTTAATAGGCAATGACTGGTGAGGTAGCTCAGTTGCTACCAGCTGGTATCCTGTTCTTCATCTTTGGATATAGGCAGGAAGCAATTAATGTTAATCCTATTATACATGCTACATGGAAGATTTGAAAGCCAAAGACATTTCTTGGCACTTGCTTTTTTTTTTTTTTTTTTTTTTTTTTTTGTGGGGGGGCAGGCAGGGAGGGCATGTGGAGAGAGTATGTATATTCCTTATCTTCTTTTAAACATTAGCTCCTCAAAGTTTTCATAGTCTTGCAGAATATGGTGGTTTTTTTGTTCTAAATTGGTGTATTAGACACCATGTCCCAAATTCCCTACCAGATTTGAAAATTATGGTATTTGAAAACCAATAGTTTATTTTTTCAAGGATACTTTTAAATTCTATTTCTGGAGCTTTAAAGTTCTCTGAGCTTTAAAGATGTTTTCTTACCTCAATAAGACTGGAATGATAAATGCAAAAAAATTTGTAAGGCCATTCCATATTCACAGAGGTCTACCTGAATTTTTTAATCCTATTGTCCATTTAAGTAAGCCATTTTAGTGACCACTGGCCACTTATTGCTTTATAAGCATTAAAAAATTACTATTTTATGTCAGACCTTCATGGACTGCAATTATTCCCCAGCAGTGGCAAATCCTGGATGACTTGGGAGGAGGACCAGTATATATTGGATATTTTATCTGATCTTTGGGGTTTCATAACTATTTTCCTACAGAGATGCTTCCTAGTATTGCTTCTTGGTCACCAGCTTTCCGAGGAGGACGTGGCTCAGGACTGCCCTAGGCTGAAGAACCTCTAAAAAACTCATACCTGAAGCCTCCTGGAGGACTCTTCCATCGAATTTATCTTTGAAAGGTAGCATCCTTTCCAAAATTAATTCAAGAATCATTGCATGGTGTGGGTAAGAACAGATGCATACTTCTTGATTTCTCTGGTGCAGTTGCACTGGAGAAAAATCAAGAGGATTAAATTGGGGCTTTGTTTCTTGTGACACATGTGCCTGTCAGCCACTGAGTCATGAGCTGGTCAAAAGCTGATGGGATGTGGTGTCTGGAGCTGCTTTTGAGATGCTCTTTTCCCATGTTCAGGACTGACAGAAGCAGCTAGGGACTGTCCCTGTGCTGAGCCATGTACATGGGGTCCTGCACCCCTTTCCCCCAGGAGCCGGGGTGAGAGCTCTTGGCCAGCTCCACTCCTGGCTCTGCATGTGCAAGGGGATGTGCTGGCTGCTGAGGCATTGCTTTCCTCCTGAACATTGTCAGGCTCTTGGGGGAAGGCTGGGGCCACATGGAAATATCCCATGTCTGTGTTCTGCCAGCTGGACCACTGTGAATAGAGGCTGATGTTGCCCCATGAGCACAGACAGAAAGAGGCCATCCTTCCTTCTGTGGAAAACAGCAGAATGATAATTCTCTTGTTTCCTAATAAGGAGATTTCACAGAGAACTTTAGTTTAGCCAATTTTTGTCACACATTGCTGGTTAATTGTTTTTGTCTCTTAATTAAGTTCATCTGCCAGGATTTACCCAGACAACTGTAGCTAAGAGCTCTTTTGCTGACTGCAAATGTCTGTGGAACATTTTTTCCTAAATTATTTCGTTTGCTGTGTTTGAATTTGTTGATCAGAGTAGTAAAAAGTTTAGGACAGGACTTTTGGGTCATTTAAGGAAGGCTTCAAAATAAGTAATTGGCAAAGTTTACATTTTGATAATGATGTTAGAAGTTCCCACATATCCCTTCCCCTCCAAAACCTGAAGAGCACAACAACAACAGATCAGAGGTGGATATAGATTTGCTGAGCTTCATAATAGCTACCTTAGAGAACCTGAACTCAAATCCCATAACTTGAGATGATTCATCGTCTCGCAACAGAGTCATCCAAAACTTGGCATTGTGTGGCTGCAAGGGAAAATTCCACAGCTTTGACATATCTCTGATTTTGTTGTGCTTGCACAGTTAATTTTTAAAAGGCAAAACAGATGCTACTTTGAGAAATCTAGTAAAGAAATTAAAAGAAAAAAAGATGATTGCTGGTTGAACTAGAACAAAAGGAACAGAATTTTTTTTTAAATTTTATACACTGCAAATATGTAACTGCTAATATTGTGCTTATCAGAAGACATATAGAAATAAGAATGGTTCCTTATGCCAGTAAATTTTTTCTCTCCCTTTTCAGAATAATTTTGAGGTATCAAAATTTAAATTTACCAAAATTTGGTAAATTTACCACATTGGTAAATTTAATTTCAAATGATTTCTAGATTTTGGAAAGGAGAGTCTTCTATGTAAAAAAAACAAGCCAATTTTGGCTCCAAATTGTAGTTAGTGTTTAAAAATGTACTGTTGTGAGATATAGCACATGTCCTCTTGCTCTTGTATTTTAGTATTCATACTGATCACCTCTCATTTTCTTTTTCCTGGGTCAAGAAGAATTATCTGTACTTGTCTGGCTTCAGAAAAACTGCTTCATTATTTGTATAATGTCTGCATCTTCCTTATATTTACCTCTTTTTTATATTTACCTCTTTACCAAATTATAGGTAATGGAAACCGAGTGTGATGGACAAGGCAATTGCTACCATGCCATTTCTCAGCCTGTGTCTATTAGGACCTCCCTACTCCTGGAACTCTGTGTCCATATTTCTATTTAATGCTTCCAAGAAACAGATAAATGCTTTCAGACATGTGGAGTAGAGAAACATCTCTAATCCCGAACAACTGGGGGACAAGTTCCCAGCAATCCTGAATAAACCGTCCCCAAATCACATGGAACAGTCCATCTCCCACTGCAGCCAGGACTTGAAGAACCAAACCAGGAAACTGAAGCTGAAGCTCTCCAAAGCTCCCTTTGGCTGTGGAGCAAGGGGACAAGGGAGCAAGGCCAGGAAGATGCATCACTGCATGCATTTTGAGGCCATGCTGTGCTGGAGAAGCTTCTTTGCCCCCCTGTGCATCTTTTTAGCCTTATAAATCCCATGGAAATGGTGCACATAAGGACTTTCTATCTATTTGTAGAGTGCTTGGTGAAATGTGAAGTAATTTTTGATGTTAAATGCAGTGGCCAACAAAGTTGAGAGAAAATTAAAAAAAAAAAAGAAGCTGCCAGTAGGTGATAGCTAAGGAGGAATTTCATTCCCATCTGGACATTTCCAGCTAACCCATATAAAATGAAATGTTTTTTTAACATGTACATAAATTCCTAGTCCATCAGTCAAGAAGTGGTCTCATAAAGACAAAGCATGAAGTGTAATCCTGCAGTAAGCAGGCATGTTGGCACCAGGGGAAAAAAAAAAGGAGATAAATATATTTATGCAGACTGAATTTGCTCTACAGAATAAAAGGGATTGCTACTCTGTGGCAAATGACACAGTCCTTGTACCTTAAGCAACCACAGTCACAATAAGTCTCTGAAGAGAACTGCAGAAAATGAAAAACGCAAGTGTCAGACATGGTCTTTTAAGAAGATTATTTTTTCCAATCGATCTTTTATGGAGAGAGAAACTGATTTTGTCCCATCTCAATCTTAGAGTTTGTTACAAGATTTGCCATTTTTCTAGTCTTCAGTGAACAGAATAATAGTTTGCTTTTTTCCTTCACCTTGGAGCAAAACACTGAAACCTAGAATTATTGCCACAAAACAGATGGGGATATTTCTCATGAAGATGAAAAAGCAAAGACCTAATAAATGAAGAACATTTGAGAAAAGAAGGTTAAAGCAGGCTCTGCTGCACTGTGTTTGGCATTACTATTTTAGCAATGTAGAGGGTTTTACAAACCAATGCTTTTTTATGTTTTAACTGCTGCAATGCGTCTGAAGGGAAGGGTGGATTGTGTTCAGTGCTCTCTGCAAAGGTGGGTGCAGTCTGGTCACAAATCTGGCCATACTTCAGCACTTCAGATCTCTCACAGCTCTGTTCTGGCCAAAGGGGTGCAGTACTGCCAGGTTTTCTCCATGGCTTCAGCATCCCCCTTCCCTGGGGTTTTTTCCTGCTGGGACCAACCATTCTGACACCATGAGACAGGGACACAGCCAGGGCAGGGAGCTGTTTCTGGCTTGGCTTTCCCCCTTCTCTCTGTAGGCTCAGAGATGCTGGTGGATAATATCACCAGTGACCTTGTGGTTTTGGTCAAGGGCTGCAACTGTGTGAAAGTGAGTGTAGCTGCACCCAGATATTCTGGATAATTTCCCATGTGCCTGCCTAGCTCTCCCTACCCAGCTTCCTTGTTTGAGGTATCTTCTCTTCCAGAAAGGAATGGTGTAACTCTCTGTGGGAGCACAGTCTCTGCTACACAAATTAGCCATTTTTTATTCCTTATCTTCTTGACTGAGCAGTGGTCTCAAGAGGGGAAACTGAATTTCTGTTTTGTGTGTGTGGTGATAGGTTTTAAAAAAAAATAAAATTATTCCTTTGATTTCTAGTCAGCTAAAGTTTTCTTTCAAAATTAATATATGGACAATGTTATCCCCTGAGACTAAACATGAAGAATTTGAGGCCCATCAGAGAGTTTATCATAAAGTTAGCAGCCTGCGAAAACTAATGGTCCTAATAGAAATTTATAGATTTTAAATCCAGAAAGGACATTGGGAATGCATCATATGACCTCTTGTATAACATAATTCATAGACTTTTACTTAAAAATTTTCACCCACCTTAACTAAACCGAATAATCTTGAAAAGATAGATGGCCTCATTTCAACAATTCAAGATTAAAAAACATAGCCCGGGATTTTGTTGTGTTTTGTTGTGTTTAGTTTAGTTTAGTTTAGTTTTGTTTTATTTTGTTTTGTGTGGGTAATTACTTTCACTGTCACAATATTTTACCCACTTCTGTTATGAGTTTATCAAAACTGTAATACACATCTATCTGCTCTGGAATGACTCTTCTCACATGCAAGCTCTTCTTACATCTGATCTGTTCATATGCAGAAACAAATAATTTCCTCCCCATATCCTGCCAACTAATCAGAAAGAACTCCTTCATGTTTGGTGAAAGAGCTAAATTTTACATTCTTGTTGTTATGTAGTGGGTTTTTTCTTGGGAGGCTTTTTTTTTTTTAGGGTTTTTTTTAGTATTTAGCTGCTGTGTCAGGATCTGCTTCACTTACTGAGCAAGTGTTCTTTCCTTTTAGTTCAAATGGTGGAAAAGCAAGTAGAGCATGTTTTGTGGGCCAATCCATCCTTGAAATTACTGATGTTGGATAGCAGGTCTGCTTCTTTACACCAAAGCCTTTTCTATTTTTGCCTGTATAGAAGTAAGTCCTTCAATCAGTGAAAATTTGGGGTGGGTAAATAATAAAGCAAAGATGTGCAGGGCCTCATGCAAGAAAGGGACCTTTCCATTATGGTCACCAGTGCTATCAATAACCCCTATGAGTTACATGGATTTGCAGTACAGTATTGAAAGCTTTACAGAAATCCAGAAAGATGACATCAGCTGGCTTCCCTTGCTCAACTAGATGGGTTACCTTGTCATAAAAAAGTACTTAGATTTGACATGAACTCCGGCTGGCTGTGACTGATGACTGAAGTGTCCTTCAAGTTTTTTTCAGTGACTCCCAGAATAATCTTCTCCATAATTTTACCAGGCACTGAAATAAGACTGAGAGGCCTGTAGTTTCCAGGGTCATCTGTTTTGCCCTTCTTGAAAACTGGAACAATGTTAGCCAACATCCAGTCAACTGGGACCTCTCCAGAATCCCAGGATCCCAATTCCCAAGACTGAAAAATCACTGAGAGAGGCCTCATGATGATAGCAGCCTCCTACTTGCTCCTGGCAAAACAGTATTTAGAATGAATGAGGACCCTTTGATCTCCAGCATCTCACCCTTGGTAAAACAGCAATGTCACCAAAGATAGCAGGATGAGGGTTTGAACTTTTTTTGGAGTATTAAGCAGGCCATTGTTTCACATTTCCTACTTGGATCCTTAAAAAATTCCATTTGATCTAACTTCACTGCTAGTAGTCCAGAAATAATGCAATTCCTTGGGGCATGAATGCTGTTCAGACAAAATAATACCAAATTTTGACTGCTTTCCCTTGCTGATATCCAGCCTCTTTGCCAGCTCATTTTTCCTTAAAGAGGAAATAACCCACTTCTGGAATTTAGATTTTCCTGACTTCTTGGAAAAAGGGAGTATCAAGTGTTCTGAATAATGTTCCCCTTTGAAACCTTCTCAAAATAGCCTCGAAAATATCTACTGCTTTGAAAGTTTGAAGTTCCCTGGGGGTGTAATTCTGCTGACATTGATGGCATCCGCCAGCAGAAACTCTGTTTCTGCAGTTTCTTCTGTGAGCTGCATTGCCTTTTGCTTGATAAGGAAAGCTGCATGAAGCAGGTCCAAGGCCCAGCCATGAGTTTATTTTGCTGTGCTTTAGTCAGGCTATGCTCAGCACTCAGGCAGAGCTGATGCTGGTCTGACAGGGGCTGAACCACCCTGGTTAGTGGGGTCATCACTCACAGCTGAGGCAGAGGGCACTTCTCCCTCAAAAATATTTGCTATGGAAATACACAAGTGTTTGATCATTTTCCTAGGGAACAAATCCTCCCAAGATAATGAATATAAGTCAAAAAGCAAAGATCTCTCACATTACCAGAACAGAAGAGTTTCATAATTCTTACTGAACAAATCACATGCAAGTGAGTCATTCATAATTGCTTTATAAAAATAGTGAATAAATGCTGTCTTATTCTATACTTGATTAAGCACCTGTATAACTTTAGTCAAAAGAACCTGTCTTGTGAGCATAAAGTTGTGGAATTAAGGCTGAGTAAGAACAGCACCTTGTGGAAAATATGAATCCCACAGCCAAAATGTCTTTGGGAGATGCAGTTCACTTTTAAGCATTTTCTACTTCAGGAAGATTCGCTTCTGTCATGGGAGGAGATTGTGCTTGTCTCTCTTTAAGTAAATGAAACTGTCTCCAAAGCTAGCATGGTAGAGGCAAGAATTTAATCTACCTAAAAATTAGTTTCTTCATAAATTTATTGTCTATCTACCTAGATAATGGATAGGAAAGATAGTTCAATTGTGTTTTCCCTTTGCTTAGTTACATCTTTGATCACAGTACTTTTTTCTCTTCCTGGAGTGAAGATATAGGCTGAACTCTGGGTAAAATAAAACCAAGCCAAAGCCTTGGATTCAATACATCAGAAAGAGAAAAACTGTGCTATGCTGAAGTTAGGCAATCTCATTCTTTTAATTGAAATGCTATCAGTTTTCTGTCAGGGCACTTCACCATCTCTAAAGCCAAGTTCAGCCCATGGAAAAGTCAACATAAATGTTTGATTTTGGCTTGAAAAATAGTTTGTTTGACAGGTATTGCCTCAGAGTGCCAAGCAGTCTTCAGTCCACCCACCTGCAGCTCTCCTACAGACAGGTGAGCAAATTCAGCACTCCCCCAGTCAATGTTTTGAGAAGTTGCATGTGAAAAGAAAGCCCCAGAAAGCTCTTGCAAAGTGAAGTACAGGGTCTTATCATGGAGGTTTAACAAGTCCACAGACATTATCCAGATGAAGGCTACCTTTTAGACCTGCCTTGGAAAAGCTGGCCAGTTCTGTATCACTTATGTCTCATCCACTTGATGGGTTTGCCCCCTGGACCCCTGCAGTTGGAATGTCTGATGAATTTATGCACTGCATCCCATTGGCTGTTGGGGAAAGGTATTGAAGAGTATTGGTGCTGAAATGGAGGATTCTGTGAGAGACACTATTGAAGTTTTACTAAAATCTAAAAGTTTATATCAACTGGCTTCCCTTGATCAATTGGGTAACTTTGTCATAAAAGGAAATTGAGTTTGTTAATCAGGATTTTCCCTCATGAACCTGTGCTGGCTGTTCACGAGGGAAAAGTCCTGATTAACAAACTTAATTTTTGGTGATAAAAGTTCTCCTCAAGGCAGTCTGAGGACTGTCCAGCACACCCTAAAAGAGATGCCTCCATCTGGTCAGTGCACCTGCTCTTCAAACCTATATGAAAACCCTTAAATGTAGGTGTCTTTATCTGTGAGGTAAGCAGCTGTGGTGGAAATGGTGTAGGGTGGGTTGCTGCCATCACTCCTGCTCACAGTTCACCTGGGACACCAGGACTGTTCCTTCACACAAGAACTGGTGCAGGTCCCTTTTTCTCCTGAAGGAAGTTTTTGAGCAGTCCATCCTCTGTGCTGCTGGTGTCTCCCACCTCAAAATGCCTCTGAGTACTTCTCTAGAATAATTACAGTGATACTCAAAGACATTTGAAGCAGGATGATGAAGCTGCCTTGTCATTGTTCTTAGGATGTGAAACAAAAGATAAGCAAATACAATATTCAATATACTAAGGGTTCGTACATCTAAGGGTATTAAATGCATTTTCCTGTCAATCCTTCGCTCAAAAACTTTAGACCCAGAGTAATTTCACCAGGCCCTTGGTGATATCCCAAATAAGTGAGTCTAGTAGGCCAGATCTGTAAAACAAAGTAGGCCAGATCTGTAAAACAAACTGCTCTTCCAGGCCTGGCAAGTGTTTTTAGGGCCATGACAGTTCCAGTCAGATAGATTATCAAGTTCCTGGCCAGTGCTGTCCAACATGGTCTCCCTGGTATTCTGTGTGTCCCTTGGCCATGTCCTAAAATGATTTGGGCAATCCCTGTCTGCTCCAAAGCTCAAAGACAACCCCAGCTGTTCTGACAGTTCCTCTTGGAGTGGAAGACTTGTGGGGACTAATTGGAGGAGTAATTAATGGTGTTTGCTGCCAAGGGAAGCATGCACAGCAGCCCCTGGAAGAGCTGTGCTGTGCTCATAGATGGGGATGGCACCCCTCTCCTGATTTGCTTCTGCTGACAGGATGAAGCTGAGATCTGGGCGTTCTCCTGACACTGGGCACAATGGCAGCTCTGATTAATGCTCTTGTCACCTCCTGCATTGATCCTTCCTGCTCATCTCCTCCATTTCACCTGCTTGGCCTACTTCAGGAATCAGCTACTCTTCAATCAAGCCTCCATCTCTGTCACATGGAAAACGAGACCTGCCCAGCCACGGTCTGCTCCACAGAGTGACCTGTGCTACCTGGAGTCTCATCAAGTGTTTTGCCACATTTGTCACCCCACAACTCATAGGGTCTGGTTTAGTGCACTGCTGGGCACCGTGGGGTGTCAGTGCTCACCTCCAGAAATGCTGCTGACTGCTTTCTGAAGATGGTTAATTGTTTAATTACCATGGTCTGAATAGGAGAGCCTCCATGCCCTTTGAGCACAGGGCACAGGAGGGTACACTGCCTTCCCAGGGCAGGGCTGTACTGCCCTGGAGAGGGGCACAAGAGAGGTGAGGGTGTGAAAGGCTGAGAAGAGGCGAGTCACCACACCTCCACCCCTGTCAGTGCCAGAAGCAGGGAAGGTCCTACTCTGCCTTTTGTCATGGAGGTTACTAAATGGGGATGCAATGGTACTATAACTATGGGTATGCAATGGTATTATAACTATGGGGAAACTGTAATATGGATTTGCATGTTGTTAAATGGTCCAAGACTGATTCCTGACATTGCCTGCTGTTGTACAAGGCTGTGAGTGTGGTCAGACAGACAATGGCCTAAGGCAGAGGTAGTGCAGGCCCAGCACGTGTCCTCCTTCTTCCCTGTCTAGGGAGAAAACATTTCCATACCTGACACCCTCTCTGTGGCACACTTGGTGACAGGACTATGAGAGCCCAGGACCTGGCCTGCTCACCAAGGGTTGTAAAGGTGTGGTACAGAGGCGTCCTGAGCTGTGCTGTGTAACAAGACAGAACAAACCCAAGGTATCTGCTTACATCCCCACCAGTTTTGCCAGTCTATGTGTACTGCCCTGTAAAATTGTTGTCTCAACTGTTTTGTTCTTCCAGGAACGAAAGAAAAAAATTTTACAGTTGCCCAAACGTGTTCATTTTATTAAAGGCAGAATATGTTTTTAGTAGAAACTGTGACCTTAAAAGAGCAATTTTTCACCACTGGATGGCAGAATCTTCCTCTGGTCTAACAATCTAATAGCAGAACAATTTACTAAAATTAAAGAGAAATTGGATCTGTCATAATCAATCCAAAGTGGAAGGATCTACTGGAAATGTAATTCCAGAGGCAGAAGTTATATATTTTAGAAACTCCTTTCTGACTATAACACCTGACCTTTCAATATCTGTCCTGTTCACATGAATTACTGGGCCCTTGCTCTTCTGAAGATTTCTCAGTGTCCCACAACATTAATCACCGTGTCAACATAGTATTTGTATTTACACTGAATATTTTTTCCCTTCAACTGTCTATTGAACCACAATTAGATATCTGAATTAGGGAAATCACTACATACTTGGGAGAAATGTTTAGGAAGATGCTGCAGTTGTTAATATTATATCCTCTTAAAAATACAAAGATTAAGTACAGGTGCTAAAGTTCAATTAATATAGTGATTGGACTACCAATGGAAATATTATTAAAGAGACAAATATATGTACAATATCTATAGGGAGGATGTGGTATTTTTAAATCTTACAACTTTTCAGGAGTTATTTTTAAATATGGAAAAAGAAATGTATTTATTCACCATTGCTTCTTTTACTTATAGTATACACTGAACAGCTTCATTAGACCATTCCTGAGAAAAAGGACAATATTGAAATGAATTAAGACTTTGTCCTTGCCAAGTGGGAAGACAAACTTCATCCTTAACCTCAGAGGGCTTGGAATTAGTTTCTATCAAGCAGAGACTATTAGTTTCTATTAGCAGAGACCATTAAGCAATCTTGAGTATTGTTAAGAATCTAAAACTTTGATTCTTTTCTGAGTTCTACTTCCATGGGCATATCCATGTAAAGGTTTTAACAGAGATTTCAATAACCTTCAAAATAAATGTCACAACACTTGGCAATCTGTAGCAATCCTTCTTTTGAAAGAACTTTTTAAAATGTTCAAATGAAAAGATTTCCCCAAATTTTTAGCCTTTATAAAGAAAACAAAAAGTATGTGGATAGATAAGAAAGGAGAAAAACCAAGGTATGTCATAAACTAAGTTGTTTCAGTGTGTTAAACATCCACTTCGTATCTTTGACTTCTGCAGCATTCTGTGCCAATGACTTCAATAGCATCATTATATACTTTGTACAGAGTATGTCTTTAGAAGTCTTTGTTCATGGCATTTTTGCACTTTTCATTACTGGTCATTTATGAATTCTAAGCTTTTTGTTGAAGGGATTTTAGCTTAAAAGAGACAAATTAACATTTAGACTGATAGGAACTGAAATATGCATTTGAGTCACTTTCTCAGCAACAAAATACATGTGATATCATAGAAAAAGTAAAAGAGTAAGTAAGCAGGGCAGTATGAGTGCAAATGAAACAGAAGTCACATGGACATCTCTGGAGGGGCTGGGGATGCCACTGGCATTTCCATGAACCACGAATCTCCCTGTGTATTGGCAGGTGCTGTGCTGGAGCAGCATTTCAGAGACAGCAGTAGCTCATATGGCAAACCCCAGTGAGGGGCTGAGAAATTGCTTATTCTCCCCCTTCTGGTGACTACCTTTGGCTCATGATTGCAGTTTACCCTGATTAAAGTGACCCTCAGGACAACCTAAGATCCACCCCACCCTTTCTCTGTGTGGGGCAGCTCTCCTAGTGCTCTCCAAAGAGCATCTTAACCCTGAAAACTGCAGAACTGCATTTCCTCTGTGAAGCACTTGTCAAGTTGTGCCAGAGGGTAAGAGGGCCTTGAGAACATCTGGATTATAATTAAACAGGAATTTCCAGTAACTAGACCTAAGTGGCTTGAACAACGAATTTACTGCTGATAAAGTGAGATGAATTTACCAGTGTAATCCTCTGTGTTTTCTTCTGCTCTGAATAAAATGTAACTTTGTAATTTATTGTGAGGGAACACTGGGAAAAGTTCATTTTCACTTGAGGGCTAATTGCAGGCCAAATAAAAGACTTTATCAATGGCAATACCCAGCAGCATTACAGTTCACCCGAGTGCCAGGCTCATCAGAGAAATGTAGAATTTGAGCTGCCGATTAAGAAGTGCAAAACAAGATTCAGGGCAAATAAACCATCACTCATGATGTCTTAAAATATCCTATTAAAGCTACAGTGAAAGTATAAGAAGAGTTTGCAGCATGGCCTGTAGTTTATTTTTCTAAGGACCTTCTCATTTGGCAGAGGCCTGTCAGGATAAATTCCCAATGGTCAGACTCAACACAGCAAGTCAGTGATATGCATAATGTAATATTCATAACATTGAAACATTAATGTTACACCTGAATTAAAAACACCTGGGGCTGCTTTCTGGCATTGGGCCAGCAGGTGAAATCCAGCTTCAACATGTTTTCCAGTCTCTTCCTTTTGGAAGAGGGGACGAGAGGTGCAGCCAGACTGTGCACTCAGAGTGGCTGCTGGAAGTGGCTTTCCCTGACCAGATGGACATGTAAGGGTCTCTGCTGCTCCCCCTGTGAAACTCTGCAAAGGGCAGGCCATGCCTCTTCTGTTGCCTGTTTTCTTACAAAAAACACTGTCTACTTAGTCCTTGGCTTTTATTTTTCTCTCAGCTACCATAGGGATGGTACAGAACATCATCTACGCAGGTGGAAATTCCTTGAGGTCTCCTCCTATGATTCACATCTATAGCAATATTAATGCTGACATCTCACACTTGCCATAGCTCTGCTGTGTTACAGTTAAATGTCATTTTTGATGAACAGTGGGCAACTTTTTTCTCCCTTAATGCATGGGGAACTGCTAAAGAGGGGGTTCCCAATACTCTGCTAAGAGAACATGAGGCTCTGAGTGGCTGATTTTTAGTGCTGCTCCTGTCTGACATCACACAGCCCTTAGCTGCTGTATCCTCATCCCCTGCATGGCAGATTCTCTTTGGAAGGAGCCAATGGACTAATTCAGCACATCAAAGCTAATGTTGCGAAATCCTTGGGTATATCAACATTCCCAAGCACAGTCATAAATGTCAGCAACTCCAGCGACGGGATGAATTACAGCGAAATTATGGCTTAACCTGTCACGAAGACCAGGCTCTGAAATATTGGTAATCTTGCCTGTGTTTTGCAATCTATGTCTTCAGCTGAGGTCACATTGAGAAGTAACTGATGCATGTTTAACAGAATAAATGGTACACAGATTGGTGCTTCAAAACTCTTCCTTAATTTTTGCTTGTGCTTTGAACATTTATTTATTTTTCCCATTTCTTTTTGCAAGAAATGGGAAAATCCCTGTATGAATATCCCTATAAAATGCTGCTGTCTTTCACCATTAATATCACAGGTACAGGGCTTTGTCTCACTGTGGCTGATCCTGTATGTAAAACAACCCAGCTAACCCTACAGAAAAAGCTGTTGGTCCTCCCTTTATCAGTTTCCCAATCCAAGTTTCTCCCAATCCATTAATGAGATGCTAATTGAAAGGTCTACACTTATGGTCTAACTCTGCTCCGTAAGGTCAGGATTAAATGTAAATGCTTCCTTAACTGAACTCCTCAGGGTTCATTCCCTTCCTCTGGCAAAAGGACTTGTGAGATGGGATTCAAGCTTGATGGCTTTGATGTGAGGAAGAAGTCCCAGCACTTATTTCTGACAGCTTTTTCTTTCAACACTTCGAGTCCTTCTTAAAGCCCTTCCGAAGGCTTAAGGGGCCCCTTTGTTCTTGTGCCAGCTCTGTGTGGATGCAAACCATCACCTCAGGACACTAAATTGTCTGGCTTGCCAAGGTGGAAATCTGCTTCTGCTTCAGAAAATGGGGTCTGATTTGTGAGGGCATTTGGGAAAGAATGGGAGGTGCTATCTTTGTGACTCACTCTCTCAGGCAAAATGCAAAGTAGGGTAAAGACTGTATAGCAGCAACAGGGAATAAATAGGTTTCTGTTTTGCATAGCTGTTATCCAGGGATACAGGGCTAGAGCAAACATATTCAGTGATAAGGCTCCTTTTTTTGTCTCATCCCTGGGTGTAAAAATCACTGCTCTAACAGTGAGCAGGAAGAATTTAATGTGAAGTGGCCAGAATAAATGAAAACACACGAACACAGACCAGGGTGGGTTTGTGCTGAGAGGAGCACCTGCAGTTCTTGTGAAGAGAATGACAGGGAAGTCTCTGCAAATCAAGGTACTTTATTTTTTATTGTAAGAAAATAGAAAAACTGAGTCACAGTGAAATGAAACTCCCCATGTCTCCCTAGAAATGGTGGTTCACACTCCTCCAGAGGTTCTTATTCCCTCGATGGTCTTTGAGGGGTAATGAGGTGATCAGTGGAGGACTCCTTCAGCTATTAGTCTTCCCTGGACTGAGTGATACTGCAGAGAATTAAAGCTCCCAGAAGACAACAGCCATTCCCACGATCTCAATACATTTTATTTCTGTAAGTGGAAGAAAGGCTACAACAGAATCATTCACCCTTCCCCCACTGCCCATAACTTCCCTTATTGCTGCTGTATAAATTAAAGCTTGCAAGGGTTTTTCTCCTAAGCAGACTCTTAGGGCAGGTGCAAAACTCATTAAACGAAAACAAAATGTTCAACCCTTCCCTGTTATTTCCCTCTCCATCTGGTCTGCTAAAAAAAAATCCTAAAACTGAAATAGAAAAAGGTAGGAGTTTCCTGTTTTGCTCCCTAAAGGGAAAGGCCAAGCTGAGCCCTGGTGCAATCAGTGAGACCATCCACCCAGCCTTCAACTGGGGCTGACCAAGAAAGGAGAAGCAGTCAGAAGTGGGTGCAGGGATGCTGAGCCCTGTGCTGGTGCACAGGAGGAACGAGGCATGTATCTCCTCTTCAAAGCACAGCCCCAGGCCACTGCTGGGTGCAGACCATGTGCAGGCAGTGTGTCCACCAGCAGCTTAAGGTGGCCATTTACTGACAGCAGATGCACTGAGACTGGCACCAGCCATGATGTGCTGGAGTGAAACGCCACAGAGATACATCGGCCTGATGGAAGCACACAGTAAGTTTGCCTCTGCAGTGATTAAATGGAGTTGTAAGCAATGGAACTGCAGAAGGGCTTTGAAGGGGTAAAATGGCCATGCAATGCCTAACAGAACCCTTTACCATTTCAAGTTAGGAAAACCCAGTACCAATGAAAATACAGCAAAACCCACAATTTCCTAGAAACTTTAGGTGGACTATACTGGGGTCCATGGGTGCTGAAAACAACCATATTCCTGAATGGTAACTTGCCAGCAGTGTTGGTAGGGCTTTGGTAATAACACCAGAGCCCACATGGCAGTTTTACTTTGCCCTGGTGTGAACTAATGTCTTCATAACTCTCTGTCAGTGAGTTGTATTAGCTGCAGTTCAGGGCAATCAGTCTCTTGGGAAGTTACCATTTGACTTTCTCACTTGCCCTTACTAAGTAATACTATAAATCTTTGAATCATCTGGCTGCCTTTGATCTAGCTGCAAGTGTGTGGAATACTTGGTGACTGGAGTGGAGAAAGGAGGGAGAGAAATGCCTCATCGCTGTGCTAAAGTCATTCAGAGTGTTGAAAAAGGAGACATGGATATGGCTTATCTTCCTAATGAAATTATTTTAGTTTGCAATGTTGCAATTTGTGTTATCACACTTCTGAGCTGGGGAGGAATAATTATTTTTGTAAGTGTATATTTTCTGGGGAAAAATAGAAATACGTTTAGTTGTATCTTAAAATAGCTTCAAAATAAGATCTTGTCAATAGCAGAACTCACAGGTTGTAAATAACACTTTGATACACAATTATACAAAATATTTAAACAAGGCAGATTTGAGGAGAGACATGCTGCTTGCAGGTGGAGCACCCATGGCAGAATGTGGTAAGAACCAGATGATAGTGTAGGGTATGCTGAACTCGCAGCACAAAACCCCCAAGTCATGAGCCCAAGTGATTGCAGTACAGAAAAAGCACTGGATTTCCCAAGGGTGGGATTTATCTCACTGAGTTCAGATCTTGCACAGTCATCTAGAGTCCCTTTAGCAGATAACAAACAGACTCAGCTCATTGCATGTCTGCTGGAATGTGGAGCTGACCTTGCTTATTCCTAGTTATCTGGATGCTGCTGTTTGCACTGCCCCTTCCCACAAGCCAAGGGGCAATTTCTCATCCCCTGAGCATTTGTTACCTATGTTTTTGTGACACTGTGAAGTGGGAGAACAGACACAAGTCCTGGCTTAGCATGGGCTGTATTAGCATTTGTAACAGATATCATCTGGTGGGCAGCTCTCTTGGAGTGGATCAGTCATTACTAATGACAAGCACAGCAAGGTGTGCTGTGGGAGGTGCTTTAGTGAGAGTAAAGCACCTCAACATGGACTATTGAGGCTACACTGGCCTTATTCCACCATGTCAATGTCACTGAGACCACATTGCCCTGAAACCTGTTCAGAAAAATGAGAGTGATAGCTGTGCCAAGTGATATATTATAAAAAAAAAGGAAAAGAAGGGCATTGTACTCAATATTTGCAAGGCCATCAGCCACATCCATCAGCAATCACATCTATTAACATGATTACTATTGATAACATACCCTTCACTTCTGAGCTTCCTTAATTTGAGCATTCATGGAACTCAGGTACCAGCTGAAATGCTTCTGATTTTTTTTCCCCTGAATATTACTAGATGAGATTATTATCAAGGATGAATAATCTTTGAAAAATGCCTTCCTCTGAGAATTTAATTTTGGCATCCTTTTTTGGTAATATTTAATACTCTCTGACTGTCTGCAAACAAGAGCAGAAATGGGAGAGAAATGCATCCTTGAGCACACGTTCAGTGCTCAAATTCAGCTGCAGCACCAGATTTGAATGAGACAGCAAAGCAGGACAATCACCTTTTACTCCTGGATGCTCTTGAGGTCAAAAAGGAGAAAATGCACCATTCAGCTATAGAGACTTCCAGCTTCTGAGGCAATCACTTCTTTTTTGCTGTTATCAGCTACTTGTGTTACCGTCTGTTATAAAAAATTACTCCCACACCCTTTATATCCTTGTATTGTGCTTGTTTATGCAGTTCTGCTGAGGCACTTATGAAACAGAGGAAGCTTGAAACTAATCTTCCTATAATATTACACATAGACAACATGTGTATGTGTGAATATAGATATATTCTTCTGGAGGGTGGAATAGTCAGGCATTCCTGGATACATTTATCTATCTCCTAAGAGGAAAAATGTATCTTACTATTAAAAAAAAAATCTATATCTATACCTGTACCTATGGCATGGAATCATAGAATGACCTTAGAGATCATCTTGTTCCAGCCATTATTCCATAGGCAGGGACACTTTCCACTAGACCAGGTTGATCAAAGCTCCATCCAACCTGGCCTTGAACACTTCCAGGGATGGGGCATCCACAGCTTCTCTGGGCAACCTGTTCCTGTCTTCATAATATCTGATCTAATCCTACTTCACTTCAGTTTGAAGCCTGGTACCATCACTCTTGTAAAAAGTTCCTCTCTCTGTCTTGTAGGTTCCCTTCAGGTGCTGGAAGACCTCAATCTTCTCTTTTCCAGGCTGAACAATTCCAAATCTCTCAGCCTTTTCCTGTAGGAGCCTCCATCAGTTTGAGAGGGATGTTCTAATCAACATGGTAGCCCTTCTGTGGACTCACTCTAACAGGCTGATGTTCTTTCTGTGCTGGGTCATATCCCAGATATTCCCAGAGCTGGATGATATCTATCTATTTCCACAAACACTGAAAAACTGTAGAGAAATAAATGTGTGAAATGGACACCCCCAAGCAAAACAGCAGTGGGATCCTTGCCTCAGACAGTCTTACATGGGCTCAAGCCTTCTGCAGCTCAGAAAGGCTCAGAGGGAAATGATGAGTCCAGTCTATCTCTGTTGTCACAGACATGCCCACAAATGTGAATTATGCAGTGTAGCTTTCTGGTTACCTGCTCCTAAAATGTATGTTGTATGTAGGTCTATGAATACCACAGAAGACAAAGGGAGGTATGCCTTGTGCCTAGCTTTCCTGCCCTCATGGGAAATACTATTTTCTGCTTAAAATATACCATGGTTTTGTGGTCTTGAATTTCTTATGAAAGAGGAAGGCTTTTGATTTTCAGAAAGGAGGGTTGGCTGGAAAACAAGTTTGATTTGCAATTTTTGAGGAAAAATATTGACATTTTATTACATGCCAGGACAAAACTATCCCCTTCCCATTTTTTGTGAGCAGTAGGAAAAGCATATTCTGTGAAATGCACTTTAACTGTATTTATGCTTTGAGGCAGGTGAGACCCAGCACACTGAAAAAATGTGCTTGGTGAAAACAACAGGCAAGAAATCCAGGTGCCAGACTAGTGAGAATCGGGCAATGAAAGCACTTTTCTCTCCTGTAACAGAATCAGAGGTGTAAGTTACAAAAACCACAAAAACCACACTGCCTGCTTTCCTCCAGTAAGTGGGACTCACCTCTGGGACTGCTCATCTAGGTGCAACATGGGACACTTGGAGAGGGAAAGGCTGCTTTTCTTTGGGAAGGCAGAGAGCAGGTGTCGTGGTGCACTTTCTACCTGCATGCTTTGGTTAGCTCCTTCTGCCATGAGGAAGTGCTCCCCACTTCCCACATTTGCAGCAGAGCACTCCCACAGTGTAAAGCAAGCCAGGGGTTGCCACCTTCAGGCCAGCTAGCAGGATCAGCTCACCAGCCCAGTGCCAGTGCCTGAAGACAAAATGACAGGAGCAGGTTGCAGGGGAAATACTAATTCCCACTAATGGCTGGGAGCAGAGGCACGTGCAAGTTTGATTTGATGCATTTTCTTTAGCAGTGAAGCAGGTCATCTTGGATCTGCTCCAGACAGCTTATTCTTGCCTTGTAATAGAGTGAATAAACATCACTCCTTGCTTGTAAGGCCAGGTCCAAGCAGGTGATTTTCCCTTGGGGAAGCTCCATCAACCCCTCTTCATCTCTACCAAGTTTCTTTGATTAGGCTGAGTGCATTATATAGCAATAACCCTCTCCAGTGCTTTGGAAAACCTGCATTAGAACCAGCAAATGGGGTGCTGGCAGTCTGGATGGATGGATAGCCTAGGTCTGATCACAGCAGCAACATCAAAAAGAGCAGCAGGATGTCATGCCTTGGTAAATGCAGTGGCAGGACAAGAGTAAGAGTGAGTGTTCAAGGAAGGTTAAACAGATTGTTGCAGCTCAAGGCCTTACATGTGTAGGCACAGACCACATAACTGAGCAGTGGGAGAGATCAATCCCTAAGAGAGAGGCCACCCCCCTGCTTGCCTGGGGCAGCTGCTCCCTTGCACCTGCCCTGGAGCTGCCTCTGCCTTGAAACACCCTCCAGGGTATGGCAGCCACTGCACTGGGGCATGTGCAGCTATCTCAAAACACCAGGCATTTGTGAGTGTCCTTTTCCCAAGCTTACACAGCAGCTCAGGATGGGCATGCTGAGCCCTGCAGTTCCCAAGCACAACCAGATTGCTCTGGGATGCTGGCCCTCACATCACTAACTTTTTAACTGAAGAAAAACATCCTCAGAAATGCAGAGTTTTTCCTTTAAGGCTCACTTTATCATTCTACAGGAACACTGGAGATTTCCTCTACAATGAATAGAGAAGCAGGTACCCTCTTTCCAGTACCTACACTGCCTGACAGCAGCAAGCCACAGCTCTGCTGGAGCAGGTTTTCCAAAGTACTGGAGAGGGTTATTACTACATAATGCACTCAGCCTAATCAAAGGAACTTGGTAGAGCTGAAGAGGGGTTGATAAATAGTTGCATGGAGCAATTTGCACATCCAAGAGTAGGTAGGAGCCAAAGCGCTGCTGTGGGGGTCTCCTGGGGGGTGCAGCATTTTCCTTGAATCCCTTCAAGCATTCTTGATACTCCTCTGAGGCAGATCCTAAAAACATTTCACAACCAGCCCAGGGGATGTCCTCCAGCCTTGGCACAAAGCCTGTGACAATCTTGTTTTTCTAACAAGGAAACCCTCTCCAGGAAAGCCTCTGATCTGACAGTAGGGAGTAATACTCATCATTTAGATCCTTTTAAAAAGGATGAAGAGCTTTGGGACTGGGATGGATGCACCTGAAATAAAGAAACCTTGGTCCTTTTGAGTGCTTCCCTTGGGTGTGTTCTTGGTTGCTCAGCTGGGGGGTCCAGCCAGCAGTGCCTTGGAGGCAGGACATTTGCAGCCCTTCAGGGAACTTTGGGCTGAGAACCACTGTGCTGACCAACAGCCCTCATCCCCGTGACACAGGGCTGCCTTCTCCACTTTAAAGATAATGAAGTGAATGAAAATCTATCTAAATCAGCTTGGTCTGCAAACAAGGCAGGCTGGGGAAGTCTGGATGGTCCCCAGAGCACCAGATGATACTCAGGTCCAGTTTTAATTATTTTTAGAGCAAGTATCTTCAGTTTAACCATGTAAAAAGCCTCTGAATTATGTCTACAAACCAAATAGGTACCAAAAGGAATTCCTGCTACACTTTTACATGAAAGCTTTCTGCTGCTTGTTGATAAAGGCAATCATCTCTACATCTTTGCAGGACTTGTAGCCTCAAAGATCAAGAATCAAATCTCCTAGTCATATTTTTGTCCCTGAAATCCAGTACTCTGCTTTTTAGCTTTTACCAGCAAAAGTCTGTAGTTTCAGAATGCAGATGGCAGCTCTTGCACCTCTCTAGGCTCAGCCCTTTTCTTCTTCCTTTTGTGTGTTCCTTCCAGTTTACCATCTCCACCAACTAGATGTTTTCTATGATTATGCTCCATGAGGAGTTAAATGTTGCTAAAAGTATTAAAGGATTGCTATAGAACAAAATGCCCCTCTGGGTGAAAATACAGCAGTTAAATGTGGAAAACCTGTGTCTCTCCATGCAGTCATAATATAATTTAAAGCAGTGAGGTTTCAAAAGTGCTTTAGTTGGGCAAACATAGTGCATATTTTTGTTATCAAAAAATATATGGGTCACTATTGCCCTCTGAAATCACACTGGGTCTCTGCTGGAAGATGACTGGGATGAAAATTACTCTGTCTGGGATTTCACATTGCACTTTGTTTTTGCTCTCAAACTGAGGGAGAGGTTAGAGAAATGCTGATGCTAAGGGTACTGGGCTACCTCTGAAAGTCCTTCAGCTTTTCTTTGGTGTTTTCTGGCTAAGGGATATAAGGCAATGGAAGTCAGGTATAGTATTTGCTTCAGGTCCTGCTAAGTTGCAAGACACAAGGTTATAAAAATGTTATTGAGCCCTAAATTCAGGCTGTTTTCTGAAAACAGCATTCATTAATCATGATTTTTTCTCTCCTTGGGATCCTTGTACTTGGATTTCTGTTACCATCAACTTCTCAAAAATTAAAAAATTGAAGGGTTTAATGCTTTAAAACTGTAAACTTCTAAGGCCCTAATTTTTTTTTTTTTTGGAGGGGGGGAGGTTCTTCTGAAAGATGTGCATGGTTTGCAAAAATCTAGTTGAAACATGTGGATTTTGTAAAAACCCATGTCATTTCCAACTGTTAATGTCCCAGCTGCCTCCCTAAGACTCCAGGCCTTCTGCAGTTTCTTATCTCATCTCAGTCTTGATGCAGCTTTTTATATGATTGCCCCTGCAGGGATGAAAACAAGCCCCACTGACAAATAACTACATGCACCACAGACATGCAGCTTCTGGACCAACCTCCCCATCTGTACCTTGGGCCAAGGGCCAGGTGCTGAGAGCTGGGACAAAAAAACCCAAAAAAGATAAAACTCTGATTTATTTCTTTTGCTGTACACCTGCACACAAAAGGGTGCAGAATATCCTTGCCATGGTGATGCAAGTGCAGAGGTTGCCAGATAATTTGAAGGCTGGATAATAACTGCCTAAGTGCATTTTTTAAGGAAAGTGCATATGTTTCTCAATGCCTGCTAACAAGCTGCAGAGGAGTAGCATGGAAATCGGCATCCCCCTGCCCCCGCTGAGCCTAGAAAATGCTATTTAGAGCAGTTTGTTTTAATTTTAGTGGAGAGATTTGCTTTAAAAGCTTGTGCTCTCTATAGTATTATGCAACATATGCCCTGAAAGGCATGTTATTTAATCTGTTTTCTTGTTTGTGTTCTATTTAATGCTAAAGGGGAAAAAGGGAATACAGAGGTTTTCTACTGTCCTCACCTCAGCAGCTTTTTGAGCAGGGTTGAGAAGCAAAACCAAGTTCTGCTCCAGGAAATACAGCACAAGATGGATGCATTTTGAACAAGCAGGAAAGAAACCTGAAGGTGTGGAGCCCATCTCTGCCTACCCTGCATGCAGGAGAGGAGATGGTGCTGCTGGTTAACGTGAAGAACACAGGGGTTGTGTGGTTTGGCATTGCACAGGCACTCCAGCCATCCTAGGGCACGGCAGCCACCTCTGGGCAGCTGCTGTGTGGTACCACTGACAGCAGCAGCACAGGTTCAGCTCTGCCTCCTCACATCTCAGTGATGGCCTCAGTCCAAAACTTCAACCAGAAACTGGTGAAACTTGGAAAAATCTGCTTTTTTAGCACAAATAAAAGTGCAGGATTGCTTCTGTTGCTAACCTCAAGAATAAATGGTCCTGTCTGTACTATTTCATGAAGGGAAACCCAGGACAATTCCTGCCATGAATTCCTGTTCATTTTGGGGCAGTGAGGTGCTGCTCCAGAGAAAGGAGAGTTTTGTTCCTTGGTTAAGCTCCAGGATTTCTGGCTGGTATTTGGTTCCTGGCCTCATCCTGCACTTCTCTCATGGACTGAACTGAAACAGTGACATTCTCAGAGGGCTCTGGGGAGCACCCTCAGCCCTGTGTTCAGACACAGCTGCTGAAACATCCCCAGGGTGGTGCTTTGGGGTTTAAAAATCTCTCACTCTCAGTAAGGGCAACTCCGTTTTCCCACCTTTTGCCAGCAAGAAAAAAGTGATTCCCAGGAGAGGAAATACATTAAAGCCCTGTTGGAGATATTTTCCCAAGCAGAAATTGGGAGGGCATGGGGTTGAGGGAAGGTCAAAAGGGAGAATACTGAATTCAGGTTTGAGCAAGTATTATACAGAAAAATTCTTATGCCACTGTTGGTCTCCAAATCTTCAGGGCAGGAGCAACATGGGTGAAGCCCAGAGATCCAGCAAGTTTCTCACCACTGGCCGTGACTTCCTCCAAGGGAAATAATTCTTGCTGGTCACTGCAGGACCTCCCCTCAGGTGTGGAGCAGACACCCTCCCAGGTTTCCTCATGCAGGTCATGCTTTTGCACCCCAGCCTGGTGCATCCCCTGCCCTTTCAGCAGCCCTGACACTCAGATTGTGTAGACTTTTTTTTTTTTTTTTGAGGCATTTCTAGTTCAGGAGAAGGGCAGGAATTTTCAGTCTTGGATGTGGGAGTCTTGGCACCCTGTACTCTGCATCTGCCCAGGGTAGCCTCAGACCCTGATCATTCCTTCATTCCTCAAGAAGGAAATCCTTTGCTGAGTTTTCTCTAATGCTGTGAAGCTCCTCTGATGTTATGGCCCATGGTGGCTTTGCAGCCTCACTCCCCAGCCCTGGCTCAAGCACATCTCACCCTCCTAGAAAGCAGAATTCTTGCCTGTACTGTCACTGACATTCCAAAACACCAACAAAAAACCAAAACCAAAACCAAACCAACCAACCAACCAAACAAAAAAACACCCAAAAAACAACAACAAAAAAACCCCAACCAACCAATCAAAAAAAAAACCCCAAACAAACAAACAAACAAAAAAAAAAACACAAAAAAATCCCCACCGAACAAGCAAAAAACCCCAAAAAAGAAGCAGCTAAAAGCAGTGTTTCCCACAGACTTCCCCAGCTGCATGATGTTGTTGTGCTCTAAATACCCCAGGCAGCATTTTCAGAGCTTCAAGTAAGCACACAGCTAATGAAGGGATTTTTATTGGCACAAAGGATCCTTTTTAGTCAGTGGCTGAAGGATATAGGACAAACCCAGGCAAAAGGAGGGGAAGTGCTTCAGCTCAAGCTCCCTAAATCTTCTATCTTTTGTCAGATGATCTGACTGCCACAAGTGACCACACTTTGAAAAACCCTTCTTGTTAAAATTTCTGATAGCAAAATCCCTCTTTGATCTACTCTGAATCAGGCCCTGCTGGCCTTTTTTATGCTGCCAGGGTATCCCCAACAGTGACATTGCCCAGGAGGATGACAGGCTCATAAGAGCAATGGCAGCTCTGGTGAGGCAATGCAAAAGTGGTCCTAGATTTTGTTATATGCAGAGGGCTGCCCAGAAGGGTGGGAATTTTCTCATGGAGCAAGGCTCAGACTATTGCTTCCTACAGTGAGAGGAGGGAATAAAACAGGGCTGTCATTTTTTAAGAGCATAAGGGAGGATCCACTCCTCAGGCAGAAGTTTTCCTTTCTGAGTATGAATACAGGCCACCCAAAAAATAAAAAGTGGAAAAACAAGGGAATGGCCACGCTTAAAAACAGTATTTGGGATGAGATGCTTTGTAGTCATGCACTGCCATGTTCTGGGTTCTGGATCTACCTCAGGGGTGTGTTGTGGCCAGTAACTCTCGAGGTACCTCAGTTAGAAAATAATAATTTAAAAAATGCACAGAAATCAGCTGGCACCTTCCTAAATCAATAGAGCTTACAGCAATCAAAGTAAAGAAAAAGTACTTAATTTATTTTCTTTTGGATATTTTTAAGGGAAACAAGCACTCGAAAAGCCTGATGGTATTTTACTGAGTAGATGAATAAATGTGTGATGGGCTGATCCTGGCTGGATACCAGGTACCCACCAAAGCTGCTTCTCGGCTGGACATGGGGGACAAAACCATAAAAAACAGATTGTGGGTCTGGATAAGAGCAGGGAGAAATCACTCACCAGTTACCATCAGAAGGAAAACAGATTCCATTTGAGGAAATTAGTTTAATTCATTATAATTTATTATCAGCCAAATAAGAGTAGGGTAATTGTGACGGTGTTTGCAGGGGTTCCAGGATGAGGGAAGAGATGAGGATCTGACTCCATGTTTCAGAAGGCTTGATTTGTTATTTTATGATATATATTATATTAAAGGTATACTAAAAGAATAGAAGAAAGGATTTCATCAGAAGGCTAGCTAAGAATAGAAAAGGAAGAATGATAACAAAAGAATGATAACAAATGATAACAGAGAGTCTGAGCCAGCTGACTGTGATTGGCCATTAATTAGAAACAACCACATGAGACCAATCACAGACCCACCTGTTGCATTCCACAGCAGCAGATAATCAATGTTTACATTTTGTTCCTGAGGCCTCTCAGCTTCTCAGGAGAAAAAGTCCTAAGGAAAGGATTTTTCATAAAATGTATCTGTGACAGGTAATGAGGAACAAACCCAAATTTTAAAACAGCTTCCCCTCACCTCTTTCTTCTTCCCAGGCTCAGCCTCAGTCTTCCATGAACTTCTCCAGCACAAGTCCTTCCCACACGTCCTGCTCCAGTGTGGGTGCCTGCCATGGCGCGCAGTCCTTCAGGAACAGCTTACCCCAGAGCAGGTCCCACGCTGGAGCAGCTCTGCTGGCAGCACCTGTGACCCAACGGGGGACCCATCTCACAGGTCCTGCCAGGGCCTGCCCCAGTGTGGGCTCCCCCAGGATCACAACCTCCTCTGGGTATCCTGCTTTGGCATGAGGCCCTCCATGGCTGCAGGGGCACGGCTGCCTCACCATGGTCTTGGTCACAGGCTGCAGGGCATGACCTGTCCTGCTTCACTGACCTCAGCTGCTGCAGGGCTGCTGCTCTCACATATTGTCACTGCTCTGTTTCAGCTGCTGCTCCTGAGCAGGGATTTTTGTCTATTCTTGAATCTGTTATCCCATTGTCACCAATGGGCTCAGCCTTGGACAGCAGCAGGTCTTTACTGGAGCTGGATGGCTCATTGGACACAAACAAAGTGCCTGGTGCTTTCTCACAGAAGCCACCCCTGCAGTCCTCCATTGACAAAACCTTACTGTGCAAAACCCAATATAAAATTAAAAAGAAACCTGACATTTCTAGACAAGCTCAAATTAATCAATTAACTTGAGAGAAAGCAAATTAAAGTGCTGTATCATATTTTCTGAGACCCCCGTTAAAGGGAGTAATGATGAACCTGACTCCATGTTCTTAGAAGGCTAATTTATTATTTTATGATCTATAGTATATAAAAGACTACCATACTAAACTATACTGAGGAATACAGAAAGGATACAGACAGAAGGCTAAAAGATACTAAAGAAAATTTGTGACTCTCTCTTCAGAGTCCGACACAACTTGGCTGTCATTGGCCAATAAGTAAAAACAATTCACATGTTGGATGAACAATCTCCAACCACATTCCAAAGCAGCAAAACACAGGAGAAGCAAATGAGATCATATTGTTTTCCTTTTTCTCTAAGGCTTCTCAGCTTCCCAGGAGAGAAATACAGGGAAAGAGATTTTTCAGAAAATATGACAGTGACATGCTGGTAGTTTAATAATAAAAAAATCATACAAATTATTATGAGTCGTGGAAAAAAATTCTGGAGTGTCCCCAAGTTAAGGTAGCTTGTGGAGTGACAGGATAAAAAAAGGACCAAGCTTTCCCCAGCTAACTATAACTTCACTGTTTAATCAATGTGCCCTCTCAGGTTGGTGGAAAGAGATGGATGATTGTGAACAGGGGTGTGTGTGTGTGTCTCCACAGATGGAGAGGCTGGATGCTGAGCATAAAACCTTCACTTTCAGGGTAGTCTCAGTCTGTGTGTCTAGTTTAGCTTTTTTTGCTTTTTTAAGTTGCACCACATTCCAAGTTGACAATCAGCGGAAGGTCCTGCTTTGGTATCAAGCTTGTCACCTTCTTGGGGCAAGCAAATGTGGAACAGACAAGAAGGGGTTGCTGTTGTTGCTGTTGGGTGCTTCCCAAAGGAGAATTTCTGTCTGGAGAGGTGGTTGGGAATTTTGGCCATGAGGTGGGAGGTGGCATGAGAGTCAGGAAGCTGCTCTGTGCCTGCTGGGTTTCATTTCATGGTTTGAGTGGGAGTCATCAATCAGTTTTCCTCCTGGCCCAGTGGCTGAAACAAGCAGGGAGCCTCCATCCTGGTGGTCTGATAGATGATCAGCTCAGTCTATAGTTCTTACACGGGCCTTGAGGAAATTTGCTCTGGCCTGCAAATACAAGATGCAGCCTTGCTGGGTGCCAAAATGAGATGTCAAGTAGTGCTGCCCTTCCCAGCAAGATGAGAAATATGCCTGGGACATGAACACATTCATCTCAGCCTGCCTGCAGCCCCCTCAGGGTTTTGTACAAGGGAGTGAGCCTGGCATGTGTGCACTGAGGGGGCTCAGCCAGGCCTGAGTGCCCAGCTCCTCTGCACCTGCACTGGGCTTTTATGCACACAGCAGGGAGTTATACAGGGATGATGGCAGCTGCCTCTGCAGGGGTGACATCCTGTCCCTGCCAGGAGCCTGCAGAGCCCACGGCAGCATCTGTGGCACAAGCACATCTTGTCCTCCACCAGGCTCTGCTGCATCCTGTGGCACCCCACAGCATCCTGTAGCATCCTGCTGAATCCCATCACCTCTGTGTACAGCCTGCTGCCCTGTCACTGCAGCAGAATTAATTTCCTTTTTCTGGCTGTGCTGGTGCAGGGAAAGGTGCTGCCTTCCCAACCAGCCCTCCCTGGCTCATGCAGAGATAGCAGCTAAATGTGAGTGGAGTGGTTTATTGTTTATTCAGTTGTGGCCTTTGACTGAAGGTGTGTACTGGGGTAATTTAGTGCAGGGAGATGGCTCACTCCTTGGGCAGTGTATGAATGTGTCTCCTGTTTGGTTACAAAGGACTGCAGAGAGGAATGCTGAGTGCCAAGATTTATGGAGCCACACCTTTATCAAGGAGATGAAAAGAAAGAAAACACCTTACTAAAACTCAGCAGCATTGTGGCATCTTTCTTCTTTTTTAATTATAGGAAAAAAAATCTCCCCACTATTACTCTTTTTCTCCTGGCTTTCGTGTCATTTCTTTATTGGGTCTAAAGCTTGTCTGCTTGCCCTGCACTGCCAAGGATAAGCTCTAGAACAGACCCACCCTGCCTAGGAAACTCTGAGTGCCTGGTGTGGGGCACAGACAAGCTGCTTTTGTGTGCTGGTTTGTTTTGGAGGTTTGTCACAGGCTGACACAGACAGGCCCTGGCTGTGCCCAGGCACCACCCAGTCCCTGGCTGTGCCCCTGCAGAGCCCAGGGACCCTCGGGCCCCTCGGGCTGGGGACAGCTCTCCCAGAAAGCCACACCCTTAAAAACGGGGCGAGGAGAGGGTGGTACCAAAGTAGTAATTAGATGTAGGGTGAGTTAGCAGTGTGTGTGCTATTTTGGGAAGCTCAATTTTCAATGTAGTATGGTCTTTTTCCAGATTAACAGTGGTGTAAAAATATCCCGACCGTTTAAATAGTCTTCACAAACCTGTCTCAAACAAGTTCCTTAAGGATAAGTCTCCCTTAAATCTGAAGCAAATATAATTGATAATATTCCAGATTTTATTTAACACTTTCTTTTTTGACTTTTTAAGGAGCAAAATGTGGTTTTCCTGCTTGGAGACCCTTGAAGCTGAGCTTTTGTCTCAAGACACCTAGTTACAGGTTTAAAATCTCCACATTGCTTTCAAATAAATATACAGGGATTTTTTTGTGAACTTTTTTTCCTCCCTCTATGCAGAAGCACTTTCTCTTTGAAGATAACAAGTGGCTGGAAATGAAAGGCAGGAGTGGGAATAGAAGGATGCAAGGGCTTTTTGGACTTCAAGCAGGTGTTTAAAAAGAAAAGGCCACAGTGTGGTAATACAGCCACTTATAGTTCTTGGGTTTTTTCCCCGCTCCAAACAAACACCAAACAAAGAAAATGTAAATTGCTTCTCTCTTCAGACAAGACTGAATTACATCTAAGTAGTGTTCAAAAGTCTATTATTTCAACATGATGAAGCCTGCATGTTTCCTTCTGCTTTATTTGAAAAATGAAAGTGTTCTCCTCTTCAAAACACAGCAGTGGGCAGTGACAGCTCCTGAGCACAGAGTTACCCCTGGCCTGGCCCAGCCAGAGACCTCCAGACTGTGCTGGAGGTGCTGGCTGAGGACCCATCCTTGAGAATGGACAAGGATGATGAGCAGAAGAGCTGTCCCTGGCACAGGGCTGCCAGGCAGGAGAAATTCCACACTCAGAGCAGCCTTGGAGAAGAGAACGAGATGGAATGAATTCTATTAATTTTTTTAAGTAGGTTTTCTCTGCACATTCCACAGAATGGAAAATACTGGTGGAGCACCTGTACCTGTAAAATTGTTCACTGGTAAAGCACCTCCTGGTGCACACAGATTTAAGCTTTGTGTCCCAGAGCTGTCCCTTGTCAGTCGCCCTTCCCGAAAATAGGATATTTTTTATTTTATTTTTCTAAAGGGCCCTCAGGACAAAGAGCAAACCCTGGCAGGGTTACATGGGATGAAATGGTGGTAATGCTGTGTGGAGAAGTAGAATTGGCTGAAGCATGATCCCAGTGAATGTTTATATCAGATTAGGATGAGAGCAGGGAGCTGTGGGGAGGAGAATGGTCCATGGGTGTTAATTTGGAAATGTGTTTGGACATGACTTTCCTCTGCTTGTGCTGCTGCCTCTGGAGGGGAATGTGTGGGGTGCTCCTTGTAGTGGAGAAGGTGCAGATTTGCCAGGGGCTGGGACAGTCCCCCACTCCCACTGTGACCTCTTCCTGAGGACAGATAGGGGCAGAGGTATCCACTGAGACCTCTCAGCATTTGCTGTGTCCCCAAATCCTCATGACAGGAGTCACCACTCCACTTCAGTCCGGATGAGCAGGAGCCATCTGGCAAGAGGGCGGTGGCTGGTGGGCTACAACAGCAGCCAACTGAAGGCACTGAAACCACATGGGGTATTTTTGGAAAAGCTGACATCTTTCTTTCTCTCTTTAGCACTGAATAATCCAAGAGCCTGGCTTCCTTGCACTGTGGGCCTTGCTGAAAGCAGCACTCAATGGACAGGAAATGCTGCCACCTGTTTTTGATGGTTGCAGCGACCACCAGTGCATTTGGATCTAATGAATTGATTCACTCTTAATCTTCAACACTCAGAAAACTTCAGATGAACTGCAGGTCTTGGTGCCTAATACTGACAGGTAATTTCCACGGGAGAAGAATCTTTGCCTGTAATGTCTCCCATGATGTCATCATTTGCCCTCAGTTTCCAGATGATGCCAGCTCAAACTTTCTATTTCCCTCATCTTACCAAGAGCTTTGAGCTATAATGGTTTTTATTGAGTTCTTGAGTGTTAAGCAAAACAATCCAGTTATGAAGTTAATTGTGTCTGCAAAATGACAGGGATCTTACAAACTGCAAACACCCAGCCCACTCAGGATAAAAATGGTTCATGCAGCTCTAACAGTACACACGGTTGATTGAGAGTTTGTTGGTAATTTGGGTTTTTTGTAAATATAACCCCCACATTTTCATCAGCAATTTGATTTAAAAAAAAAAAAAGGAAGAGCTTTGCATTTTCAGGTTTTTAAAGTGAAAAGCTCAATATCTCTCTTCTTGCTCTCTCGTTTTCCATCATTTGCACATAAAGAATGGGATAAGAAGCAGCATCAGGTCCTTCAGTGGGCAGTTGTAGGTGTGTGAAGGACATGTCAGCCAAAATACTACTTAAACAAGAGGCATCTCTGCTGTTTTCATTAGCACATTTCTGCTTTGTTTCTAGGCATGCTAATGGTGAGCAATCTCTCTGTTGTGGTTTGGGTTTCTGAAAGTCCAACTAGATTTTTGTGGGCATTGTGTTTTGGGAAGGAAAGTGAGGAAGGGTGAAAAAGTAGGAATTGTATTCAAGCAAGTCTGGCTGCAGGGACAATTCAGTGCCTTCATGCATGTAAAATGGGTGGTCCAGGAATAAACTGGAGACTTAAAAATGTGCAGCTTTTGGGAAATGTGATGAACAAGCACCAGCAATATACCGCGGGGAATTTTGGGCCAGGAAATGCTAACTTTAGCTACAGTAGTGCTGTGTTTAGGAGTCGTGGGGCCAAAGTGAGAGGCCCCTTGGTCCAGCAATGAATCAACACTGCCTCTGGAATCCTGCACCCTGTCCTGGCTAGGGGAACTGCCCAGATAATGAAGAGGAATTTAAGTTCCAGCATGTCCCCCTAGGGAGGGAATGGGCACTCCACCGGGTTTGAGCAGCTTTTATTCACCTTGGCCAGCTCTTCACTGACACTTTTCCAAGTCTCTCAGAAGGCTCTTTCAAGAATTTTGTGTTCACTAGCAGACTATTTCCATGTGTTGTGTGTTTCCATGCTGCAAAAGCCATGAGCAAGCTAAATGCTGATGCCTTTAACGTGCTTTTCAGAAGGTTCTTGTTTAGTTGTACCTTGCACAGGGCCACATCACAGACAGTGCTATGCAAGATGAGCTGATGAAGCAGGACTCTGAGAGCTGACCCAACTAAAGTCCTTTGAGCAGCAGAGCTGGCTGCAGGACCTGGCTGTCTTTGCCCACCCTGGCGAGGATATGCTAAATCTCATCTTGGAAGGATTTATGTAGCACTGCACTTCATGTATCAAGGGAGACATTACTGCAAAGAGCAAATATCTGTACTTAAAGCCACATGGAAGCTGCTGCTCAAAATAGAGATAATTCCTTATGCAGCTATATAGAAAAACCTTCCTTAAAAGTTAGTATTTTCTTTCAACTGCTCTTCTTCCATGTAAATAAAGCATAGTCCTCATGGCACTGTTGCCATTTTCAACAGCGGCTTCTAATTCTAGATTTTGAGATTTAGGGGTGGCCAGGCTCCCAGGAAACCACAGGAGATTTTAAAGCACACAAAGCACCATGATTCCCTTGAGTGTGTGATACACTGCAGGGTTTCACAGCCCAGGACAGCTGGAAAACCCTTGTCTGGATATGGGTGTCCAGACCCAGAGACATTTGTAAATCTTTACCTGTTGAATACCTCTTAAACCAGGGCAAAACATTTTGCTGTTGCATCTGTCAGCTGAAGATACCACACAGAGTCTCCTTCCACAGAAAGGAGCCTCAGTGAGAGGCACGTGGGGTGAGCAGTGGAGGCAAAGGTGCCTCTCACCCCTGGGGCAGTGGCCTCAGTGCAGGTGCTTCAGGGGCCCCTTCAGGAGGAGACTCCCCATAGCATCTTCCATTGCAGGAAGTGCAACCATCCCAGGGGCTTTGCCATGGGCAGGATTCCTACTGGAGAGCGTGGGAGAGAAACATGGAGCCTTTTATGCAATGGGACATGGTCCTTTTATGCAAGGACAAGATTCCTTGTGGAGCAGGAAGTTTCTCTGCCATGTTATCTGTTGATTCCCTTCCTGGTGACTACAGGAAGGGAATCAGATAAATCTGTGGTCTCAGTCTAGTGAGAAATGGAGGGCTGCTTGCCCTGGGATGGCACCGGGGTCCCTTTGCTGTGGCTCCTGCCCTGGTTTTCAACACAGGGAGGAAATGTGGGATCAGCAGGGGGACCTGGCCTGGTCCCTGGCTTGGGAGAGCTCCTGACCAGGGCACAGCCAGCACATTCCTGTTTGCAAAGCAAGTGCTGACCTACCTGCATCTGAGTCAGCATTAGTTCAGTTCCAACCCCTTATCCATTCTTAGCTGCAAGTAACAAACCAAATTCGCTTGTGGTACAGCTCCAGTAAAATTTAAGCTAAATGGAGTCAAGTCCACCAGCAGGCAGAACCTTTGCAAAGGCAAAGAAAGGCTGTTGGGATGCTCTGAAGATCTCCTTATCTCTCCACCAGCCATGGGACTTCTGAATAGCATCCAGCAGTGCCTTTCCTTCCCCACTTTGCTACACCTGTATGCTCCTGCTTCTCATGGTTTCTGCAGTGCCTTTGACACATACCTGTTACTGTGCCATCACACTACATTGCTTTATCAGCATAATTTACAGAACCTCGATGTGTGCTCCCTTACAAAAGTATATGGCTGCATTTAATGCTGGGCTGAAAAATGCCCATGGCATAGATCAGTCTGGATCAAGAACCAGCTGCTGCAAAAACATGAGACTACAAAAAATATATTTATTTAGTTCAAGTTTTGATGCAGATTTATGTTTATGTTTCATAAATTGTCACTCCCAGATGATTCAAGCACACACAGTTCTGACAGTTTATTTTAAGCTGAACATCTCCATTTACTGAAACCAGTATTCATGCAGAACCCTTTTATGTGGCAACTTGAACGAGTAAACCTTCTCAAATCCTCCATATCTTGTGTGTGTGTGCCATCAGGCAGTCAGTGATGTTTAGGATGTATAAGCCTGGAGTGGAGCAAAAAGTGAGCATGACACTACAAAGGTGGCTCAAGGCACAGCAAAGCAGTGCTTGTTGATTAAGTGGGTAGAGCCTTCAGGAGATGTGCTGGGAGCAAGCACAGACTGCTGCCCTGAGCAGTGAATTGGGTGTGAATTAAATGATAAGACAAAGTTCAATGCAAGGTCATTGAGGAATCATGTAATAGAAGCAAGAGCAGTCTCTGAGTAATCTGAAAAGGTCTGAGGAAATTTTATTCAGGGTGTATGGTGTGTGGTTTCACAGCCAGAACAGGAAGGTGGCAAGCAGATTCATGACTGAGCACACAGAACAGTGATGTATAGCTGGAAAAGCCTGGAAAAAACACTGGAAGGTTGTTTTGTTCCTGTTTTGACAGTTATATGCCCAGTTCCAGTGCCCTGGCATATGTGTGAGGTATAATTTCTGAGATTAGAGAGCCATGCTGATAGAGCACTCCTGTCTGTTTCTAAAAGATCTTTATACATCCAGAAGGAATTTTGGAAATGGATAAACCACTGAGAAGTTGGTTCACATAAATAAGACTAAGAAGTATGGAACTCTGTGATGCTTAATTCACAACTCTCTTCCTCTCAGTCATTAATTTCATCTGGACTACTTCAGCCAGCAACATCAAGCAGACACAGAAGTGCTTGCAGAATTCAGTGCAAATATTTCAAACAGTGTACTGGGGGCTGTTGTTGGTAAAAGACCAAACATGGGTACTGTTTTAATTGCCTTGTGGAATCTTTTCATAAATAGTTGCATGCTTTTTGTGGATTAGCCTCACACATTTAAAGCTTTGTTTTGCCTGATACAACAAGTGCTCAACTGCACCAACAGGAATAACTTTACAAGTTTTTTCTATTTTATTAAAATCCATGTATGCAGCTTCAAAAAGCAATTAGTGTTTATTTAGCTAAAATGTTTCAAATATTAATAGCAGCTTCAAAATGTTGACAAGTCCTAAAACCCAGCAAGTAACATGCTTTGATGTGTTTGTCTTCTGGCTGCTGAAGGGAGAACTGATTTAAAATGTAAATAATTAGTTTGCTTAATATTTTCTTTCCAAATGTGGAATGTTTGGGCTTTTTCCCCCCCTCCAAACTGTGGTTTAAATTACATTTTATTGATATTATTTTACAATGTATCTCAAAAAAAAATGGAGACAACTTGCTTGCTAACATCCAACTGACCTTGTTCTTGCCTTCAGGTAACTCTCTGTGCAGGTTTGGCCTCAGTGTGGCACATCTTCCTACCCATCTCTAGGCACACCAGCAACCCTGCTGAGGCCACTGCTCCATTCAGGTCAGCAGGATCATTTGGTTTATTTCAGATTAAAGTAATACATTTTTGAAGTATTGCTGCCACAATTTTTATCTTTTAGTACGAAGGGATTAATTTACACCTTAGGTATTTCAAAATAAATCTCTAAAGATTTTTTAAAAATTTTTATTTTGCAACAAAATAGAGCAGTTCAGAGGCCTGATTCCCAGCTGGGGTAAGTCAGCTTGCAGATACTGGAGATGCTATGATGTTACAGCAGCTGAGGATTGAGATCTACAGTTTCCCTAAATATATGATGCAGATGTACAACTCACACCCACAGTGGCAACTTAACACATCTATCTGGCAGTGCATGAGCACCTCTCAGTCCCAAAGGAATCCTTCCATGCCTTACCTACAAAAATAATCTTTGAAACACTGAAAGCACAACAACTAAACCAAATCCTGTACTGCAAAGGCATGGCCAGGGAGGAATTTAGGTTCTTTCTGAAAAGAGTATAATGAAATATAGCCTTGAGCCAAACCCCAGTGATGCTCCAGCCCTTTCTGCTGCCAGCAAATCCCACGAAGGCCCATGGGACACCAATCCTGCTGTGAAAAGGAGGTGACTGCTGATGCAGAGGAGTCAAGAAGCTCAGGAGATACTTACCTGGCTGTTAGGGCTGCTACTGAGAGTAACTGAGAGAGGGCACACACCTGCAACATCTCTAGCAAGCTCCTGCTATGACCCTGTGACACTCTTAGACTGCATTTAACATCCTGCAAACCTATGAACTCTGCCCACCCGGTATCTGACACTGTGTCCTTCTGTGAGATCCTGTTTTACAAGCAGATGAAGGTTTCTAACCAGATGGCAACATTTACACATTTCAAAGTGTCATTTGACTTCTCCTCTGACATTAAAAGACACTGCATCTCCACACAGATGAGTTATTTACAATGGCAATCTCTGCACAGGACGTGTTCAATAGAGCCAGCTAACCTTGCAAAAAGATTACCTGCAAAGTCATCCCAGCAGTTACTGTCCAGACTGAGCAGGCTGGGAGAGCAAGCAGAGACACCTGAACAGTATCTCCCTCAGCTAGAGACCTTAGCAAAGGAGCTTTCTGCAGCTGAGCCAAGTCCTGCAGGCTCCTCACCAGTGAGTGGAGAGTGCTGTGACAGCACAGCACCTGCCCTGCTTCAGAGGGGTGTGCCAAGACCCACACTCCTGGCTCCTGGTGGCACTGACAGGGCAGATGCCCACCTGCCTTTGTGGAAACTGAGTGGCCACTTGAACTGCCCCATTTCTGTCACAATTTGTGTAGCACAGGAGTGCCAGCACCTTTTCAGCCAGTAATAAATGAGTCAATAGGTGTGCTTTCCTCCTAAACCCAAACATATAAACCAATGTTCCTCTTCATCTCAAGGGTAAAAGGAAGAAGTTCAGCTTCATTTTTTTCAAATCAATCATGCTAAAAGCTGTTCACAGGAGGCTGAAATAGTGAGTCCCTTAGTGCCTTTCCCCTGTCCCTAGTCAATTCTAATCCCAAAATGCAGTTTAGTTACATGTGGATGTGTCATGTTTCATGAGGGTAACATATTTACAGGCTGACTGCTCTTATTTACATTGCTTTCATCTCTTCCTTTCATTGGCACTTTACAGTATCATATTATCAATTCAGCCTTTGGGAAAGAGGCCAGTGTATATAAATCTTTGAGAAAAAAAAAAAGATCCTGAGTGAATTAGCAAGTGACAGATGGTAGGTACTGAGTCTTACCACGCTGAGGCAATCCACGTGGCAGGCAGGTTGCCAGGCACAGAGCATGGCACGAACAAGTTGTGGCCTTAGAAAAACTGATGGCAAGCAATAAAAAGGCCATGAAAGCCTGCAATGAGGAAAAGAAGTGCAGCAGATAGTTCACATGCAGCAGATAGTTCACCTGGTCATGGTGACCAGGTGTGAAAGAACCAAGCAGCATTCCAGGCTAAAGCCCCTGGGATCCATCAGGCTGGCAGAGGGCAGCTGCACACCCCTGTACCCCTGGCAGTCTGGGGTTTACAACCACATGAACTGGGCTCAGAGGTAGCCTCAGAAAGCAGTGCAGCTTCCTGCTTTTGGGACTGGACATCGCCTGCTTTGCACCAGGCTCAAATAGCTCTGCTTAGCACGTACCCTCACAGCTGGTCATTCGGCTTCACCACCCACAAGGACTCCATTTAAGCTGACTGAAACCACAGCAAAGGTGTCTCACAAAATTCCACTCTGCCAGTCCTTCACCCCACCAACAAGCAGAACAGACCTCTTCAGTAGCAGTGGCTGTGGTAGTGCTCCAACACCCAAGATCACAGGCTTCCCAGCTCAAACTCTAAAGCAGACATGAGGCACCAGCTCTCTGCACCAAATCCTTCCTTACAAACAAGCAGCAAGCTTTTTGTACAGCATGATGTAAGGCCATGCCCAGCCAACCACCAGCTACTCCAAGGGAAGGGCTGAGTTACAATTAATGCCAGACTGGGAAGTCACTTTGCAATATGGATGTTCATTTATTTATTGTTTTATCATGGCACATCAAATGCTATGGCTGCAATATCAGAACATGGTGTCATTTATAAAATATCAGTATTATTAATGCGGTGGTAAGATATTGTTAACATTTACAGAGAGGTGTATAATAATTCCATAGCTTTGCCTCAGTGACAAAATACACTGGCAAGCAGATGATGGATGGAATACAGTGACTCTTTATTATCATGGTTTTTCCTCCTTGATTACTGAATGGCCTATAATGATATCAATAATTGTTGCTGAATCTAATCCTTTCAAATATGGAAGATAGATCCTTTGCTTTTACAGTATGTGTCAGAATAAAAGAGAAGCATCTGAAAAATAAAGAAAAGGCATTTCTTTACAAAATGAGATGAAAAAATAAAACAATATAAATGGAACTTTCAAGTGTTTCTTTTTATATTTAAAGCTCTTAATAAACTGTATTTAAACATTCTTAAATAATCATTCTGTACCTTTGATTTTCTGTTTCACCTTTGGAAACAAATAGAGTAATCTCACTATAAATGTGTGCAAATAGAAAATATATAAATATATTTAAGGCCCACGTCATAAAAAGGTGGTCTCAGAATTGTCATTTTTACAATGATCAGTTGGGGTTCCTTTCATTTTGTTCTGCAAGTTATTTGAGCTCTCTTCTTTTAAGCCTTTGAAGTCCACATGCAAAGAAGAGCCAAGCACACACATACTGTCCTGTGCTTCATTTTGTAAACTGCTTGATGACACCTGTAAAACAGTCCCAATGTGACTGAACAGTGGGGTTGATGTGATCCACTTCAACAAACTGAAGTCTTGGTCTACTGCTGAGCTCCATGGGAATGTTGTTCCCACAGGCAACGACTCCACCTCTGAAGGGCCACACTGAACTTCATGAAACCCCATGGACCTTTCCAAAGCACTTGCTGATGAGGGGAGCTTGTTTTCCTCATACAACACAGCACCCTGGGGAGAGGCAGCTGCAGTCGGATCTGTTTTATGGTCTGCCTTTGTGTCCTCTCGGAGAAGTGACTCCCTTGTTTGAGGAGAGGCTGGCAGAGGAGTGCTTTGGTTATCAGCCTTGTAACAATCACTAGCATTTGAGGCAAGGCTCGGGGAGAAGCTGTCTGCAAAGAGTCGTGTCTGACACATTGTCTCCTTTACATTCAACTCGGTGAGAAGCTGGGCACGAGTCTCTGGGGACAGTTTACTCAACTGGCGTCCAAGCTGAAGCTGGGTTGGGAATAGTGTTCCCTGAAGGGTTCTGTACAGGAACCTGCAAGATGACAACAGGTATGTGAGAAGAAATGAAAGAGGGAAATACCCAATACATTATTAAGGGAAACCATCCAAGACAAAAGTACAACACAGAAAAATAAGACAGTTCTATGTGCTGTCCCTATGCTCCACACAAGAAAGCTTGCAGATGGACAGCTCTGGATGCTGTGCTAATATTTTGATGAATAACTTAATAGGCAGTGTAATAAATCTGTATCTTTAGCCATTGATCCACCTTGTGATTACACACAGTCTGTCATCTTCCCTGATGAGGAAAGGCAATAAGGGTAAGTCTGCAGAGCAAGCTTCCTAGATCTACAAATAAGCAAGTATCTTCACAACATACTATCAGAATTTGGGTACTGTGCATTTTATGTGAGGATGGACTGAATCCAGAAGTATCACAGAAAACCTCACAGGGTAGCAAACCTCTGCATGGCAGGAGGTTTGACCAACAGTCTACAATTATCCCATTCCTGTGGTCTTTGGCCAGGAGCTGTGGTCTGTTCCTGTGGTCAGGAGCACAGAACAGGTTAGACAACCTGACTTCAAATAATCAGCTGCTGAAAGAAACTCAGTTGGCTGTTAGACAAAACAAAAGATGGGGAGTGGAAAATGTTCTTGCTCTCCCAATCATATGCATGGAGTGCCTTTCCATACAAAAAAAGACACGAGAGAAGATACAATACCTGGGCAGCAATGCAACAACTGGTGATATAATGCAAGTGAAATAGAACATAGGGTCTCCCATCAGCCTTTCCATGGTCCAGTAGGGATTGGATGGAGGATGGCAGACTGGGCAAGAAGCATTGTAAACCAGAGCCACAAAGAAAAATAAAATTATACTGAAGATGCAAGATGACCAGTGGAGAAAAGTCTAGAACAAAAACCAAAAAAATCAACAACGTAAGTATAATGATTCTTTATTTATTCTGAGAAGTTTGCTGTGACTTATATTAAAACTCCTTAATTTCTGGAGTCAAATCTATGCACAGCAAAGAGTTTAGAGCCTTGTATATTTAAAAATTCTTATAAATACAACACTACAAAGCTGTTTGCAGATCATATTTTAAAACCCCTTCCATGCTTTTTTAAAATGCCTGCTAAAAACAAAATGTGCTGAGGGAAAGGAGCAACCATCTTATGTTTTTGAAAGGTGGCACTAAGAGAAGAATTATGTCTATGCCAGTGGCTGGTATACATCTATGTAGGCTGTGGGTACCTTACCCAAGTTTTGGTTTCAATAGCCAAATGCAGGATGATGGTGAAAAGAGCTATTGTGGTGATGGGAGTTCCCCAGGAGAAGATATCCACCTCTGAATCATAGAAAGTCTGTAAGAAAGAAGACAGAATTTAGCCCAAGCTGTGTTGCCAGTTCTCCTCCAAATGCTCGAAATAGAATGGCTTAAACCAAACACTTACAAAATAGGGGATGAAGAAGCAAACCAGGCTTTGATACATAGCATCAATCATGTTCATCCAAAACATGTGTGGTTGGTACTCCTGTGTTGTTAAAAAAACATTAAGAAGATCAGATCATAATGAACATCCTCTCTGCCAGGATAGGTATTTTGAGGGGGATATTTTAAGGGCAGTTTTAAGGGCTTGGGAAAATAGCTTCATAACTTTGCCAATCATTTAGCTACCCAGGGGGATGAAGCATGAGCAGCCTACCTACAAGTCACTCTGTTCTGGGATGAAAGTATTTTGCCTCTTTTTTCTTTTTTTTTTCTTTTTTTTTTCCCCTGGCAGAGGATGTAATTTTAATCTGATTCTCAGGACAGGTAACATTTATGAAGGTGCCCTTTTTCATGCACTACAGTCAGACCACTAATGAACATGAATAAATGGGTTCTACATCACATAAGCACAAGCACAAGCACAGGGTATTGGTATTTATTGGCAGAAGAGAAAACAGAAAATGCACATGTACTTAGAGAACATCCACAATAAAGGTCTTTAGTGGCAATTCATGCAGCAATGTATGCTACAAATATTTATATAAAACATATATATATATACACATATCTCTAATTATGTGCATAAAATTGCTTGCTAAAAAACAATATTAAACTAACATTTTGGTTTACAGAAATATACAATTGCAGGGATATGGATGGTCATATAACGGACCTAGATATAAAGAAAAATAGTTTATAAATGGAAAAATGGTTGTATAATTTTGATATATATTCTACATCTCCAACAACTGGGTTGATCAGGTCTTCTTCCTTTTATGGAAAATATCATTGCAGACTAAAAATGGGAATGGAAAGATGCTTAGAAAGAAGGATGGTGTTACTTGGCCTCGTGAACTAACATGGTTAATTACTGCATCAGGTTGCTCAGAGGGATTGTGCAATCTCCAGTGCTGGAGACATTCAGAACTGGACTAGTTAAAGACCTGAGAAACCTCATCGTGGTTGGAAGCTGTTTTGACCAGGGGTCCGGATCAGATGGCCTCCAGAGCCATCCAAACTATTCTATAATACTATAGGCCCTTTTGAAAGAGATCCCACCCCAAACATGATTTTTAAGTTTTTAAAATCCCTTTTTAGGTAATATAAAGGGAATACGATCTATAGATTAAAAAAAAACCAAAAAAGAAACAAACAAACAAATAAAAAAAAACCAAAGAAAGAAAAAACCAAACAAACTTAGAATGATTTCTGGGCTTCTCTATGAGAAATATCTGTAATGTGAACCTGGGAGACTTCTCAGTTTGCCAGCTGAAGACAGGCAGGCATAACTTCCCAACAAGCCTTAAGGCATTACAAGATTTCTATCATCCTAAAAATGTGCAAGAGAGGAAGGTATTAATAGTACAGATCTTTCAAGTGTGATGCACTGAAACAGAAGAAATGTAGAAAACAGAAAACAATAGATGAAAAGGACAGAGTTTGGACTAATGGGCTAAAATACGTTATACTCAAATTCTCCTTTCATCTTTCCAGGAGAGTATCTAGCAACGCCACATGTGTGGGGTACCAAATACACGTGTACACTTGGAGGCAAAAACCACTTACTGTGTCCTCCAAGAGGACAGCTTTGTAAGACATTTTTAAGAAGGCTTTTGCCTTCAAAACAAGGTCCCCATATAGATAGTTTTGCCAAACAGCAAGGTTTTCCCACGGTACACTGTACCTGTAATTACCAGGAATGGTTTGGCTCAAATTCCTCCTGCAATTCCTTTTGTTTTCATTGTGCAATTCAAGCAGATGGGGACAAGGTGTTTTCAATAGATATTTCAGCTGAATCTGTCATCTGTGACTACCTCCCTCAGAGGCTAAGTTTAAGTGCTTACTACCAAGGCCATCTTTCTCTTCTTTTTGTAAAGGGCTGGAAGCTGAAGTTTTGAGTAACAACTGTGAGTTTATTCTGTAAAAGCCTGCACTAGCTACAAAGTGCAATCTGTTTTATTTTTTTGGTTATTTGTGAGCCTGGACCATGAAGGAGGTTTTCAGTTTAGGTTGAATTAAATCATCCAGCCTTCTCTCCTGACACATATTAAAAATATGGCTGGTTGGGGCTTTTTTGTTAGCGTGGCTTTTGTTTAGGTGTACTTTTGGCATTTTGACTCAGATAAGAAGTATCACAGAGTAATAACACTGACTTCTCAGACTGTATTTACCACTCCTCTACTCTTTGGGAGCAGGGCTGGTTTTCAGTCAAAACTAAAGATGTTCAGGAAAGAAATTGCAGCAATCAAGAAGTTATTACCTCCATATTCTGTCCACTTTTATAAAGCTGAGGTACAGCAATTAACACTTCAGCTGGCACATCCTTATCCAGCACACCAGTAACCAGTTGTGGAAGAGAAGAGAAGAATAAATTAAAGAAGATCAGATACCACTGATCAATCATTGATGAGCCAGAGAATCCGCAGTAGAACTGGTACCAGAAGAGAAGGGCCACAAACATCTGAAACAGAACAAGCAATGCTGTAAATATATCAAGATAAGGATGATTATCATCTCACTGTGTTCTGAAACCATTCTGATTCCAGCTCTGCAAGAACTCATCTATGAATGCCGAACACGTGAGCAATCCTTGTGAGGATACCTGCTCTTTAACTCACTTCCTGATGGACCACTTGGATAAGCTGCAAACATCTGGCACACCTACAACTCTTGGCGCTGCTGCAACCTTAGATCTTGGGCATCACACAAAATTAACTTTCAGTTCAAGTGAAACATTGAGGTGCAATGTAACTAACTGTAAAAAGCTCTCCCAACCACCACTGACCTCTAGGTAAATGAGTACTGATGTCACAGCACTTACACAGCTACTGTAAGAACAAGAATTGACACAATAATGTCCTCTGCTGGCTGCAGATATTTTGGGAGACTTCTGCAGTCTACAACAGACAAATGCAGAGCTTTTTCTCAAGATCAACATGAGACCAGTAGCAGTAAGGAAGGTGAAACGGTAAGGTCTAGAAAAGTCATCTTAACTATTCAATCTTTGTGCTTTGACACTCAGCAAATTAGCAGTGCTGGAAAGATTCCTCAACCTCCCTTCTTCTTCAGCTCGAGGAAGAAATCAGCTGCATACACAGATGCAGAGGGGTTGTTCATCTACTTGGGTTGGAATCACCCAAAAAGAAACAAACCACACAACTCGTTTTTTCTACAATGTCTTCAGCATGGAGAATCCAGAGGGTTCAATAAAGGTGCTGATTTCAGATGCTGATAAAGGATTTGAGGCCTAGAAAAAGATAGCCAGCTTCCTAGAGAAGGAAATAAATTCCTGGGCTTGGTTCTCCTAAAACTAAAATTTTTATTATTCTTTGTAATGTGATTAAAACCAGAAAACTGTTGGAATGTTGAGGGTTTTTCCTGCTTTTAATGATGAAGATGGGAAATGACATGACCTCTCACTTCCTCTTCTTTTTGTATTCTGTTCTCAAAAAGCTTTCAGTCAGATGGAGAATGTTAATCCTTCATGAATTTTAGATATACAGAGGAAAACACAGATCTGTTGTATCTGTGTGCCCAAATGTGATTGAAAATTAAACATAGAAGGAAAAAAGAGGCTATGGTGTGCTTAGTCAGTGAAAGCTGCTTTAAGGAGAGTAAACCTGTCTTGTAATGGGGAATTGCCACAGAATAAGAGGAAAGTCCTGCAGCACTCAAATGTACATATGTGTATGTGTGTGTGTGTGTGTGTGTGTGTGTATATGTGTGTGTGTGTGTGTGTGTATATATACACACACATATATACATAAAGTAGATAAATGCTCAGGGAAAGTTCACATACTACATTGAAGTGGCTTGTATATGAGCAGCAAATACACATCACTCTTAGTGAACCCATTCTATAAATTACCCTAAGGAAAGTAAAATGGTAGTATTTTTCTAAACACAACCTCTAGAAATGTTTCTGTAAGTGTATTTCAAGAAAAATATCTTCCTATGGCCCAAACAAGACTGAGTTACCAAAGCTTACCCTCTTCAGTACAGTTGTCTGGGACATGGCAGTTTCATTCCAAAATTGAACATATTTTGAAAATTATTTCTTCTCCACACCAAAACAAAAAAAAAATTTCTTGAGTAATTTCTCAAAAAGAAATTACAATAAATATGTGAATTTATGTACTTTTTTCTTGTTGTTTTAAAACAAAATGCAGCTAATCCTGGACATGGTGAATTTTCTCTCTTGAGCCTTACTAACCTGCCTTGGAAAAAATTTGGTTCTGGCAAAAATAGGTAGTTTGATGAAAATACATTCAGCTGAAAATCGTTCTACCACCTCTACTATGGGTCTTAATTGTGCTACTGAAGAAAGCTTTACAAATAAATGAAGCTTAAATCAGATCTTTTTCTCCTGAAATTTTATTTTGTATTAAACAAGTTTTTTATTTTATTTCAAAAGTTCTGTCTTGCCTCTGTGTATTACCTCTCTGAAAAGACAAAACAAATTTACATAAAGATTTTAAGTAAAAAAGGTTTCCCTTCTTCCCCTGCCAGATGAGACTGTTTAATGAATGTGGTCCCAGAGAGAATTTCTCAGTGAATGAAGTACATGTTAAAAAATTTTCAGTGCTGCCTTGCAGAGACAATGTATAAACAGGAAGATGTGCAGGTAAAATTTTGTTTATGTGAAATCTCTTTTCATCAAGCTCAGATATTGCCAGTCATGCTATGTTTTAGTTTATATTTTACTTGTATTTTTATCATCTCCATGAAGCTAAACATCTTCTTGGATAAGTCATCTAAGTTTTGAAATGACTTTTGCAGCAATGTGAAGATTAAATTGTAAATTAGCTAGGTTCTAGTGGAGAATGGAAAATTTCATAGTATGAACAAATGGGGGAAAGAAACCACTTAAGCAAACAGAAAACTTGCAGAACATCTGCAGTGTAGCTATCTTGACTTTCTGTGGAGAACCATCCAGAATAGTCTCCTTGCAGAAGGTTCAGGTGCTCCTATCTTTCCATTTCTGACAATCTTTCCTTAAGGGCAGGCACTGTGTCAGACAAATTCATGTCTATATGCTGGATATCCAGCTACAGTTTTGAGTCAGAAGCAACAAGTATTTCTCAGGAAGCTTCGAAGGCTGCCAAAACACAGCCAACACAAAGAGATCTCTTCAGTTATTTTCTAGCCTTGAGGCAGTAGCTTCTGAAAATGTCTTATTAAAAATGGCATGAGAAATAATACTTGTAATCAAGGGCAGTTGTACCACAGAAAATGGAAGATTTTACCCAAGCTGAACAAAAGCATTGATGTATAAGCAGCATCTCTGGCTGCTGATTGCTGGAGTGTCTTATGTGCATTACTTCTGGGTTTATTTTTTTAATTTTTAGTATAAGATAGTTATGCATACAGCTCTTGGAAGTTCAGATTTGAGAGTGTCAATGGGTACCTTGGAAACATCCAGCACTAAGGGTGGGACTACAGATGTTCAGCATCACTCAGGATTAAGTCTTAAAACTGATGCATCTGGACACCACCACGTTTCACTGCTGTACTTCAACAGGTGGCTCTCCACTCAGTGCAGCATTACTTAAATCTGCTTGCTATCTCTGACTCAAGCAGCAGCTCAGATTACAAAGTCCCTTCATTCTTCTGTGTCTGAAAGGGCACTTGCATGCAGTCCCTGCTCTGACCACAGAATGTATTTAAACATGCTTGTTTTAACAAAAAGACACTTCATTAATCCTTTAGCACCCTTTGGTATTCTGGTGATGTTCAAAATTTTGAGCAAATAATTGTTTTCCTCTGATAAAAATTGAGGATTAGATTAAAATTGGAAAGCAACTTTTACAAAACTGAAAGCCACTTTTCTTCTGATACTGAGGACAAAATCCAGTCTCCTGCACACAATTCATGCATTGCCCTTTGGAGCAAACAGAGATATGAGAGCTCTATCTCTCCTCTTTTTCTCGCTTCTTCAAATGCCTTGCTCCCAAAGTGATTTGTAGCTGTTACAAGTGAACAAATATATGTGCCTGCCAGTGACTCCCACCCAGCTGGTGGTATTCTTGGTTTCCTTGTTAGGCTGTTTTCAATCAATCATCTTTGTATTCCAAGATCAATGCAAAGGGCCTTTGTTGAGGCCAAGGAGTTGAGCTGCTTCTGGCTCACTGCCCAGTACTGGATTGAGTCCTGTTTCATACACCAGGGAGAAACACAGTCCCGTCATCTGTTCTTTACCACCGTGTGCTTCCTTTCTAATGAACTCTTTTGATTAGTTGGAAATAAGATAAATCAAGGAAAAAAACCTTCCCAGTTTCTGCATCTGAGACACAGAGAGGACTCAAATTATCTCAAGGCACTAGGAAATATGTACAGTGATTCATAAACAATGATGAGATACAGTCAGGAAGAGAAAACACACTCAACTGCTACTTGGGACCAATGTTGGATGACTTTGGCATTGAAGACTCCCATATCCAGCCAGCTAAATTCTGCAAAACTGCTCAGTAAAGAAACTTTTCTTCAGCAGTGCTTGTTATTTGTGTTACCTAATTTGCACATTCAGCAGCACACTGTAGCTGTTATGGAGTGGGTCCCGTATTTCTGCAAATGGCAGCCAGCTGTCTTTCAGCTCTGCAAATTTCTTTGCAGCTTATTTATAAACCATTTGAAGGCTGACCTAATGCTCACTTAGCACAAAATAAACCCTGGAAACATGTGGTGCCATAAAGCTGCCAAGTCAAACACTTACTGCATTTTTGTAGAAGAAATACAGCACCATGTTGGCGAGTCGGGAATAACACCAGTGGCCATGAACAAGCAAAAGCTTCTCCAAATGCCTGAACCTCGGGATTGCAAAGTCGCTCGCCATCACCGCCTTTAATGAAACAAAGGTTGGAATCATTATTGTGAAGCACCACCTTCAACACTAACAATGAATCTAGTCATCTTCTCAACTTCTGCAGGCAGTGGAAGTTGTACTCATGAAGAATGAAACTCATGACTCTGCTTATGAAGTGCAGCTATTGCTGCATGGATCTGAAATACCCATGAGCTAATGTGGCAGGACACACAAGGCAACTCAGTCCTCACCCAGAGGAGATTACAACCTACATTGCAGATGGTGATAAGCAACAACAAAAAGCAGGAGGTGGGAGAATGGCTGGCAATTGCAGTTGCACGAGCATGAAGGCCCAGGGTTCATGTGTGAAGACCTTGGCGGCTGTATCTTTGTAAAAACTACAGTGTACTTACAGGCCAAAATGAATTTCCAGAGAATAAGATAAGAACAGCACAATTAAGTGGTTGCATCATAATGATTTGACTTTAAAAGAAGAAAAACAATAAAAATATTAGTTTTAATTTAATTTGCAGACCTGGTTTATACAGTTTACTTGGCTGTCCTGAGATATCAGTATTTTGAGGGATTTTTAAAATCACACATTTTCTGTAACTGTGTATGAGAAAAAATCACACTAGATGAGAGTCCTCTGGGACTGTGCAGATTGTCAGATGACATTGACAAAATGAATCACAGTTTCTCTCTAATTCTGACTAAATTTCAGGGTACTGTATATCTAGATGAGACCTACTTGTGCTATCAGGTGTGTTTCATGATTTTCCTTATCCCTAAGATCACACTAAGATTTAATTTAGTATTATTTTACATTTCTTTTTCTGTTTTGGTATCACCTTTCTTCTCACAATTCAGTTCAGCAAAAACAGGAGGAAAGGTGAAAACCTCCAAAGGAGCAGTGTCTTCCTTACACTCTGCTGGATATATTTTGGCTGTATTTTTAAATGAGAAACATATTTCCTTTTAAGTTTTCGTAATTCTCTTTCTTGGTAAAACATCAAAAGGGCTTAGTTTTCCCAAGTAGGTGCTTGTAGAAGCTAATAAAATAAACTCTAAAACAGTATGCAAGAGAAGGTGTAAAAATGCATTGCAATTTAAGCAGTGGATATATATGAGGACTGAGAAACTTTTTAATATGTTGACACATCCTAGGATTTCTCAGGTACTGAGACACACTTGTTATAACCTCCCTGCACTGAAGTCTGATTTGTCTTGCAGACACACAGCTATCTTGCAGTTTGAGGAGAAAACAGCTATGCTATGTCTGCTTCCTTGTCCTCCACCCCATCTCAGCCTATTCCAATGTCAAAACAAACCCGTTAGCTTCATTTGTGCTTCTAACATAGTACTTCTCAGCAGGCTCTGAGAAGTGTCACGATTTTTTTCTTTTTTTATTCCATTTTTATTATGGTGAGGAACATAGAGAGAAAGATATGTTATCCAGTTACATTTGCATGTTTACTTAAGCTCAAAATACCCACTTGATTTTCACATTTATTTTTTTTTCTTCCAACTCCACATGCTTCCACAGAATGTGGAAAGAAAATAAATCAGACAGTATTGCTGTCTTAGGCATCTAAATGCTCAACACCTTCTGAGTACCTACATGTGTGCAATTCTGACAGTTGTTCCTAGTAAAGAGGTCTGTGTGGGTCCTTAGGACTTGCAGTAAGGGAAGAATCTATAAACATTTTCCACTCTGCTGAACTCTCATTTAGAAATAAAACCAGGTACTTTAATGAGTTAATGAGAAAACAGCTTTCAGACCTGGATACACAGCAAAAGCCAGAGGATTTGAGAACCAGTTATGTTATAAGTGTATGAGCTGAACTGAAAGTGGCATAAAGGGGCAAGGAGTCAAAAAATGCTATGAACAGTTTATGTCTGCATTAGGAAAAAAAGCATCTGAATTAATACATATATGATGGAGCTTATTGGTAAGTTCATAAGAGGTGGTAAGACCCAAGAAAAATGTTTGCAGCATATTTTTTTGAATTTATAGGTTTGGAGGGGAGCCCACAAAACCAACCTTCTCTGAGCTCTCTGGAGCTTGGACTGCCTGCAGGATTTGAAGATGCATACGCATTGAAAAGTGCATGATAAATAAGAAAAATATCCACTGACTTTTCTCCAGTGACCTGTCCTAGCTTCTGCTGATCAGGAGTCAGAAAATGCATAAAGTTGATACCCAAGTTCATAGCTCAATTACATTTTTGTTTTATAAGCTTTTTTGTGTCGACCCAAATAAATTACAGCGTTCATGAAATCCCATTAAATAAAACTCTACAGCCAACTTGTGCACTGTGTGAGGGAGGCCTCTCTTCCCTTTTGAGCAAAACATCCAGCCAATGTTGCAAAAAATGCAATTTGGGTCAGAGAACCACCCACTGGTAACTAAGTTAAGGAGCATGCTCATCTGCTCAGGTCCTCAGGATGGAAACACTTCCCACTTTCCTGGTAGAGCTATTTGACATACACTCAGCTACTCTGTTTTCTCTTGCAATCAGCCTGCCCAAATACAAGGCAGGTTGTGGAAATAAGGTATCCTTCTCATTCTCTGTGTCTTACTGCCACGTCTGGTCCTAACACTGCAACTGATCTGCACTAGCAGTAGAGGAGGCTGATATAATACATACATCCTATACAAATACATCCTCTCTTCTGGGGCTGAGAGAAGTACCTCTTACACAGGGGTAAATGCAGTAATCACAGGTGGAACACATCCACGAGACTACAAGGCAAGCACCTGCTATTCCCTGTGACTGGAAATGTGGCCAAACCAAGACTTGCTATGAGGTGTAAGGAGCAGTGGTTCTGCAAAGGGCCACAATTTCTACTTTATTTACTGTTTTGCTGTCTGAATAAGCTGAGTGAGTGAGATGTGTGGGTGGCTGGGCACCACACAACTAGCTACAGCAGTTGTACTGGTTTGTGCAGCCACTCCATAGAAGAAGTATACCCAAGCAATACAGGAGAGAGGGGAATAACATGAACCTTTATTTCTTAAATAATGCATGGTTGAGTTTTTTCTTTCTCCTTTAAACAATTATTTAGCAAATTATTTCTTTAATCATATTGCTTAGAGAGATCTGGTAAGTTCAATCTTCTGAGAAGGCAGAGTGCTTCTAAACTTATCATAGATCTCAGAACAAGTGTGAGCTCAAACTCAAGCTGCGAGAGCCCTTATAAGACAAAACTGGCACTCCTCAGCACAAATGCTGCTTTTCCTTTACTTGTGCTGACTACCAGAGGCAGTCTGAACAATCTGACCTATAGGAAGTGGCTGTTTCATGCCCTCATGGGAGTGCTTTCCACTGGATGAGCAACATTACCTGCATGCCTTCTTGACCAGAAATCCCCACACCAACATCTGCCACTTGGATCATGCTGACATCATTAGCACCATCACCTAAAGATGACAAAATGCAGTTTTGCTGTCACTAGCAGACTAACAACAGCTGGCAGCAACAAAACAAAGGAAAAACAGTTGTTATTGAGTGTTGGTTGAGTATAGTGAGAGAGACATTTACTAAGTGTTGGTTGTTTATAGTAAGGGAGATGTGCAGTAGGAGAGGATACACCTTTAGAATATAAGGTTCAAAGCTTGCAAAGTTTCCAAGACATTCTGATCTTTTTAGACATTTTTATCACAGGAAAATAACAATAAAACAAATCCATCTCTTTTTAATAATACCTAAAATTTAGGTATCAGGCCTGAACTACCCCAATAGTAAACAGTAGAATGATGAGAATAAGCATCCCCAATACTTCTTCTTCCTGATTAAGAGTCAGCCTGCAATCAGGTATGACTAAGAATTAAATGTGCAAGAAGGCCTAAAGCCAATGAAAATGTCTACACTGTAAAAAATACTAAAAAAGTTAAAATGATGAATGAAAGAAAAAGTCAAGAGAGTAGGGTTGACCAGTCCAAGATCTTCAGTACATGCAAGACTGGTAGATTTAATTGGAATGGTTGCAAAGCCACCACCCCCTACTCTGCTCCTAATTATGATCTCACAAGTGATAGGTGCTGTAGACAGGATACCAGAATGAGATATGTATCTAGTTCTTAACATCTTACATTTACAGCCAGGGTACTAATGGAAAATGATGTGTTAGGTTATGACAAGACACTTGGTTTTAAACTTCAGTGGCTGAGGTTCTCACCACATGTTACCAGTCTCCTTGCTGTTGGCACGTGTAAGAGTGGGATCCACTCACCAAAGCTGATGTTTTTGTGACTGTGTGATACAGAATCAGAGAATCACAAGGTTGGAAGAGACCTTCAAGATAATCAAGTCCAACCCATGCCCTTAACACCTCAACTAAACCATGGCACTGAGTGCCATACCCAGTCTTTTTTTAAACACATCCAGGGATGGGGACTCCACCACCTCCCTGGGCAGACTATTCCAGTACTGTATCACTCTTTGTGTAAAAACTTTTTCCTAACATCCAACCTATATTTCCTTTTGTGCAGCTTAAGACTGTGTCCTCTCATTCTGTCAGCCGCTGCCCGGAGAGAGAGACCAACCTCCACCTGACTACAAGGAAGTAGTCCTTCCTTTCAGGGAGTTGTAGAGAGTGATAAGGTCACCCCTGAGTCTCCTTTTCTCCAGGCTACAACCTGTTAGCTCATGTTGGTTAAAAGGGAGGATGCATACAGCTAGGCTTTAAGCCAGAGCAGGAGCTTAAGCTCAACTTGCAGGCTCAAGATGCTCAGAAAGAATGAACATACAAGCTGCCCAGTCTCCACTACTGTTTTTAAGCATTCTGGATAATTCAAGTTAATGAGCCAGATGTTTTTTTTACAACATATGCAAATTATTATGTCCACAGTCAGTTAGCCAAAGATATAAATTCAGTGGGAGGGAGGCATATTTGAGCAAGATATAATACATTCAGCATGAAGATTGTAATAATCAGCACATATTTGGTGATGTTGATGTCACACAAGTCTGGCAATTTTTTATGTACTTAGGGTTTCTCACGGGCAGGTCCCACCCATGTGTGTTCCAGACATAATTAACCAACACAGATAGATGAAAACAAGGGTATTTCTGACAGTATATGCTGAAATCATATCTTCAAATGAAACATGAACCTAAACTTGAGATAGGGTAAGAAGAGCTGATTGACTTGTGTAAAAATCATAGAAACATGGAAGATCCTGTCAAACTTAAGAGAGATAGACTGCCAAAATCTCCCCTTTGCCAGTTGAGTGATTAGGTGGGAAGTATAAGTGTTGTTATGACACCAGTTGTAAATCCACTCTCTATAATGACAAGGCCAAGTCATAGCCTGTGCTGTATGGGTGACTCGTGATGATAAACACAAAACCTTGAGTTTAGGCATGATTGGATGAAACAGCACTGAGCACAGTATTTTTGGGTGTAATACAGTGATTGCAAAATGGTGTTTTGCACAGCATAAGATAACCCAGTTCTTCACAGCTGTGTTTAGACATGTCAAAACCTCTTAGCATAACTAGGTCCTGATTATCTAACTTCTGAAGGAAGAAATCCCAAATACTACTCCAGAGCTTTATCCTGGTTTTGAGTAAGTATGTTAGAATAAATATATTAGAATTGTTCAACATGTTTTCTGACAAAACTGGAAGGCTGCTTCACTTGTGAGGCAGCTGGGAGGGTCCTGTTGCATGTCAAAAAAAATCAAAATTTTCAAGACACAGTATACATCAAGGCAGACTAGTATGAACTGAGGTATTTACCTATTGCCAAGGTCATTGCTTTGAGTTTGTCTCTGACTAGTTTCACTACCATGCTCTTTTGGAGTGGGGTTGAGCGACAGCACAGGACTGAACGGCATTGCTTGGCTAGTGCAAGAAATTTATCTTCTAGTGTGGGTTCCAGGGCATAAGCTAGAGTCCTTCCATCAATGACTAGGCCCAAGCTGGAAAGCACAGGGGAAGAAGGTGGATAGAGAGGGGTGAACCCAACAGTCATGTTTCCAGTAGCTCCGTCTATTGTGTTGTTTGAAAACTTAGACTCTACGCATTGCAGACACTGTTCCAGCAAGACAGCACATGTCTCCTGAAAAGAAATTCAAAATAAAAATGCTTGAGAAAAAAGAACATGTATTCAAAGGCTTCTGTTTGCTGTATGTTTAGGCATAACTAATATGGGGAATGTATTATTTGCTATGCTGTTAAAGTTTTAATTTCTAATCATCTTCTACTTGTTCTGAACACACTTAACTCTTGCAGAAGGTATGACAACAGTAAAGAGTAGAAAGGCTTAAAATCTAATTCTTCTTTAACATGTACTTTTGTATGCTAAATTTCTTTTAGCTCCTTCTCAGAATAACAGTGCTGAGAAATGATATATAATTGGTACCAAGTTAAGTATGGTGATGAACACCATTATGGTGATGAACACCATGTATACGCCCACAACTCAGATCAAAGAGTTATGCATTGTTAAAGGCCAATTAAAGGTTATTTAAGCTGAAATCTCTCTCCTAGCCATACTCAACTAGAAGATGTTATTGAGAATATAAGAACATTTAAAAGAAATGCTATTGGTCTTACAGAAAAGTATGACTAAAAAGAAAAACCATGGAAAATTAATTTACCAGTTCAGTTGATACACCCAAGAATGGAAATTGCTGTTATCTTTTCTTCCTTTTTGAAAGAAATTGGAGCTGAATACTGATGGCCTACCTCTCCTCTGCTGATCTGAAGTCCAATTTTATCACCCCATAAAAAGACTACAGCACTATCAGTCTGGTTCCTTGTATGTTAGACCATATCAGTAAACTCTTTGCGACTGCTTGCAACAAACTGAGCACAGGAAAGATCAGTAATTCAGAAGGATTAGAAAAGGTCTGTTAGGAAGCAAGGCTTTATTGTAGATGTGGTTTTCTGCCTCTCAGTGTTAGTGTCAAAATTTAAATATTGCTTCTATCTCCAGAGAAAAAGCCACCTGAGAAAACATGAATGACTGAGTTATCTAAATACTACATTTCAGTGCATAAAGCAAAGCACAATTTCTCAACAGGTTATTAATTGCCTTCTTTCTCAACATGTACTTAATAACAGGTTGCTTTTAGACCCATTAGTGCCAATACACAGAAATAGGGATGTTTTGAGAATGCATACCAAAGAAAGTGATTTATGCTGCTATGGCATATTTTCATTCATGGTGGAGTTCACTGCACACAGTTATATATTTTCAGTAAGGTAATGATACATGAGGCTATGGTTTAGAAGCATGATTCACTGAAAAGTATTCAAAGCCATGTCCTACCTGAAAATTATAGCTGAAGCAGAAAAAGAAGCAAAAAAAAAAAAAAAAGGAAAAGGAAAAAAGCCATCAAACTTTTAATTGTACAAGTTGAAAATAAAGCAAAACTAGTTAATTAGTCAACTTGTATATTGGATCTGCTTACTGGTGATTCAGCATTCAAAGTGATAATTTCTTCATCATGATCTAGTAGCTTGCAGGCATATGCAATATTAACAGCTGTTTCTTGCTTGTCTCCAGTAAGAACCCAGATCTGCAACCCAGCTTTGCGCAAACTCGCGATGGTTTCTGGAACACCATCCTGCAAACGGTCCTCTATGCCAGTTGCACCTAAGCACATAAAAAAAGCAAAATATTCCATATTAAATGAACATGTAAATTCCATATTAAATGAAAATGTACTTGAATTTTAAGCTTAGATTACAAAAAAACCCAAAAAACCACCCACAAAACCAGACCAGCAGCCACTTTTACTAGGAGACAGCTGAACTACCAATAGTTGCAAGATTTGGGCAGCTTTTGGGGGTATTGAGGAGGAAGAAAGGAAAGTAGCTGTGGTAAACAGTTGTAAATAACAAATCCAGAATTCAAAATGTCAAAAGCCACCAGATGCCACTCCTAGTTCCAGAGGTTCACAAGGCTTATTGTCTCTATGCTCTATATCTATATTATTTCTGCTGAATGTTGCTAGAGAAGTATTGGTTCTTGGAGATAATTTCAGTTCCTAAAGGTCTTAACTGCCTTTTCTCAGCAAGAAGAGAGTGGGTCACTAGAAATTTCTCTTTTGAAGGGGACTAATAGCAGGACTGCAGATTGGCAACAGATTAGACTGCAAACATAAACCTTTTAGTGCCTTGTTGCTGCTCTTGGCTCTTGCAGAAAGATGCTGGTGCCCAAATGAGATATAGCAGAGAATAAATCATAAATCTGTTGACCATGATGTGACAGTAAAATGTGCATTTTCATGCTTTCAATGCATCTTTCTACCTGTTACAAGACACTGGGTATCTGTTTTAAGCTTACATAAATCAATTGACTGAGACAAGATTTTCATATATATGAGAAGTGGCAAAAAGGCACTCAGGACCAAGCTCAATGTCACCACTGGTACATCAGTATTCCACTGAGTGTCAGAGAGACTTCAATGTGAGGAAATGCAAACCCTGCCACTAGCAAATGAGGAAGTGACAGACATACAAGTTACCTGGAACAACAGGAAAAATAAAATAAACTTTTCTCAGCTAATTATTTCTTCTATGGTTCTTCCTTGAAAAAAAAGAATTAACAATAGAAGTTCCCTTAACTCTGAGCACCAGTCATGAATACACATTCTTAGGGAAATGTTGGGAAAGCTATTGCTATCCAAATAAAGAAAAATATATTCCATACTGAATTTTTACTCCCACAACCTAATGATGACTGATCATTGCAGGTTACAAACCACAGTACGAGGTTCGTGCAGCCAGAGCCAACAGGTAAACCCATGGTGGGATCTTGATTACTCTGGTCTGAATTAGGCAACTCATGCCCCCCTTTAAGTCAGGGAAGAGAACCAGACACTTTGAGGGCATGATTCATCTAATCCTAAAGCAGATATCTAAGTCAGACCAAATGAACAACACTTTTTTGTCTTCTCATTTTGTCTTCTCATCTATATGTCGAGCCTTAGAGATCTGTAGTAGACACATTAGAAGTTGGGTGAGGTGGATCTGTCTCCCAGATCCATGCTGGCAATTAGTGAACATCTATCAACATATCAGCTTAAAAGAGTATGATTTACCTCTTGCAATACTTTTTTACATACACTGGTTTTAACTGCACCCCCCTGCCATAGCATACACAGGCCCTGAGTGCATGTGCTGAACCTGATGTATATGAAAGTTGATGCCTCTCACAGATGCAGTTTGTGAGCTATGCTTTGTGTGTCTCTGGTGCCCCTGGAGTCAGGGAAGCCTCTGACACCTTGAAGCAGTACTGAACTAATGAAATTCTGTAGACAGCTTGGGCCAAGTCTTCCTCTTCTTTAAAGCAGCAGTTCCCATTTAGGATATTATGTCAAATTCATCCCTGCTATTACTCCACTTACTTCACTAGTGATAAAATGAGGAGGAGCAGGAAAACAGGGTATGTCTTTTATGTTAATTATATCCTATTCCTTTGTGGTGCTGCACATGACAGCCATGATAAAGTCCCACAAAAGCCAATTTCTATACTGTCAGAAACAATTTAAGGGAAAGAACGGATTTCATAGCCAAGCTTTCAGAATTTTTATCACATTTTAATTTCATGTCCAGCTCTCATTTCATTACCTAGCAGATGCAGATTCTTCTCTAACCGCAGTGCTGACTGAAACAGAAGTTCTTCACGATTTTCAATAGAGGATTCTGCTTCTAAATGAGTTTTTAACCAACAGCCATATTCTTCCTTGCTGAGAACCTGTTACAAAGAGTATGTGAGGGCACAGTCAATATGATGCAAAGGCATCCATACTTTACTGAATAAAATGAAAAAGAAGTTAGGAATCAAGAACAATAAAATAATAAATATCTTCAGTAATCTTTGTAAAGACTCTCCTTAAAAGCTAAGTAAAAGCCTGCATTTACTTACTCTTTTTGCAATACAGAGAGTCCGCAGCCCATCTACAGCATAAAGATTAAGGTAATTCTGGGTTTTGCTTCGTATTTTTTTTTGATGTTTGCCCCGAGGGTCATCTAGATAAGAATAAAACCATAAATTACTTGTTGAAAAATAACAGCAGCTGAATTGCCTCAGAGAATAAAAACTTGTATACAGTGCTTACTGTACCAGCACTTTATAACTGATACTTTTAAAGATGTGTTGATATTTCCTGGGAAACTCAAGTTGTTTTTTTGTAAAAAAAATATCTTTTTGTTTCTTTTCTGTTTTTCTTCTTCAAAAAAGTCACTGTGAAATTGAGAAAGACCTATTGTTTTTACTCAAGTATTTCTTTCACCTGAGTATTTTAAGAAATCACTATAAACTTCACAGCAAACAATACTGCCAGAAATAGAAGTATGATTTCAAGTACGCTACTAGCAAATGTTTTTTCTGCTTCTCCACAGCTCATCATGTGCAGAAAAACAACACTTAAAAATAGCACTCAGTCTTCCACCAAGGCTAATATCTGGAAAGAAGTGGAAACAGTGCTCTGTATTGAATATCAAAGTGCATGAAGGTCCTTTTGTCTGTTACTGCTGTATTGATACTTCCTATCAGACCGAATCAACACAAGAAATTCTGGGTGTGACTGTGATTTCATTTAGAGCAGAATTTGCACTTGCAGACCTCACAGCTAACTTCTACCTTGGATGTATCAGCAAGACTTCCACTTAGTTTTACCCTTCACTTAAAGCCATGTGTAACTACTCAAAATGAGGACTGAGCATCTGTTTCTTTTCTCTCTTTAGCTGGGACTAGTGCACTGTGCTCACTCTGTGATCAACATAGAGTACTAAATATGATGGCAGCACATTTTGTTCCATCTTATTACATGAAATAATGTCTCCAAAAATTAAAAACAAGAGGTAATGCATCTTTTTTATCATCTAGGATTGAGACAAGTTCATGAAAAATGTACTGTAGTAGTAATCTTTAATAATATGAATTTTAGGTGAAGGTTAGGACTTAAGTAAACGTACAAGGGGGGAAATTTTTACATTGGAGCCATTGAGTAAGAATGACTGGTACCTCCTGGTAGGTATTCTACTCCCTGATGTGATACATTTTTTTTAACTAAAGTCTGAATATTTTGGGGCAATGTAGAATCATTTCAGGATATAATTCTGCAACTAGAGCTGTTCCTAAGTGCAATATTTGAATTACTGGTACCTGAACAATAACCAGTCACTGAGTCAGGTGACCACTCCTCACCCAAAGTCTGGGCACCTCAAGAGACCTACTACACACAGCACTGAATGTGCTCATCTCTCATACTGAGAGCCTGTGGGCACTATGCCATTATACTAAGCACTTAATACAGGTATACAAATTTGATGGCATAAGTATCTTACTGTTTATACTTTTCAGTGCCCATTAACCAGTGTGCACTCATACTGAATTTGATCTTGCTATGTGTTGACTGCATACCTATATCTGTCTATAAAGTTACATAGCATTCAGCACTTTCATATTTATACAGCAGCAGAATGCGTAATTGGGCCTCCAGATGCTCCAGGATAAACTCATACAAGTATTGATTTTGTAGAAATAAGGGAACTGTGAGTTTGGAATCCAAATATTTGGTTTTTGTTCCATTTATCTCAACCATGTATGAGAACATTTAACTCACTGTACAGCTACTGTCTCACCTTTAAAGACTTTTCTGTCCTCTCTAGGTCTGCAAAGCTGACAGTATACGTACACAGTTGTTCCTAAGGGACTCTGTGAAGATAGTGGTATTTCCTGCATATGTTCATTTCAGCTCCATCTGATTAAAGTCATGTGGTGAACACTGACTGGTAGGAATATTCTCATGGGCCTGTCCATCTACCTGTTAATACTACCTATGCTATCAGCATTGATTGTCTCAAAGGGACAATACAGATATATTACTCCAGAAGGACATCCCTACAAGTATTACTTGCAATTGGAAAGCCCTTTCTTACATTATATATGGAAATAAGCATATAAGAACCAGCAGCCTAACACAGTTTCATTTTGCTATTTTTCTACCAGTACATTATAACCTTTTTGGCACATGTGACTTTGCTGTGTAACATAGGAATTTTATTTTCTGGGAGAAGTACTGCAGCAAACCTTCTTCGGGGCTTCTTGTATTAGTGAGGTTTTTTTTTTTAACTTTACAACAATAAAGCAGGCAAGCATTCTTCCCAATTTATTGTGAAACATTAACATTCTGGAGAAAAACGGCATATTTTTTGCATATCCCACAAGAAATTATGTTATGGGAGTGGCTATTTCAGTGGCTCACTGACTTCAAATGATGCAAACTTCAATAGGTGCTTAAACACATCAAAAGCTGTTTCTATCCCTTTAAGGTTAAGTGGTGTTAATAATTTCAGATCTGTCTAAATACCACAGGTGCTAATGCAGTGATCATAATGTTAAATGCTCATACCTCCTTCAATGAACAAAGACAACTCTCTACAACTAGAGATGTGTATACTATTTTCTGTGCAAGTTCTCATTTCTGGCATACCAATGACAGCTAAAGCCCCTTACAGCTGTTCATATGCCTTATCAGTCCTACCCTGAGATTTATCTTGTGCTCAGAAGTTAGAAGGAGGGAAGGGATCTCATGCAGACAAAACACAGTTGCAGAGATGGTTTTTTTTAGCTGGGATGCAGTGTCTGCTCTGAGCAGTGTGACCACATGCCCCATGTCAGTGAAAAACAGCAAGGAAGTCCCCTCCAGAAGAATGATAGAGAGCTAGTGGCCTTCTGCTTCTTCATTTCCTTCCAATAATCTCGAGCTGCAATGACTGCAGCAAGGCAGTGCAGTCACTGTGTTCTCAATGATTAATGTTCACAGCTCCTGTGCGAGCTGGGTATTGACTCAAACAGTAACTTTCTTATTTATGAACATGGTGACTGGTGAGATAAAGTAAAAACAATACACTCTTGGGAATCATTTCAAGGCTTTTGGAAATATCTGTTTGCTATCAGAATACACTAGGTTCCTCAGTCTTAACTAGATATACAGGCAGAGCAAATGGAGTCAATTCATAATCTTTTTAAATTTTGAGGCTGATGACACTTTATACTTTTCTATAAGACATAAGGAAGCAAAAACATAATACTTCTGCTTCTGATTTCAAGCTGTTTCTCTCATCATATTCCAAAATACTTATCCTTCCAAACAGGAATCTTTGTTTCCTGCCATGTGGTATTTGAGCTGCGAGATTGCAGACATGGTGCTGCCTTGGTCCTTCAGTCTAAGGAGAGAAGTCTCAAGACACATGCTTAACTAGTGTACAGTTCACATGTCCCTGAAGCACTAAGAGAGCAAAGACCGAGTTGTGGGATTAGCTGTCGTGTCCATTCACATTTTAGTCATTTCCTTAAAATGATAAATGACTGAATTCTTGTAGCACTACATCTCCCCATACACACATGTTCCACCATCACCAGTGAACTGGATAAAACCAACGACAGATCCCACAGTACAGATAACAGCCATAGCATAAATCTTTTTAGGCTCCCTCTACATCCATTGACACTAAGATACTTCAGGCAGAGACAGCAAATTCAGTTCCAGGCATGAAAGATACTCAAGAGAAATGTCAAATGCTTTACAGACAGATCTGCTGAAACATACAGAATTACTGAAGCCAGCAGGGGCTTAAGAGGACTAGAAAAAACAAGGGGAACTGCTTATGGTGTTCTAGTGGCTGCACTTTACATTGCTTGCAAAAGATTACAAAAAAAAGCAAAGCACACCAGAACTCATAGTTCAATTTGGGCTAAAGAAATCCCAAACAAACAAAAAACCCAAATCAAAACAAAAAACTTCCCTCACAATTTCAGAACCACTTTCAATTTGCTTGCCTGTAATGATGGTGGAATCTGTATTTGCCCAGCTACAGACACTGCTCATTTCCACAGTGGCCTTCAGGAACTCTGCTTCTTCTCCGGCATATATCACCTTTGATAATGTCACCATTTTTTAATTTTCTAACTGGCCTTACTGTTTTTACCTAGGTGGGTCCTAGAGCTGCCGGAAATTTCCCTGAAAATTCCTTAATCCATTGAGTCTACTGTGAATGGACATTGCAACTTTGAACACAGTCTGTTATATGGTGGCAAAAAATTTAAGACCTGGCATAAAATATTTTTTCTTTTCTAAATGTTCAGTTCTCATTCTCAGAAACTCATTTCCAATCATTATTTTCTTGGTATTAGAAATTTTCAGTGCTAAAGATTCTCCATTAGTAGTTTGGAAGGAAAGAAGTTTCTATACATGATCTACATGCCTTCTGTAATATCAGATCTTTAATAGAAAATTATTCATGAATACTTTGTTGTTAGTTAAGGACAAGTTGTTCTTAATTTTTTTGGCTCAGCTTTGATTTATATGGCTGAAACCAGAAAACTAATGCCAACATTTTTTCTGTGTTTCGTTAAACTAAAATTACACAGTGTAAGCCTTTCACAATTGTTTACTCCAACTAATGTCAAAATAACCACAAAGTCAATGCTTTAGTGAAACATGGGAAGTACCTTTAGCACTTTGGGGCTCTGTCCATTCATACTGGGGTAATCTTTAAACACTGCATGAAATTCAGTGTTGAAAATACAGTAAATTAGATGCAAACTGATTAATGCAAACTGAAACCCATGAGTTTCCTCTAACTTATGAAAACTTACAGGATTCTTTTTGAAACCAACTGATTACAATTAGCTATTTAAAGTTATCCCTGCTTCCCAGGACATTTGGTTGCTGAAGAATTCTCCATGCTTTAGGGAAATTCCATGTTCACAGCTACATGTCTGTTTCTTGCTAGTCAATTATGTATTTGAAGCCAAGATTTCTTGTCTGAACAGCATCTCTCCGTCTTTTGCCACAACCTTTCTGTTTTGATGGCTGATTGATTCACACTGCCCTTTAGCAGCATAGTTAAACATGAAAAAATGTGCTGCTTAATGCAACATATTTCAGCAAATGGATATAAGGACTTACAAATGAAACAGAGGAAAATAGGAATAAAAAGTACTTCAGTTTCATGTAAAATATTCAACTGTCCAAGCATTGCCAGGCAGGTTTTTCTAAAGAAATGTAAATTGCTTTGTCTCAGTTGTAAGAAATTCCTTTAAAATAAAGCTTACAAGTAGAAGATCTTCTACAGAAATTATCTTCATTCTTGTGAAGTAAGGAACCAGTAATTTGTTACAGAAAACTTGCAATAATTACAAAGTATTATAAAAGAAGAGTAATGGTTGCCATTCTACAAAATTAAAAGCATGCAAATCTACTTGCTAGACAAGGCATTAAGATATTATGAGATCTTCAGCAATTGACTGGCCCCCAACCCTCCCAAAGGTAAGTAAGAGGTGTACCTGAAGAGCAGGGGAGAAGAAGATCCATAACAACTGAATCTGCTCCTTTAGTGTAAACATTTATTTCATCTGTGAGAGGATGCCTGACCACTACTGACATCCTCTTCCTGACGGAATCAAAGCCCAATGTATGTAATACTTCAAAGTTTAAGGTTCCCAGGTGAGGTAGCTCCACTGATACCTGGTCAGACAGCCTTCCAACCAGAGAACAGTTATATGCCCTTGCTGCATAGACGAGAGCAGCTTCATCTGGACTCTCTGCTTCATAACGGAGTTCTCCTTCCTCAGGTGCACCCCCCAAAGCTGTCCTGCCTTGCTGGGAGCTGTAGCCATTGTTATTCATCTGTGCAGAGTATGCCAGCTTCTCTTCCAGTTTTAATAAAGTGCTATCTGTAGATGTAGATGAAAGCGTGCTCAGACCAAACCTGTGCATTGATTTGCTCGTAGCTAGACTAGAGGAACTGCTGCTGTTAGATCCGGAGGTCAAGCGACTTGGAGTGAATCTTCGTATGAAGTCTTCAATGGTTTTTACTGGAGATTTTAGTTCAAATCGGTCTCTAACCTTGAGATGAAGAAAACCCACCAATGAACGAATGCCAAAGAAAAGTTGAACAAGAATTCTGACACTGATAGTCAGTCTAAGCATCTCCAACTAAAGAGTACAATTTCTTTGAGGACAAAAAGTAATGGTATTTGTATTTTGAGAAATGAAAGTAAATGGACAACACTGATATAACAACAACAAAAAACTCACTAGAACTTCAGAATTATACCTGTGTACGAAAGCACATATGTTTGTATAAAAACAGTTTTTTCTTCTTTCACCTCTTCAGCTATGACAAATAGATAGTCTATCAATGTTGCACCATCACCATCAGCAGTGCATACTAGAAGCTACCATTAGTATGAACTTGTCATCCTTCATGCATATTCAGAGAAGGTAGTGAAAAAAAAGTTAATGCAATATTTTTCTATTGAGCAGGGTGGTATCTTGCAGAAGTAAAGTTTAATGAGAATATGCCAACGTTGAAAATATTCTCAAAAGACACATGTTGCGACAAGTAATTTCCCCCGTCGCTTTCAGCATTGAAGCATTTTGCTTCAGACTTACCATTCATCTCAGTTCACACAAATCTGTTCTAAAGACACAGTAGCAACACTAGTAATAGCATATTCATAGTAATATATATTATATTATTGTATAACAGTGTAGCATTCCTGAAACAGCCGAACTGAGCATTCTTCCAAATGTTTCCTTGGCACAAAACCACATCATTTTGCAGACTAGTTCACTTTTTATTCCAATCTGGAACAGAAACAAAGCGCAGAATTTTCTCCAGAATGGAAATTCCAGCTGCTGGCGAGCTTTAATATTACATTCCATTATAGTTTTGTCTTACAGATCATCTTGGGAATGCATTCTTGAAAGTCTCATTCATCAATTACACTAGTTAAAGGCCAATTTAAGCCCTAACGATCATTATTTCTCATAATGAGCTTAAGATGCATCTTTTACATAATTTGAAAGTTTTAAGTGATGTTTTTCAGGTATATTTCTCTTTTTAAACTTTTTAAAAATGTCTCATCATTTTCTTAATTTAATCCATATATATGAAATATTTATTCACTGACAGCTTATATCCCTTTCTGGTAAGTTTTGCACATTTACAAATGAGTTTCCACACATGCTTACATATTTATGCTTATTAAATGAATAAATTACAAGAAATCCGGAGAGTTTCAGAGGTATCTTAAAATTGTCAATGAAAGAATATCTTGTCATGGAGGCAAGTGAAATAGCTGACACACTCCATTCAGCTAATGCATTATTAAACTCACTCAGTTCTACAAGTCATCAGCGCCCTAGCTGTTTCTCAGTAGAACAGGAGGTTTTCATTTCCCTAGCTTACCAGGGATAATTTAGTAATTGGCAATAATGAATTTGATAATTTAGTATCAAGGCAAATAAAATAATTTGATAATTTAGTATCAAGGCAAAAGAAGCCTGAACTCTCTTCTCCTTTTTCTTTAACTTACCTTCTGTCGGGGCTGATTAGGTGCAGTAACCACGACTGTGTTACAAATAGTCAAAGCTATGAAGAAGTCGAAAACGTCACACAGTTCTGGACTCAGATGGGATAATGGCTGTTCGTGGCTCCTCATGACCTCCAGATGCTTTGCACATTCATTCACCTTTTCTAACAACCTGGGGTCAGGTGTGATGTCCTTCTCCTAGTAAGAAATACCAGTGATTAATATCTGTGCTTCTACATTTCCAAAGCAGCAACATGCAATTAAAGCATCCACAGCAGTGTCAATAACAAGAGTTTTGGGGTGGCCTTACACCACAGAGTAGAGGTGGAAAGAACTGTAACACACCCATTCTAGACAATAAACAGTTAACAATGAGCCTACTGGTAGAAATGATGTGAAATATTTATAGCAGCAATATTTATCTACTTTGGAGGTAGTGGAAAGGAGGAGAGTTACATTCTAATTTTCCTCCCTCTTTCCTGTTTAATTCAAGACATTTATTATCTAATACTAAAGTATGGTACACTGCAGACCAGAGGTGTGGAAAAAATAGACGGCAATGACATTTAAAGTTTGGCTTTACATCAGCACTGTAGAAAATAAAACCATCTTCAATTGTTTCTTAGAGAACAACAACCACCCACACATTTGAAGTTAATTCATGAGGGTTTTTTACACTGAAACATTGAGCCCTTTCAAGTCTATTTCATCAGTATTTTCCACTTATTTAATATAATTCTTGTCAGAGCAAACTCCAGTATTTTGTAACACAGAGGGAGGCAAGGATACAAAAGATTAAAAGATAAACTGATCTAAGCCTCTTTTCTCAGTAGAATATTATCTCTTGATGCTCAGCAGCTGATGAATATGAGCAACCAAAGAACTCCATGTATAAAATCTGCAGCTTGGAATTTTATCAAAAAAAGCTTACTCTTCTTGAATGAAATCAAGAAATTCACCAGTGCAAAAAGCATCTTTCTTTGTCTATATTTGTAATTTGCTTTAAGGGTGAATTATTGTCAACAGTGCAACAATGCAAAATCCCTGAATAGACACAACTTGGCTCCTCTCTCCTCTTATTACCTTTTAGCTGATGTAAAACTTACACAGAGTCACAGCAGTATAAAATAAACCAAAAGAAGTTGTAAGGACATAAAGTCAGCAACATTTTGAAATTTAAAGATGTTTAGTTTTCAAAATACAACACATGCAGTCAACTGATAACTACTGAAACACACTGAAACATATGCTATGGTATATGTCAACAGTGTCTAAGAATTGTAATACATGGTGTCCACCCCAGCACTTGATAGTTTTAAAATTCTCTGACAAAATAGAAAATAATTTGCATATGCAAACAATTCAAGTCCTTGACCTCAATGCTATTCTGAGCTTCTGTAGATAAAAGGAAGACATACATTTTCTTTCCAAACTCAAATTATAACTCAAACCAACGTTTCGGATTGTCTTTACCTTCAGCTTGTTTGCGCAGACAAGGCATTTTGATAAGATCTATGCCAACACTTCATTGTTTTTGTACAAACAGCTGTGACTACAGAAGGAAAACACCAAAATGAAATCTATAAAGAGTCACACAATGTGCTATGGATTTCTTTGCCTTTTTCTTTCCAAGACATGGTTCTATTACAAGATACAGGACACTGTGCATTTAGTTCTCATGACTTACCATTGGGCTACTGAATGCAGTGTGCTTCGAGAGTATGCTGGCTCTTTTTGCTTCAGCTCTGCTCCCCGTGCGCCGGTGGGTTTTGGTGCTCTGGCTCCTGTGAATCACTTTGATGCTCTGATGGCTGCAGATACTGTCCCGCTGGGACAGAGTTCCTCCTTTTGGGGCTGCCTCTTCTTCTTCTGAATCAGGTTCTTGGTACATTGCTAAGCGTTTGGCTACCAGTAAAAAAAAAAGAGGGACAAATGTTGCATATGTTCAAAGTGGCTTAGAAAGAGAGAGAGGGGCATGGTGACTTTTTCAGGTGATCTGATTTTAATATTATGCTGTGCTTTCTCAGTAATAATCTCCATTACCAGGAGATATAGTGTAGTCTTAATTGAATGGTAGTATCTAATGGAGGATGCAGATAACATAATTAGAAATGTAACACAATGCACTGTCTCCCTTGTCATCACATTCTCTCTGAAAGGCAGTTAGACGCTACAGTAATTCAGTGCATCCCTGAAGACTATTCTCCAGCTCTGCCTGATGAAATCAACCAAATAATTTGGTCTTCACTTGAAATCTGAGTAGGAAATAAACAATCCAGAAATTTTTCATGTCATTTCCAACACAAATTTCAAATTAAGTATTTTCCAGCCAACACGTCACATCTACGAGTACCAGTTACTGAAACCTGAAATGTACCCAGAACACCACACCTACAGAGCACTACTGGTTTTGTTTTACACACAGAGATGAGGTACAGACAGCATTAAAGCCTTGCTTAAGCTCAGGGCCATTTGCTGCAGAGTGGAGACATGAACCCAAATTCTAGCCTAGTGTTAAAACCACTGTGGAGCCTGTGCCTTCTTCTCTGCATGACAGGACAATGCAACATGCACTATGAAAAGCAGGGGACCCTCACCTACTGCAACACTTGTTCCTATCACCATCTGCTGCAGTGACCAATTCCTGGTTTACACAGAATGAGTTATTCCAAACGATATATTTTAGATGAATACTTCCTCAGTGAAGAATCCAACCAAGCCAATTAATGCTAGAAAACAATCCTGGCAGTTGGATATAGAGAAATCAAAAAGGAAACAGAAAGCAGAGGTGTGAAACAGCTGTGGAATCCCACCCTTCTAATGACAGGCTGTACAAAAGCCTGTTGTACAGCCTATATACAAAAATATGTACAACATATTTTTTCATTCCTAAAGACCATGGACATTTAGTATCTGGGTGATTCATTAGGCGGGCAAATGCCACTCTAACAGGTATCTATTTATTCCTTCATTATGTATTCATTGAAAAGTTTTTCATTATGCTTTCAAAATAATCCACACCATACAGTACAAGTTACATACTTGTGGCTGTTTGCTTCGGTTCTCCAGTGTAACAAATTAGATTTTCGTAATAGCAAATGATAAATCACTAGCATGTAAGTTAATTATTCAGGCCTTTAACAAACAAAGAAATTATTTCAAAATACTTCCTGAGAATAATCTTGCATTTTATAGGGTGAGTTTGGCACCCGATCGCTTTTAATGTAGCTAGCTTTACAAACAAAGAAAAACCCATCCTCACTATCCACTGCAATTTCCAAACACGTTTTAGCTGTCAAAAAGCAGCTGGAGGAGTTGAAAGCAGACCACACACAGTACATGGTGATAGCTCTATCACTACAGTATCATGCATCAGAGGTTTTTTCAACTCCATTTGAAACATGTATAGGCTTTGTCTGAAATCCAGGAAACGGGAGTTTCTCAGTCCTGGCTGTGACTGCTCACCTGGTCACTGCTCTAACTCTGTGCCCAAGTATGCAATTCCTCCACTGCACTCTGGCTCCTCCTGGCAAAAAATTCAGACCATGGATGAAGAATGGACCATAGCACATTTGGAGACAGAAAGGACACACTGCAGTTCACTTCTGCCCCACAGCTTGAATAGAGCCCTGCAGCCCAGGTCCTGAGGCTGATGGTGAATGACTGGGGAGTTTTCTTCATTAGCATTATTTGGTGGGATACATGTTCCTCTGTGTCATGTGGCAGGAAAGAGGCTGAGCAACATCACATTCACTGCTGTGTAGGCAGCTGCTCCTTGAGCCACACAGCTTCCAAGAGAATACCACAGCACTGCTGCCTTTTCCTTTCAGGACCTGTCTAGTTCTATGATTTGTATTACAGAACCTACAGGACAGCTCAAAGAATTAGGGAGGCCACTGGTCTCCTTGGCCCTTTTGTTGCATGGTAACGAGCTACAAGTAAATGAAGTTCATTTCACCTCCAAAGGCTGCTTCCTGCAATTTCATGCATGTGCTTTTGGCCGGTGCAGTTCTAACCTCTCCCATCACTTCTGCCCACTAGTTCCCACTTTCTTCTGCTCTGTAAGCTTCTGTGTATTTTCCCAGTGGAAATGCAGATCCCTATAGTGTGAATTTAATTCAACTGATTATAGGTTTGTCTCTCTCAGAAGCAGTCTACACTGAGGGCCCAAACTGAACTGCAGCACCTACTAAGCAGAGATCCAGGCCCTGGATCAAGAGGAGACCCAGACTGTGCCAGACTGCTCACTGCTCAGGAAGGGAGGAAGGAGCCATGTGGATATCACAGTATGTTAATTTAAGATGATGCCTCAAGAACCAGAATGGACCATCACACTGAAGAGCTTTTGTCCTTCTCTCTACTGGGGAGGTATGATGGAGTGCACACCCCAGGATGAGACCCATGCAAGGGCAGTGCCCAGTCAGACAGTGCAACCTCTGCCTTCATCATCTTCTGCAGGCTCCTTGCTACACATGGCTAACCCCAGGCTGAAAAAACATTGCTCAAGATGACACAGCAGTAAGATTTTCCACACTTTACCAACATTTAAGATTTAAATCAAGTGTAAGAAAAACATTTCTGTGGCTCATTTTCTCTAGAAGCAAAACCAGCCTCAAGCAGAACTAGTGCTGCATATGGACATGGCCACTTTCAGGACAAGTGTAAGAAAAGTTTGGATTTGCCACAGGGATAATATTTTCACTATAGATGCTGGACATTTGAATGCTAGACAGAAATCTGAGCTGCTTCTTCTCATAACAGGTAACATGCCTTGACAGGGAAAGAGATGTTACAATTACTTCAGCTTTGCAAAATGTGCCACTTAGTTGGTCCAACTCCCTTACAAGCAGAGGTTTTTTTTAAAAGGATACATTTTCTTTAATAATCACACCTACTTTAGGTTTCTGCTCTGAAAATACGTCTTGAGATATAAGACCTCAAAGATCCTGAACTGAATATAATTTTATTCCCTGTATAAAAACCCTATGGTTAAGCAGAGAATGCATTTCATGTACAATACAGTTATGGCTGCATACCATATCTCTGGATTCCTCATTGCTCTTTCTTCTATTACATCTAAACATATTTTGTTTATTCAACATAGCAAAAGCTGTTTCCTAATGCAGCAGTTTATTTATTAGCATTACACTGATAGTGTGGTTCTTTTTAGTCTCTATAATAATAGCTATCTCTTGCTCCCTATACAGGTTTTATTGTAACACATCCATTTAATTGTCCTTGCCCCTGAGAAAAAGGAGGAAAAAGGAAAGTAGGAACAAGACTAGAATCTCATTTAACCAAATAAAATGCAATTCTTTTGATACAAATGGTGTTATTTCAGTTTATACCAAGGAAAACCTGACAGCAACAACAAAAAACAAGCCTCAGCACCTTTCAGCATTTTCTCAAGTGCAGTCTTACACATAATGCAGCAAGAATTGAAGAGTTTAAAGAAATAATGAAGCGCGGTTCAATCGTTATGCTCTGGCTAAGGTTCACACTGCTTCAGCTGTGCAGTGCGTGCCTCTCTGGGAACATGCTGTTCTCTCCACCCACTCAGCTCCCTCCAATTGAGAACCTTTTCCTGTGAACATTATAACCTGAGAGACATTGTTGTGGGATACTTTTCAGTGTCAGCACTAAAAATTGATGGCCTTGATCTTTTTTTCTATCCAGTTTCTTATTAAGGGCAAAGACACAAACAACTTTGGTAACACAGCAATGCAATTTATGAAAGTCAGATTGCACTATCCTGTACTCCACTTTATATTTATGACACAAAGAAGAAACAACAGTTAATACTTATTCCATTAACCTTCTTTTATTTTTCATAAGACTGCAGAAGCTATAAATAAAACTCCTGTAATATCTGCCAAGTACTGAGAAAATAAATTCTTTATCTTCTTGAAGATAAATTCTTTTTATTTTAAAAATCCTTTTCTTTAATTTCATTTCGATTTTGGTTTTTTTTTTCTGTTTTACCTTCCATGCCATATATGCTCCATGACAAGGAGTCAATTTCTCAGGCTGACAGAGACTGTTGCCACACAGCCAGATGTTCCACGAACTTGAAATGTGAGATTGGGAACCTGTAAAGAATTTCCCTTCAAGCAGCATGAAACTGCAGACCCCTCAAGCCAGAATACTTAAGCTGTCTCATTGTGTGGGCACTATTTCACCATGGAAAAATTCCATTTTGCCACAAACCAGTCAATAAGGCTGCTACTGAACTGTCACTAAGTAAATCTGTATGTGCAGCACTTACACCATCACACCACTTTTTTTCTTTATTATTTTATAAGTGCAAGTTTATTTCACTCTAAAGTGCACTCTAGTGTCTACATAAAGATTGAGACAAGCAGCTAGAATGCTATAAATTTGTACAAGTTGGCTAACATAATCTTAATTTATTTTGCTAGAACTTGCCCATAAGAGCAAGCCTTGAGATAAGAAAGCACCAGAGATTTCCCTTCCTCTAACCTTTTGACATCCCCAGGGGCTTAATAACATTAAGTCCTCTGTTAAGAACCCTTTACTCAGAAACTGAGATGATTCCTTTTTTTCTTGAGATTTTTCAGAGAAAATGTTAGTGTAGGTATATGGTTAGAGAGAAGTAGAGTAGTACTTGTCTCTAGGGATGAGTTATTCTGTCTTTTATAGGATTTAAAATGGGGCACTCACTCCCTATGTACTGAGTTTTACATCTCCTCATACTGGCTCTCTCCTTAGTTACCAATTAGAAATTTTCAAAAAAGCAGTAAGAAAGGTAAAGAGAAAGTACAAAAAAGCTACACAGAATGCCTGAAGCACCCAGTTCTGCTAAAGATTTTCAGCTTTCCAGGAAAGGCTAGATGGACTATCCTGGTTTCTGAAGCTCGTCAAATGTTAAAGGTGGCAGATGAGAAATCCCTTTGGAAGCAACCACTGCATTTATGGAAAAGGTTTTTCAATTTCTATATCCTAAAGAAAAAATAATTCTCTAATATGGCTGGACGATGCAAGCTATGTTCTCATGACTGCACACAAAAAGAGTGAGAAAATTCCACTACAAAACAGCCCCCTGAAGTAGGAAAGATTTTTTTTAACATAATGTATTTTCCTGTAAAAATTAGTTGCTAGCCAACCTTCATCAAGAAAAACTGGACAGCAGTAAGAAACCCATTCACTCAGATTTAGTGATTGAGAAACTTTGTTAAACAAGAGAAAATCACTGAGGTTTTTATCATCTACCTTCACTTCCATAAACTTCTCTTATTGTCATGTTGTCTATAGTTTTTTCAGTCATTGGAAGGAAAGGGGAGGAATTCAAAGAATGAAAAATTCAGATTTTTCAGATTTGTGTGGTTGTACTCATGGAGATTCAATTTGTGTTTTGTCAACAGCTTCATACAATGGTAGCTAAAACTAGAAAAACAGATCACATCCCATAGGCAAGAGGGTGATTAATGCAGCATTTGGAAAACAACTACAACAAATGTCAGGCCAAGACCATCTGGTTGTAGCTAAATCATGTAAGGACTTCCAGAAGCACAGTGGGCTTTTGGGCACCTACTGTCTCTGGGATTAGCAGGCAAACTTGGGGCATGGCCAGTTCTAAGAATTGTTAGGAGCTGCCTCCTAGCCTGAAAGAAGAGTGCTGGTATGGCCATGCAATTTGACATATAGGGAAACAACACATTTTCTCTTTTTTTTTTTAATGCTAACATTCTTTTGGACTAGAAGGTACTACTGATTGGAAGAGTAATTCTGGCATTTAAGCAGAGTATAGTGCCAATGGGTATTCTGTAAATACCCAAGACACTTATGAATGGGAAAATCATTCTTCTACATGGAATGGTCCATGGCATACCCTGCTCCTAAATTAACACTCTGCCAGCCAAGAAGAACCTTTGGAGAAAATAATAGTCATACAGACATGAGGTGGGAATTCTCTTTGTTTGTACAGAGAATTCTACACGACAGAGAAATAGGTACGATGGTACTAGACAACCGTCATAGATGACTAAAAAAAATCTGATAAATTACATCCCTGAAGTGTTTAATTTTCTCCAGTAACTGTAAACTTATCGGATTACTATCCTCCATGCAAATATCAGCAATTAGGTAACTAGTATCCCATCCTTGTCAATACAGTCTCCACAGGAACTAAATGTGCAGTGCAAATTCCCATAGTTTGATCCAAATCAGTGCATAATCCACCACCAAAATACTGTAAATGACCTCAACAGTGATGGGTATTTCATAGTGCTTCCATCATGGAAGTATTATTACGTATGCTACATTCCTGGATTCCTCTTCAGTGCTAAGGTTTTGCATAGCAGAACCTATGAGTAATACTTTGTACTACCTCCAGCTCATTCTGTCTCACACTAGTGCAATTTATTGCCCTCTATTATTTATGCTTTTGTCACCTCTTGTCTAGACTATAACAATGCAATACTCTTAGGCAAAGCGCCATCCACCAGTCATAAGAAACTTGGAGCTTATAGAGAATTCTGGAGGAAAATGTTTTCTCCAGAACATTCATGAAAACTTGCTTCCCATGCCTAAAAATGAATTAAGTCTCACTCAGGGTTTCTGTTTTTATGTTAAAGCATGTAATAATTGCTTCAACCCTGCACAAGGTCTGCATAAACCTCTGTGATGAAAATCATAATTAACACGTCCATGTCTGATGCAAAACAGAACTCTCCCTCATAATCATAAAGCTCACCTTTCACATGGGGAATTTATACAGCTTTGTGGTATGAATTTACAAGGAAAAAAAAGGATAGTCCCACCACTCAAGAAAAAGACATGCTGCCTCAAGTATGCCAAACTGAACACAGCATAGAATACACCTTTAGCTCCCAACCCCCCAGAATTGTGTAATGCATTTGTAGGGAGAGGAGGAAGGGGAAAGATCAATCTCCATGTCAGGGAACTCACGTGCATTGCTTAATGCACTCCCTGGGTGCAAGAAAGTGAGATATGACAATGTCAAATGCAGTATAGTAAAAAGTAGAACAGAAAAAAATGGGATAATTTCTCATAACTCTGAATAAATTTTAGGGAGAAGAGCTTATAAAACAGCATAGAGGAAATTTATGATGGCTATTCACAATCTGTTGGTTGAGTAATTAACAGATATGCAGTAGTCCTAGATTATGCAGAAAAAAAATGCTTTAAAAGAGAATAAGAGTTCAAAAGTTCGGAAATTTCAGACCTCAATTTGCCAGTGTAGACATAACTCTCCTGCTCTGTGTGTGTGCATGGCTTAGCCCAAGAACATAGGGCCTCCAACTGACTTCAGTGGAAAACTTGCCAGAAAATCTTGCCATGGGAAAAAAAGTCTGCTACATCTTAACCTTGTTCTTGGATATGGCTGAATGGTGCTGTTATAACTGAAATTTCTCTCCTAAAATTTATGCCTGAGGCAAACATCTGGCATGACAAATTTGAAAGAATAGTTAAAAGTTTTGTCCAGCTATCCAAAACTGAAAACAGGATCTTATCATGAGCAGAGTCAAGCAACTGAAATGACAGGCACTGCTACCCCACCATAGCAGAGCGAGATTATTTCCATCCTTAGACATCTACTTTTACAGTGCAAAATGACCTGTTATTGGCAGCTTTTGCATCCTGACCCATGTGCACTTATTTTAAATTAACTTCTTCATATAAAGTGCTACTCAAAGTTTGATTCCAAGAAATAAACCACTGTGCATGAAAAAAATACTTGGATATGTGAAGATGTAGTGTCATTTCTGAAACAGATCAAAAAAGGCAAATGCATTTTACTTGACTTTCTAGCATATATGGCAGACTCAGATCACCCCCTAAGTGAAAGATTTTAGAATTTTCTATTTCACTAAACCTGAGGTGCAGAGCAGGATGGCATCAGTTATAATGTATGCAGGAAATTCAGATACTCTGGTACAAGACACAGAAAAGTGGCTGACAAATAATTTGCAAGTAAGCACACAGCAATGAAATGTTGTTGATGCACACCCTAAAACCAGAAAGAACTGTGATAGACATTTTATCATATCTAAACAAGAAGGCTGCAGAAAAGATAACAGATGGTTATAAAACCAAACTGCAGAACAGAGTTAACAAAATACTTGAATGAAGAATAGTATTTATTGTGGTATTTATACTGATTATAGAGTACAAAATAAATAGAAATTATCACAATTTATATAAAGAATTATAGAGAAAGACCTATTTTCCTTACAGGGAAAACAACAAAAGAATAAAATGCTGTGTAAATATTCTATGTCAATTTAAAAATTATATTTGACAGAAATGTTATACTGACTGGAGTTACAATGAAGCCCAAACAAAGCCATAGGTGAAAAGAAGGACTGAAAAAATCAATACGTTTATGTATCTGACACTTTTGTTTGTAGTGACATTCACTCTGTTTTCTTTAACTTTTATATTGTAATATGAAATCATAAGAGGAAAGCGTGCACAAACATAGATTTCTGTTAAATTCACTACATCTGAAGAAAAAAGATCTGAACATTCAACACTCAAGGGCCTGAGTTCAGCTGACATATCATCAGATGATACCAAGCTCATAAAAATGCCTTTTCTGAACTGTTTTAATTGGCAATAATATCATTCTTGAGAGGAACAGAATACACTCTGAAATTAGTATAAACAAGCAAACAATCAGTGGAAGAGAAGAAGCAAAAGGGAATGAATTATCAAGAGTGTCATAAGCAGATTTAGTAATCCAGTAACATCCTCTAATTATTTTCTCTTTCTTACCTACTGTACAGAGGTAGAAAGTCACAGGTTGTCCCTCAGTCCTTTCCATAACACTCATAACACTACCCAAAGGTCTAGCTTCTTGAAAAACAAAAAAGTGCCTTAAATGTAAGGTCTCAGTACTGCTTTAAAGTAGGAGAAAAAAACCAGAACAATCCACTACCCAAAAATATTTTTTTCTGTTTAAGATCGTGTCATCTTTCTAAAGCATGTTTTAGAGTTCCCAGTCTATTTTGATTCTTTCTCTTATTCTGTATCTTATTTGTAAGCTGAAATTCTGTAGTGTTCTTTGAGAAAACTTCCTAATCAGACATCTTTATGTGTTGTGTAGAATAAGAAACTTATTTTTTGCAAACAAGAATATTGTAGTTGTCAATATTTTCCTGCATACAGAATCTGATTTGAAGAGTTAAGATCATTCTTTCAAAAATGATAATGATTGTATGTTAGAGAAAAATAACACAAACTACAAACATTGTAAAATAGGAAATCATAATTTTAAAAGGATGAAGAAATAACACAGGGATGATAGTTCTCACATTGCCTTGTGAAAAATAGTAATCTTTTACTGTTTTAAGAGGCTGATACTTGAATGTGGATATTCTCTCCACTGCAGTGTTCATAGAGCAAGCATACCTAACACAGACACTTTTCACACAGGAACACTGAAAAGAATCTGACAAAAGTAAATAAAATATGCAATTCTATCCAATTATGTTTCTTGTTATTATGAAAACTGCTATCTTTGCATTTATTTCTCAGTACAAAAGGATAATCTCATTGCAGGTATTCAATCAGACACTAATCTGCACTAATCTGGCTGTATGCTTAAAATCATTGTTTTATACTGTATACTTCAAATACACCAAAGAACTAGAATACCAGCAGCACCATTCGATTTTCTTACATCAGCCATGCACTCAAGTGCTTTATTACATCAGGAGCTAAAGCCAGAAGCTTTAAATGCCTTGAGAACATACTGTAGATATTACAGAACACCCTGGTAAGATTGTCATTGCTAGCTAAACATAGCCATCGAATTACACTGATCTGACAATAGCTGCTAAATTTCTTTTGTTTTCCTTTTTGATTTAAGATTACAGCAACTTTTATGACTAATTCAGGTTGCTCAAAGTACAACTGTTAGATAGAAAACGTGACCATGAGCTCACCGTTATCATCATGGGAATACTCTATTCCAGAAACAGTACATCTTCGGAAAACCATCTTGTTTTCTGTCAGTGTCCCAGTCTTGTCTGAAAAGATAAACTGCACCTGACCCAAGTCTTCTGTGATATTTAAAGCTCGGCACTGCAGCTGAGAGTCTGTTTCTTCATCATATAAATCTTTATCTTGATGAATAAAGTATACTTGGCAGATTTTAACTATTTCAATAGATACATACAAAGAAATTGGAATCAGAACCTAGAGTACACAAAAGGAAAGAATTAGGAGAAAACAGAAGCAAGAACACAATTATTAAAGCTAATTAATTTGGTACTAGACTGGAACATAAAGAGGCTATGTACTTTAAACATTTATTCTAAAGTTATTATCATGTTTAAAGAGTTTATTTACTGTGTTAGATGAGGAAAACCTATGGTGAATTGTAGAGCTGGAATGCATTATTATGTCTAGAAAACTGATTATCAAAACATGGACAGAAGCAAATATTTCTTAGGCTAATAAACTGAGCTTTAAACTAGGTGGGAAAGGAAAAGAAAAAAAAAAACCAACCCAAATCAGACCATGCAATCAGAATACTGTAGATGTGAAAGGACTGAATAAAATTGTTCTGCATAAATAGACTGTTTACAAATTCACTTTGCAGGAATACAAGAAACAAAATGAGAAATGTTAATCTCTCCATAGGAACAATATCTTTGGCCTTGACTTTTGTACTGCAAGTTATTTGAATGAAGATCACATTTTATAAGTGCTGAAGAAGGAGAGATGAAAAGATTTTCAACTGTTTCTGGAGGATTGTCAAAACTACAAAAAATATCTAATTTGTCCATGAGTTTTTCTCTGCAGATTTATTTTCAGGATAGAAATTCCTGACTGCATACATTGTTTAGTTTTCTGAATTAGATACGTGGGAGAAATTATAGCATGGCTGTGGGTGGTGAATGTGGTCATTTAAATAAAAACTACAGTGAAATGTAGGTGTTTAAAGAAATCAGCGGTGAATTTTCTTAACCAGTATCATAACCCAATCCCTCAGGGTAAAAATTATTTTTACAGCCTTTTTCATTCCCTTTTATAAACAAGTTGCTGCCTCCAGTAAAGCAACCTCCTCCAGTGTCTCACTTGGCAAACTTCCATATATCTCAGTGACATGAGGTTCTTTTACTTCACTGAAATTAACCACCTCTCCATTCAAGATGTTTCTCCTCAGGACCAAGAAACTTTTAACATAGTTTGTTACCTGGCTGACATACGATTTTGCTAAGAGAAATATATCTGAAAACCTGTTAAAAAGTATAAAATATATTTTCATAGCAGAACACTGTACCCAAAGTGGCATCCTCAGTCTTTGAGGTGCTGTTCTACAGTAGGTAGATAGGAAGAGCAAAGCTTGTTTTCTGGTTCATGGGGTTGTTCCTCTCCAGGTGCAGAACCCTGCACTTGCCTTTGTTGAATTTCAGGCAGTGCTCCTCTGAGCATCTCTCCAACCTGCCAAGGTCCTTCTGAAGGGCTGCACAGCCCTCTGGGGTACTGGCCACTCCTCCCAGCTTGGTGACAGTGAACTTGCTGAGGAGGCATCTGCCCTTCATACAAGTTATTAGTGAGTAAGTTAAACAACACTGGTCCCAGTATTGAACCTTGGGGGACATCAATAGTGACAGGCCTCCAAATAGACCCTGGACTGATTACAACCCTCTGGGATCTTTTTAGTGCTTGATTAGCTTCTTACATGCCTTAGTGGTGAAATAAGTACTACATATATTGCACATATGTAACTTTATTGCAGCCAACTAGGAAGAGAGGTGACAGCATGTACAACTTGATTACCTGGAACACTATGATCATTGTCAGAAATAAATACACTGAAGCTAAAACAGGTGACAAATATTTGCCATCGGGCCCTGGAACATCAAAAATTGGTTTCTTCTTCTCACCATATTGCCATACCCATAGTCCATGACCTGCAGAAAAATTGGAAGAGAGAAAAAAGAAAATCAACTCCAAGAAAAAAAGCTTCTGGTATGACTTTGTTCTTAAGAGTTATGTGGGAAATTGTTCTTTGTTTTCAAATATTCTGCATGACTTCTGAAAAATGCCCCAAACCCATGGGTTTTTCTGCCTTGGGATTTGGGATTTGAGAAAGGGCTTTGGCTGTCCTTAAGCCATGCAAGACTAATTTCTCATAACTTTATCTAAATAAAGTGAGCTGGCTAGTCTAAATTAGTAGTTTAGACTGTTTCTGTCATCACCAAAGAAAACTACACTTCTTCAGAAAATGATCTATTTCATTGCTATGCTGTGTGTTAAAATGAAAGAACTGACTGGACTAGATATATGTACCAGTCAGCTATCAGTAAACTAGATTTAGAAGAAACTTTAATTTTACTGTGTAAATTATATCCACCACATGCACAGAACTAATGAAATAACAGTATCAACATAGTCAATAGCATGGAAGCTGAGGAATGAAGAGCAAAAGAAATTATAGGTCTTGCTCAAAATGTTTTTTTTTTAATTGACTGTGCTGATAGCTAAATAAATATAAAATATTTATTGTTTTGGGAAAATTACATTCTTGCTAGAGACAGAACGTTGCCTTTTTAAGTATAGCACTAAGATTTAAAATCTTAAAATCCCTAAAATGGTATGCCTGATGTTTTTTAGGCGTAAAAAACAAAGAAGAATTCTTCTGCAACAAAAAGCATTCAAACTATCACTATAGTGAAAATTTTTCTGATTCTGAAAATCAGAAATAAAGGACAAATGTCTACTTTAACAGTAATCTTCTGTAAATCATCCTTTGACAAGATCCTTTACATATTGATGGATAAACCCAGTACTGAGTGCTTGAAAAATAAAAACACATAAGTGAGCACATTATTTTGTCCCTGTACTACCAATATGAGACCACACACATGATGTCTTTATCGATGTATATATTTTTATTCTCGAGAGCAAAAATAGAAAGGTCCACACTGAGAATGACCTACATTAAGGTTTGTTTTATAAATGTCCTTATATTTTCAAAAGAATTAAGTGTCATATCTCCAGTTATACTTTATTGACAGAAGGTGCTCAAATGGCCTCATTTCTACAAAGCACGAGGCAGCTCAAAGGGCCCGAGCAAATTTCTTTCCAGCTGTTTGTGGCTGTCAGCACCTGGAGCAGTTTGCTCTGGCCCTCTGCTGGCGGCTTCCAGGCTTGGAGCAGAAGGGAAGGCGCACTTGTCACCTACTGAGTGCCACCTCTGGGGGAGGCTGAAGCCACTCAGAGGGAGCAGCCGCTGCTGCTGCTCTGGGGACACCGCACAGAGGGCACTGGCAGGGGGACAGCTGCAGGCAGTAGCGCCCTGCCATGAAGCCTCACCACGACACTGCAGCCCTGAGGACTGGGCTCCCCAACACTGAAACACTACCAAAGTGTGTCATGAACTCAGTGGAAACAAATAAGCTGGCTGGTTCACAACTGGAAATACTCATCTTTAAGCACTTAACAATACCTGGAAAAAGGCACAAAGAGATATATTAAAGTGGCATAAGATTGTTATTAAACTACACCATGGTTGTTAAGAAACATTCTGGTGTTTATGCCATATGACTCACATGCAAACATTACAGAACACACAAATATTAAGGAAATGGAATTCACATGCCGTATATAATTTTTTTTTTTTTTTGTGCCAAATGTAAAACTCAATTCTTTCTCACAAATGAACAGAAAAAAGGCCTGAGGAGACATAACCCGAACTGCAGCATTTCCTTAAACACTGCCAGAAGTTTAGAGAGTATTCTGCTTGGATTTATGCAGACTTTTGCTTATTTCTTCTACATTATGACTGCAGCCTTAGGGACAGTGAGTCCATGTTGTGCACTGTGCTCTCAATTTAATAAGTAGTACTGGGGAATACCACCATGCTGATTTTGTTTACTCTCTGCTCATAAATTACTCTACTGCCTGATTAATGACAAGTTACACTCTACCACCTGTAATTTTGAGGGGACTACATATAAACTGGGGGCTTTTTTGGGCTTGACATTTTTGGATGCTATCAAGGGTAGTATAATCTAAGCCTTCAGATCTCTGGTACTAATAGCATATATTTTATTGAGATTAAGAAGGTATTCTTAATCTCAGGTTGTGTATCAAGACATTTTAATTTTTGACAAAAATAAGTATGGAGACAGCTTTATGGATTTTATGTGTTGGCAGATATATATTTTTTGATAAAGCTGCGTGCATGAATCCCAAGACAGTGTAATATTTAACTTAAATAGCAGTGTTTCTACTAGTGAAGAGCACTTACCAATGGCATAATAGCATATATTTTATTGAGATTAAGAAGGTATTCTTAATCTCAGGTTGTGTATCAAGACATTTTAATTTTTGACAAAAATAAGTATGGAGACAGCTTTATGGATTTTATGTGTTGGCAGATATATATTTTTTGATAAAGCTGCGTGCATGAATCCCAAGACAGTGTAATATTTAACTTAAATAGCAGTGTTTCTACTAGTGAAGAGCACTTACCAATGGCAGAAAACAGACACATGATTAAAAGTATGAGGACACACCAAAGGACATCGGCATTCATCTGCCTTTCCAACTTACTGCGCTTGTAACGTGGTCCATTATTATTTAACAAGGCTTTGGTCTCATGCCCTGCAGAAAGAATTGCACCAAACATGTCATATGGAACTTGGCTATTATTTTATAGCTATAAACAGGTGGTATGCCCTGTAAGACAGAAAAGCAGCTCTTACCTGCATAGATTACTATTCCTGCAACTTCTTCTGTGTTTCTAACGGTACATCCACGTAACAAAAGATTCTCTTTGAACAGTCCATCCTTTTTTCCACTTTTATGAATACTAAAGAAAATTTAAAAACAGAACAAAATACAGCATGTCAAAACATTAAGCTTGTTACATCCTACTTGTAATATAACAAGCCCAAGATCTTCAGTGTTTAAGAAGTTTTTCAATTTGATGGCAAAATATTTCATTGGATCCTCCTCCTGGGAAGGCTCTCTGTTGGATTTTGAAAACTGAGATTACTTACCCAAGAATCCCTGACATGCATCAGCCCAGCTGGAGCAGCACCAGTTGCTGTTGGATATACAAATGTCCCGGACAAATGCTCACTAGAGATACGTAGGCCAAATCGACAGCATGTGTGCAGCCTAGCTAATGCTTGGAAAAGGCACTGGACTTCCTGTGCATGTGTAAACTGACTGAGCAATCACAGTTAATCCAGTCCACCTCAAAGCAGCTGTGTACTGGATAGAATTAACCCACTATTCACATGTGCTTACTAAAGAAATCCTAGAAAGTAATATGGTGAAATTGGGAAATGACTTGTGCTTCACAAGTAGTGATACTAAGGAAGATGTGCCAGGGATAAGACACATCAATTCAGTGAAAAGAAAAGGAGAAGTATTCTGTGTTTTTATTCCATGTATTAGTGAGAACAAGAGAAATTATTTTCAGAACTGTCTCACCAACTATCTAAGAATGACCTGCACCGTGAGGATTCTTGTTGACTAACACCAAAACACAGGAGAAAAATGGAAAGAAGTACATTTCTACTACAACTTATTATCTGCTGGGCAGGGACTGCCTGGAATTTCAGCTGACAGAGAAATACAGAAAATAGCCTTATGAGAATTAACAGGGAAAGGCTAAAAAAATAATAGTAATTAAAATTTAGAATTTTTACTATGTAAAAAAGACATTTCAAATAATAATTTAAAACTAATTTCAAATGAATAAAATTTCACTTTATCAACTGAAGTACCTTAATGCCTCAGAGAAGACTAAAGCAAGTTTGGATTGTTTAAATGTTGCACTCACTTTCAGACCATCAAAACCATCACACTTTCAATATGCTACACTAAAATTAGCATTGTGCTGCTGGAACACCAAATCTTATGTCTACCTGGATTTGAGCACTTAAAATCCTCTGTCCCCAGAAATCTGCAAACTGGCTTAAAATTGTCCTTTTAATGTCAGGTGGAGTTCTTTTCATTTGCTTCCTATTTTCTAAGCCTTCACATCTGGGTTATATATACATGCTTTTCCCTGTTAGGTTCATCTCTTTTCCTAAATGAGGACCAAAATTGTAATTGAAGTATATACTTCTAGGATCTCAGGCCTAGGAACTACACCAAATATACTGAGATTTGTAAGAAGAAAAGCTTCACATTGGTGAGTTTTCTGTACTTGTCCCAGCCTAGTAGGACTACATGCAGAATATTCTGTAATGCTGGTTATGCTACGTAACCTCAACAGTCAATGCTTTTAGTGAGCAGAATGCACCTGTGTGTATATACACACACATATACAGCCTTTTTTAGTTCAGCACAATGTATTATACCCAGCCTTTGCTCAAAATATATACATATATATTGAAAGTTTTGGTGCTTCAACAAGTATGCTTAGCCTTTCTCTGCAGGGATGGAGAAGGAGCATTGGGTTTGACTACTGAGGTAGCAGCCGCACTGATAACATTTGACTAGAGGCCAGAAACAGAGAAAGAAAGAAGTGGATAACACCAAATTTGCAATTCTGACACGAAAGTCAAAGGTGGTTTTTTAGTCAGGAGACAACTTCCCCTGCTCAGCCCATCCTCCCTGCCAGTCTCAGACAGAAGAACAGAGCTTTTACTTCCTTTCTTTCCAGCAAACCTCCTTAACCCACTGTCTCACCTTTTGCCAAAGCAGCATCAGCTGGGGGGCTGCCCAACATCCCTCTGGCAGAATGTCAGTAGGTGTCAATTTGTCTGTGCTTGAACTATGGGAAATAATTTCTTAATGATTCCATACTGTCAAAATTACACTGCTACCAGGATTCTGTCATTCCTCTGATTTTTAAGGCTAAATTCTGCATTAGGCTTTCTTATAAATCGTGAAAATGTTTGAATTTCCAATAAAATCTCCAAATGACAGTTATGATTCCTGTTAATAAATGAGACTTTGTAGAGATAAACCTTCTTAACTGGTACTTGCTCTAGCTTATAGTTTTATAAGCTTTGTTAGTTTTTTTACCCTTCACAGTAACAGTGGACTGTGCAAGGTATATTGCACATGGCAAACTTCATATACAATTACTTGTATATTTGTTCCTTAAAATGATATATTTGTTCTTACTATCTTAGCTTACAAAACAACTCCAAAACAATTCTGCAACATCTGATGTTAACCTGTAGGTGTTAAAACCACAATCTACTGCCCTCACCCACAGGCTGAGCCTTCTTAGCACATCTCATCCTTACATGCATTTGGTACTGCTTTTTACTTTTCCATATCCAAATGAAGTCAGAGAACTCAACTGTTGCTCACCAGACCTTTAGAAAATATGGATGAAATCAAAAGCTGGAAGAAAGAAGCCAGCAGAGGCTGGAGGAAACTCATCATTTGCCTCTTGTCTACAATCACTCCCAGTGACTCAGTATCACAACATACACATAAAACAGTTGGGCACTGATGATAAAAGGAAGGAAAAATTGCAGACATGAAGGTCTGGATTAAAAAATAATGAAAACTAGAGTTAGATAAAACTGCTCACTTTGATAACAAACCTGCCAATTGTAAACTTTGGTTTGAGAGACAGCATAGTTCCTATTTCTAGCCCTGCAGAGTTATAAACCTCAAGCCCGCTAAAAAGGCTGAAGAGTCTGTTTTCCCCTTTCTGGATTCTGGCCAGTTACAGGCAAAGAAGGAAAATTTTCTCTGTCATTCTTTAGAACAGTGTCTGGCTGAAGCCACTCAGATGCTTGGAATGCAAAGGCTAAGCCGTGAGGAAATGCACTGGCAAGTGTGGGTGCAATGCTCTTTTTCTCTGCAATTTCTCACATGGATGACACTGCAAAAATGTGGTATCTTCACATCTAAAATACAAATGCACCACAAATTAGGAGAAGTGGGCAGATAATTTGCAGTTAACTACTATTATGTTACAGTACTCTGAAAGTCTTTAGACAGAAGTAAGCCTCTGGTTTAATACAGCAATGCAAAAATTAGCTCACTTCAGCTTTCTGTTGTTTCTATTCAGCTTTCTAACAGTTTCAACTTGTTACTTATGTGTCTTGTTAACTTACTTGTTAACTTATGTGTCTACCAGCATTAAATAACAAGGTAACCAATGACAACTGTATTCAAAAGAGAGTATTTTCTTTCAAATTTTGGTTTAGCAAGTGTCTTACAAAGGAAATGGTACAGCTGGCATTACTTTCCAAGGCTTGACACTCCCAAAGAAAATATTCAACAATCTTAAACATGATATCAGTTAACATTAACAGTCAGAAACTTCCTGACTCTCAATTGATGCAAATTAGTCTAGGTTGCTTTGGGCTTTTATTCCAGGATTGGATCTGTTACTATAGCACATTAAAGAGACATCACTATAGATTTATATTTGTTTTTTCTTAAAAAAGTTGTAACATGGTTTTCTATTAATTTGGTTTTGTTACATTATGACAACCTTTGAAATAGAAATACACACATGTATTCATAGCCTTCTTCTTCTTCTTACAATTCCAAGCTATACTTATTTTGGTATGATCAGATAAAATTTTACATTCTTGTCTAAGAATAAAATTATTATTTTCAAAAAGCTGAAAAGTCAGATTCCCAATTACAAGTTCTCTTTTTCCCTTGCCCATATATACACAAAAAGGTACAAACAAGATTTTAAAGCAAATATTTCTATTTTTGGAACCTGGAATTGGATTTTTGAATGTTTGCCATGCATACTGTACATAATCTGGCTAGACACATATGGGCAGGGGGCATGTTAGGTTTTGTTCTATTCCTCTTACAGAGAATATGTTTATAAGGGACATAAAAGTGAGTGGATGTGCTTGGGTTATCTGGGGGTGCAGAAACTGTAACAGAGAATTAAAGCAAGCACCTGAATAGAACTGGTAGTCTGCCTGTGCATCTGCACACCCCAAGTGTGTTCAATGCAGATTGTGCCAACGCGTCTGAAGAATTCAGCTGCAGTGATGGGCATGTACACTTTTTCAGATACAGGATAGGGCTAGGCCCATCTCAATGCATTTTGCAGGTTTTTTTTTCTTCATTATAATTTCTCCTTTTATCCTGGCCTGCCTCTGCTACATTGGCTACCTATAGTGATTTTGTTTCAGGAAAACTGTGGGGAACAGAATTTTTTACATGTTTACAGCATACACACACAAAAATATTTCTATTTCCTGAAAGATTTGTCAGCACAGACATCAAAACCAAAGACCACATTGCATACAGTAAAAAAAAAATCTGAATCAAAACTAGAAACCTACTAAGTAGTCAAAATGTCTAGGAAAATTTGGTAGTAATGTTTCAGCACAGCTTTTACATACGGATCGGTTGAAAGTCGATTATTTCACGGGATTCCTATTTAATATTTTGGTATCATTTCAGTTGAGCTATTATTGGCTGGTAGCTATTTGATCCATTATTTCAAGCAGCAGTAAAATTTTGAACAAGAATTAAGATCTGAGTTTGACATGACAATGCCATGTTTCAATTCAGATATGTTAATTGCTATTCATCTTGTTAATGTATTATTTGAAATAGACTCCTGATTCCATTATACTAATGAAGGAACTCTAAAAAGTGGGGGGGGGGAAGCCTTCTTCTGTGATAAATTAAGGGACTGAGAATTTATTTGTTGAGGGATTGCTCCCCACTCTCTAATTCTAATGACCCATGGGCCTTTAGCTGTAAATCTCTTGGAACATAGCTGATGAAAGCTGGAAATCACCTGATGCTTTCTGCCAGATTCAAAATTTGTGTCAAAACATATTCACATCATTTGTGAAACTACAAAATACAAAGATTAAATATAATCAATACTAAACAATAGTCATCAACAGGTAATACTATGTTTTCTGCTATGTAATTCAAATGGTTCTGTAACTTACATGCCACAGCCCTTTCCACATGGAGTAAATAAGTAAATATATAATGGAAGAAAAATTTATGCATATTTTCTACAGTATTCTGCTCAATATTTTGGGGACTAAGATTCACACATAAAGTGCGCTAGAAAAGCTGCCAAACTTTCCATTTCCATATCTGGAAATGGCATGTCTACAGTAGAGCAGGCTCTCTATTACACACCCTCATGCAGTAATGTCTAATACTAAACTTTTTTTCTTCACATGAACTGTAGAGCTTTGTGCTGCTAAATAAAGGAACACATTTTCCCACACTACAACTTGATGTAGTTTAAAGAAACTGTCCTGATTTACACCAGTTGACAGTACATCCTACACAATCTGTGACATCTGAGAGTAGTAACTATGGTGGTAAATGGCATCACTATAAAAAAAACTCCCCAAGCTCCAGCAATTTACCTTGTGACATTTACACAATTTAATACTGCTTATCACTCCTAATCAACATGGGTGGTAAATCATTGTATTTGAAATGGAATTAGTGTCAGTTTAACACTCATCATTAAAATTTGGGCAGAAATTATGTATCCTGGGCTCTCACTCTCCCTGAGGTTAACAGACTGTAGAAAAATAAGTCATGCAAGAGTGCATTTCCTAAGCCACCACAATCAACATACCTTCACACTACAGACCAGGCTACATAAGAAGCAAATCCTAAAACTTTTGCACATCCTAAACCATTTGTTCTTGCACATCCTAAAACATTTGTTTCTGAGCAGGACTGATTGGCCAGAGATGAGCACCCTGTTAATCTAGTTCTGTTTATTTAGAATTAAGTCAAATGAGCATAGGTGATGTGGTAATGTGCAGGCATACCCATTGTGTGAGCCAATCATTTCATTTTATCTGAATGAGAAGAAACAAACAGTGCCATGGCTAGAGAAATATCAGTTCTGCCTTCTGATTTTCCTCAATGACACATGTATTAAAAGAAACATCCAACAGACCCATCTTCATGAAAGTGTACAACAGATTCTGCTTGTTTGTTGCCTCTCTTGACTTGTTTTCTATTTCTTCCCAATTGCAGATGGGCTTTTTTGATCCATGGAGGAAAAGGAGAAGAGTGCCTGTAAATGCAGCGCTTCATACATTCATTTCTGTAGTGTAAGCTGATTGCAGGTAGCAAATAAATCCATCCTAAGGAATGGAAATATGAGATTCCCATCTCACCTTGAAGAGAGGATCCTCTAAAAGATCCTTAAATATGCAGCCCTATTTAGATGTGATGATGATGCAACTTATAGAAGACAGCCCAAAGCAAACAAGCATTTATTTTATTCCATATTACAGAAAAGGAGTGTATACTGAAGGATACTATATGAAATACTCACATGTAACCTCGAAACCTACTTAAGTCATTGTTTGGCTTCTCACATTCAATCACACTGGTGAACTTCAAGGGGTCAAATTCTGAGTCCTAGAATAATAAGAGAGTTTATTATTTAGAGCAAAGACATGAAAATTATATCCAAAATCACTTTCTTTTCTAATTTTTGTAATATGATAAAGTCAAATTTTTTTTCCAAAGGCAATGAAAGCAAAGATGCAGACCACTGGCACTGAACATCAAAGGGACCTGGGGAAAAAAAAATTCCAAAGATGCCTCCCAACATATCCCTTAAAAGGATCACTTCTGTTCTGCAACTGGAATATGCCAAATGATTTTGATCTGCAGTGGAAAAATGAAATTTACCTGAAAAATCTCAAAATCTTAAACATTATCATTATCCTTCATATTCAGTGAAGCCAGTGAAAATTTAGAACAATGTAAGTCAATACACTGCCAATTATCAAAAAGCTAACAGGAGCTTTTGAAATATTAGCAAGCCTACTTAATTGCTTTATGCCAACTGAGATGAATTAGTCTACTATAGTAAATTACACATTTGGCAGAATAACTTTTTCTTAATTATCACTTAAAAACCTTCTTGATTGTCTAACTCATTACTCTGAAACTGGTATTGTTGCTGACTATTTAAGTTTACCTGTAGTTAGCACCTTGTTGTGTTTGAGGAAAAACATCTTATCACAGCAGAATTACCTTGTTAAATAAAAATCAAGGTTCTCCTTTTTTTGCTAGCTCAAACTACACATTGAAAGCAGACATATCTGATCCTGGTGCTGCAGAGAAGGCTGTTTATCTCCATCAGTGAAGACGACTTCTATAAAACTGCTTTGCATAGCATTTGAAGCAAAGAACTAATCGTGAATTATATTATTAAGTTTTCAATAGTGACAGCACTTCATATGTTATATTTTATAATGGTTTTGCTGAGCTGCTGGATACTCCAACCACTACTTTTTAGAGTAAACTTGTGAGAATGGTTGACAGAACCAGTAATCACAGGACAGACACAATCTTATTGCCAGTTTCTCTGAAACACACAGGTGTCTCCAGGGTTTTTTGATGTTAACTCTATTCAGGTGAAAGAAACCAGATTTTGAGTAAGAGATAAAAGAAACTAGAGGATATGTCAGGATCAAAACCAACACCCTCCATTTTTCTGCTGGTTACACCTGGAAGAAAGACAGACTTACACTATATATGTGACAATTCAAACCACCCACACCTGAGACTTTTGAAAACCTTTTCTATATTTTCAAGAAACACGAGATGATAAAGAGAACTGTGAAAATGGGCTGTCACTTAGAGACAGCTACAGCCCACTGGAGGAATGAAAAATTCTGACGTGCAGAATTCAGCTTGTAAACAAGGAGAAAAAAAAGTAGTAAAAACAAAGGACAGCTCTGAGTTGAGACTGCTTTGCTGAGAATCAGACTCCTCAAATTACACCAAGCTTGGCAATCAAGAACCTGAGCCTTAGTAAGAAATAACACCTGCCTGTTGTCCCAGATGATCTTTTCCTTCCTTGCCCCAGTATGTTCCTTGGCAGAAGAAAAAAAATAAAAGGTAAAGGAAAAATAATCTACAAATATTCACCACTGTAGCTTAAACTGCATTTATAAATTGGATGGAATGGGAAACATTTCTTTTCTCCTTATTATAACATAATATATATCTAATACATTTAATTTAGCACAAATTTTTATTCAATGGTCTTAAAAAAGAAAAGAAATAAATCCTAACATCTTTGATGAATGTCTGTGAGGGAATCCTAGATAGACCTAATCATAAACCCCAATGTAATCAAATGCAGGTTTTGTATGGCTGCTGAACTCAGGAGAGAGTGTGGTTGGACACATTACCTTCTAAGACAACTGAGCTCCCTTTCTGCTAAGAAAACCTGCCACTAAGGTTTATATTTCACAAATAAAGATTAAAAAGAAGTACTTAAATCTAGAGCCTCCTAAAGTCTTCACAAAAAAAGATAGATCTTGTCAAGATCAGAGAGGACTACATGTACCCAACCTCCCCATCAGTACCATGCAATATTGTCTTTCTCCTTCCTTTGTTTGTTGATCTCTTCATTTATGACTCAGTTTTGGAACTAAAAGTCCTTTATCATTAAATCTGTCTGTATATTTGTGTTCTGTTACAATTAACTTGAAATATGTGATTATGGTCTTTACCAAGATAATATCTGGGAGTGAAAATCCAATTAGAATAGTAGTTTATGTAAGGAAAAAAAGCTGATGAATTCTGATTTATGGCAAAAGCTCTTTGGTTTATTAATAAATCAAACTGCTCCACCTCTTCTCTGTGAAGTGCAAGGGCAAATATACACTGTATATTCCAGCTGATGACACTGTTTTGATGTGAAAATACCTTCTGGTAAATGAAAGAACAAATATGTTAAACACAGCCTGTGTGTGACTGCTTTCAGTGGTTACAAAGAAGCACAAATTTAATGTAAGATTTCACAATGATCAAAGTACCGCTCCTTTTAATGCTGATACTCACACTTCGGCAGCAATTGAAACACAAACTGTGATGATATTCTCATGTATTAGCAGCTAAGAGAAGCTGCAGTTTGACAGAAGATAAAGCCAAAACTGTTGTTTTTAGAGCACACATATTTGCTCTATTTTTTTCTTGGTAAAAGTCCATGAAAAAAAAAATTCTCCACCACTACCTTTATTTTTCTCTTACACTGAATTTCTGCATCACTGTTAAGACACAAGAAATAAGATCAAAATATGGTCAAACACTGAACTGGCCCAGAGCTTTGTGCAGTAGTTACCTGATGTGCCTGATTTTGTGTATCTTCCCACTTGGAGAACTGCTGGGCATTAAAGCTGTCCCAGTACCAAGAGGGATGAAAAGCTCCATGCCTATACAGACTGCAGTCTGAGATGAGGCTTTCCAGTGCCTCATCTCCCTGAAATCTTGACTTCTGGGGTGTTCTCATCATCCCCCTGTGCACATCAACAAGGCTGGGTAATACACAAAAAGCAGCTGGGGGCATTTTTTAATTTTCTAAAGACATGTATCATTTTTTTATCTGGTGCCTCGGCATCTTTCTCAAACTTTTGCCTTGTGCACCACCGGCCTGAACAACTGACTCTGGCTGATAAGAACTGGGGAGAGATTCACTGATTGTACCTAAGTTCCCCAGAGTATTTTACAAAACTGTGGGGTAGCAAAGGCAAGGGCTAAATTCCGTTCATGTCTGTCACATTATTTCTGTTAAACAACCAGTTCTACTTTTGCTGCAATGTACATTTTACTTGCTATGACTATTTCTAAGGATAAGCCCCCATAAAATAAAGTAAAGCAAAACTTACTGCTTTCACTCAAGGCAGATGTTTTGCTACTAGGTAGAGCTTAAGAGCACTACCCATTAGGGCCCAGACCCACGCTCTAATAATCTACTATGCTTCAGAAGAGTATTAAATTATGCTTGAGATATATTGGAGGAGTAAAATTCACTTCTTGCTCAACTTTTCTGCCATATTATGTCATATCAAAATGAAAAAAAAAACAGGAAAAAAAAAATAAGGGCTTTGATTGAATAAGAAACTGACTTCCATCAAATCCCTGACTTCACTTTTTGATTTTGCCGAGATAGCTTTAGTCCATTGCTTTTCATGGAAAAAAAAAATGCTGACTTCTTAGGAAGTCAGAATACCTTCATAGGTATTTCTGAAAGTTTGAAATTTGTCAAGAGAACACATGGTGATACTTACATTGGGTATTTTATATACTTAGGGATTCCATGGAATGTATTTCATTTCTTCAGGACTCTCTTGCTAGAAAAATGTTTAACATCCTATACATATATCCTGTTTCTTCCACTTTCTTAAAGCCTTGGGAAATTCATTCTTAGTCTAAATGCAGCAGTGGAAAAGCTTAATTTCCTTACATAAGCAGATCTAGTCAAACTGCAAAAACCTACTAAATATTGATTCCTTCAAAGTTGAATCTCAAATTAAAGTTAAATTGCAGATGCAAAGGGTTTTGTGACTAGCCTTTTAACAATGCACTAGCTAGTAAATCTGACAAAAAGTTAAATTTAAAACAATTATCTTAGGTCTGCAGTAATTGGGCTGTGTCTTATACCCTAAAAAGATGAAGCATTGAGGGAAAGAAAATGTTACAATGTCTTTATAGAGTGGGAAACCAACAGGTAGACAGATGAAGACAGTATAAAGATTTGTCACAAAAAAAGCAGACTGAATTTAGCTGTCTCCAATACAACTTTGTAGCTTCAGCTGTAAGATGATTCTGAATCTCCACAGTGAAATGCCAACCTTTTCAGTTCTGCTGGCAACCTCACGAAACTGTCATAGCTCAAGAAGCAAAGCATGCCAGATGAGTCAGTTTGACAATTACACAATGTTCAAACAACATATTTCCCTTCATTAAATGCCTGTTGTATGGGTGATTTAATAGCCTGCTAGTGATATTAATAATACATAGTTATTAAAATGTTTTCCTGTATTCATCTGCCCTACTTCACTGCTGCAGAAACCTGACTTTGATGTTCAGTCCTTCCCCCCAATAGGACAGCAGTGGGCACCCAGGATGCCCTTGGGTGACAGAGACAGCTACTTGCTTATCACATTGTGTTTACTGCCTAGGATGGGGATCTTATCCAGACTTCTCCCTGCAGTGCAGGGCTGATGAGGGCTCTGGGATTTGTTTTGGCGTGTATGTCTGGAGGAAACAAAAAAAGGAGAAATGGAGTCATGGGGACAACTCAAAGAAAATATTTAATAGACAAAAATCTGCCTGAGCCGGAAAAATAGCTTTTCCAGTTTAAAAGCTTTTAAGTGCACTAAGAACTCAGCCTGTTAATGCACTGGTCAATCCTGTAACTGCTTTATATAGCAGTACCCTGCCTTTATCATATATAATTAATCTGACCTTTTATTAGTGTGCAACTGGAATTGCATACTGATGTATCCAAAGCATTTGAACTGTTTATATACTGGAAGAGTGAAATGTTTTCATGTCTGAACTGTATTAGCCTCTATGGTACAATTTATCTGTGTCACTAATTCACAAGAAAAGGAAGAAACAGTTGGATCTATGCTGTTTAGGAACTAAGAAGATCCAGCTGTACATCAGAATTTAACTATTCTGTTTTTCACACTTAAAATTACTACTATAATTGGACTTTTTTTCAGTATTGTTTGTTTAAAAGTAACACATGTTCATTACTCAGAAACACTGGAACAACTGAGCAAGTCAAATACATTTTTTGGAAGCTGATCTTCCTCTGGCTGACCAAAGTTTTCCTCTTTGTAGAAAATAATATGAGGGAACAGTGCAATATCCAGGTTGCAGGAAAGAAAATGTATTGCTTGCAAGGTCTAGGAAGATCTCAATAATTCTATAACAGGCAGCTGAAGAAACTGGTGTTAGTCAATCACAGAACAAAAGTACCAAAAAAAATGTCAACAACACTGAAAATACAAACATGCAAGTTTTAATGTCCCTCAGGCTGATGGCCACCCTTAGCAATGCACTGAAAATTATGGTGGTGTGAATGAATTCATTTATGGACCACAGTAGTGCTGGAGAGTGGTAAGGGAACAGTGTATGTCAAGGCTGAAATACAGACCTCGATCTGGACATATTAGAAAGTGGTATCTGCCTGTTCCAAAAGCCAGTCACTAAAATAAATGAATGGGTGCATAGTCTTTAAGAGCCAGCCTTAGTATTAGCTCAGTGCTTCAACTAAACCACAAACCAAGATTCTCAAGGACTCCCAAAACTCTGTGTACAACCCACGGTGCTACTGCAGAGGCCTCTCGCTTCACATTCACAGACAGATGTAACTCTCCCCACCCTCCAGTGCTTTCTCCTTTCTGGAAAGATTTCTAGCAGTCTTTCTGCTCCATTTCTTATGTGCTGGAAGAAAACTGCCGTTGATTAGTGGCAAAAACATTGCACAGTTATTTTAAAGTACTAGCACAACAGCTCAGGTCAGCTTTTGAATATACCTTGTCCTGCTCCTGCTCTAGTCCAGACTGTGGGACAGTCTGCCTTCTTGTGGGATGAAGTTCTGCCAGAAGAAATGGCTATGGGAAGGACTAAGATCCTTCACCCAGAAGAGAGAAATGCCAAGCACTGCTCTTACATCATTCCACAAATAAAACCCAAAGCACTGGAGTCCTGACGGGAAAGAGAGTGGTTAGTAATGCAAGAATTTTCTCGTGAACAGTAAAACCTAACAGTAGCAGCTGCAGTGTCGGGATGCAGTTAAACATACCAAAGCCTGATGACCCTACCACAGCCTGGAGACAGGGAATCTGGATAAAAGCAGCTTCACCTTACAAAGTATCATGTCTAAGAAACATCTCTAGGATGTGAGGGAAACCTGTAACATACAGCAATCGCCTAAGGAACTGAGAGACTCCAGCTCCTGGCAGCTGCAGGGCGGGCACAGAGTGAAAGAAGCAGTCCTAATGAAAAGACACCTTTTATTCCAAATACTACAGGGCAGCATTTATATCAGCACTATCACAGTTTTGTCAGTCTTTCCATGAGCATCTCCAGGATGAGAAGGCGTTACAATCAAGAGAAAACTCCCCAAGCTGGACACTGGCACGCTGTCTTCTCTTGGATTCATATTTTTTATCAACATTTACCATCACATGCCTGTCCTACTGCAAACATGGCATTCAGAGTGAACCTTCTCCACTTAATCCCAGCTGTTTCTGGTTTTGTCTCTTAGCTCTGTGGAGAGGGTGGAGGTGCAGCTGTGAAGATTAACAGTCAGTCTGAGGCCAGCAGGCTGTGGTTGGCATACACAGAACAGGGGGGAAGTTGGGATGGCTGCAGAACACTTTGGTTAGCAGCTTCCCCTCTGGTCTATTTTCATCTGCTATCTATTCTACTGAAGAAGCTGCTTTGCAATTAACATGTTAAAGTTACCACTAGCAAAATGAAGAACACCTTCTCAAGGAATTCAAAGGCGTTTTATTTTTCAGACACCAGCTGATTTCATGAATCTTATGAAAGGAAACTCACAATAGTCTTGTCAGTTCCAAAACTAGCAAATAAGCTGAGGGGAATGAAAATGTATTGTTATGGCAGGGACTGAGGTTTGCTTCCCTTTTTAGCTCTCTAGACAGCCTCAATCTTCAGGCAAGCACAAAGACTACAAAGTTCCTGCACAGTCTTGTCTTCAGTAGTTTGTATGCTTTGTTCAGATAAGTGTGGAAATCAAACATACATGAATATATATATATATATATATATATATGAATATGACCTGTTGAATTAGATCATAGCAGCACAGCAGAGTCTATTACTCCTGTGCAGGCTTTCCTCACCACCTGTCTTACCCTCTGTGTAGAAATCAACTACTTGGACTTCTGCTTTGATACGGTCTTCTGTCTTGATTTGGCCTGTTAGATGGGTAAGGAATTGGCTGGATGGCCACATCCAAAGAGTTATAGTCAATGGTTTGGTGTCCAGATGGAAGCCAGCAAATGGTGATCCTCAAGGGTTTGTACTGGGGACCAGTACCATTCATCAGTGACACAGACAGTGGGATTGAATGCACTCTCAGAAGTTTGCAGATGACACCAAGCTGTGTGGTGTGTTTGGCATGCTGGAGGCAAGGGTCTATACAAACCTCATGACTAAGGCCATGTGCATGTGGGTTGGGGCAATTAGCAATATCAATACAGACTGGGGGATGAATGGATTGACAGTGGCCCTGGGGAGTAGTGCTAGAAATACCAATGGATGAAAAATTGGATATGAGCTGGAATTCTGTGTGGCAACCCAGAAAGCCAGCTGTATCCTGGGCTGCATCAAAAAAGTGTGGCCAGCAAGTTGAGAGAGGTGATTCTTCCCTTCTACTCCCTACTACTCTCATAAGGCCCCACCTGGAGTGCTGTGTCCAGCTCTGGTATAAGTAAGACATGTAACAGGTAAGTCTGGTTTCAGAAAAGAGCCACAAAAAGGATCCAAGGGCTGGAACACTTCTCATATGAAGAAAGGTTGAGGGAGTTGTGGTTGAGCCTGGAGGAGGCTCCAGAGAGACCTCACTGAGACCTTTCAATAAAAAGCAGCTTTTAAGAAAGACCAAGAGAGACTTTTACCAAGACTTGCAGTGACAGGACAAGGGGCAACATTTTTAAACTGACAGTAGATTTAGATTAGACAAAAAATACATTTTTTACTAAAAGGATGGTAAAATACTGAAACAGTTTGCCTAGAGAAGCTGTGGATATCCCATTACTGAGGTTTCAAATTCAAGTTAAACACGGCTTTGAGAACACTGATCTAATGAAAGATGTCCCTGCCTTTGACAGGAGTGTTGGATTAAATGGTCTTTAAAAGTTCCCTTAGAACCCAAATTACTCCATGATTATATGATTCTTATGCATATATTCATTATTATAAGCATTCAAAAAATGTGAGATGTTGAAGGGCAACCAATGAGAACAAATGTCACACAAAAGACCAACAGGGAGAACATCAATTGAAAAAACAGTTTGTTTCATTTTTCTTCCATGTCATTATTAGTTATCTAACCTACAGATCACAAACTTCCTATGAAGTACCTGGAGACAGCTTTTTGTTTCTTAGTAGCTGACATGACCCCCCACCATGCAGCTACTATCAAGACAGTCCTTTTTAGCCTTTCCTATTACACTGCAGCAGCCTGTAAGTCAGATCCCCGTGATCTCAGCCATGCAGGTCACGTTGCTGTACAGGTATACGAGACCATTTTGGGTATAGCTTTCAATCTGTTTTTAAATCAAATCATACAAAAAATACAGTATGTAGAGAAGCTTGGAAAAGTTAATGAGAGGAGGGGAAAATGCTTAAGACAACTAATATGCATTTTTGAACCATGTTGCATCTTAATCAAATTCTCTTTCTCTTGGAAGCCAAAAGGCTGTGTTCCCTGCTTTGATGTAAACCAGTCTATTTTCTGTACCATTAAGAAAGTTGAATTAGGGTATTAGCACTGCTGTCTATAAATCTCCATGCACTACTGATATTTTTAATTCAACACCAAGTAGAAGCGTAAGCATTATAGCGCTGTGTGGAGAAGAGTATCTTGTCCAGTCACATACCTGCAGGACAACCACAGCTCTCTCTCTCTCATGAGCACACATATGTAATGGAAAGTATCTGACCATCACAGAGTCATAGCAGAGCTTGAAAGTATGAACCCAAGTATAACCAATGAACAGAAATGTTCATGGTTTCATTGAAATATCAGTTTTGAGACATACAGCCAGCCACTTCCCATGTAGGCAACATTTCAATGCAAATTTCTAATGACCACCATAGGTTATCACCACTAAACTGCGTAAAAGACTTGGAGATTAGCAGCAGGTGGAGAAAAGAGAAGTGGGATGAGAGTTCACATCCTTGATGCTGAAATAAATACAGGAGTTCCTCATACTGTTCCTCTCCCTTTTCTGGCAGAAAAGCAGACCCCTTCTCCACCTCAGTACTCTCAAAGGAAAGTGAGACCATACCAATGTAACTGGGGTTATATATGGCTCAATACTGAGAACCCTTCTGCTCTGGAAAAGAAGGTCTTTCCATCCCTTCCTAACCACCGATACTGCCATCTGGGGTTGTGGTTTCAGAGACCAGTGTAACATGACATGTTTCCAGCTCAAAAATCCTGGCCCTAAAATCATGAGTTCTCAGTGCTACATTGCAAAAACTCGTTTCCAAGAACATATATTCCAGGTATTTCCTGTTCTCAGGCCAATGAATGGCTAAGGAATAAACAGTTCTAGAAATAAACATTTATTCAGTAAAATTGAATTAGGCTATATCAGAAAAGTAAAAAAAAAAAAAGGAAAATCTCTTCTTAACTTGCTTTAAATGTAAATGTTAACTTTTATAACAGGAAAGCAGTACAGCATTTTATTTTTTCTATGGACCTGAAATGCTCTTTTGTTTTCTAATACTTTTACAGGGAAACAGCAAAATGGAGAAATCCTGGGTTATTGATACAGAGAATGAAATTTCCTGCCTCTACAGAGCTTTAATACATTTCCTTACATGGATTCACCACTCTTCCACCAGTGCTGGAAGGATTACCCGAGGGATGAGAAGTCCTTCACAGCCATGACACTCAAACTTAGATTCATCAATTTAGCCCCTTTAACCTACATTTAAACACAAAACCAAACATCTAATGCTAATGATAAAAGTCAACTACTCAGCACTCTTCAAATTCTCATGACTCTTCATTTACTCTCCCCCTCCCAGCTATAGCTTAGATTACTATAGCCTAAATTTCCTCTTACAGTTATTCAAATTATTTATCTCTCTAATGATGCTCTCTCAAAATGCAAACTTGTGGCCTGGACACCTGTGCAATGGAAACTAGAAGGAGGTGACAGCAGTGCCCAAAGCTGACCAAGGAGGAAGTGAACCATCATTCTTAAGTTTTTTTTATTTCCCCATGCCTCCCAGTGTGGGACTGCTGACTTAAGTGCCATGGTTAGGTGTGGAGTGAAAAATTGTTCTCAGCCTTCCTTTAGCACGTTTGGCTCAGACAGAGTTTGCCACAGCACCGACTTGGGTCATTTTCTGCACCAGGTCGTTCTGCACGCATCTGTTATATGTTTGTTTCTCTGTTAGAGAGACAGCAGTTGCTTCCTCTTCAACTAGACATGTCCACAGTTTCCATACAAGTCATCTCTGAACAAGATACTATCCAAAAAGAGATACAACAATATAGGTGTAGAGATTTTCGTAACAATTCACTCCTATCAAAGAAATCTACTGAATGCTCAAGGCATTACCTCCGAAAAAAGTCTTTCTCAGGGTGTGACATGTTTGAATCTTGCACAGATGAACACAAGTCTTTTTACAGGACTTTTTTCTCTAAAATCTTAAGCTAAAATGTAAAACTAAAAACCAGTAGGTTTTAATTTAATATTCTGGTAGTGCATTGCAAAAACCATTGTTTACTTTCGCTTGTTTGGTTCATTTTTTAAACTTTCTTTTCCCTTGGGAAAATTAATTTTGGCAACACCTATGGGATGGAGCACTAATCTGATGTTTTGACATGTGCATGTCTGGAATTTTCAAGCCAATTTTCATCACTTTCTGAACCTTTTCAAAATACTGCAAAAAAAGAACTGCACAGGGGATAACTTCCAAAAGATGCAAGAGAGGTAGTTGCTGTTATTGTGGCCTGATTCTAGCTTATTAAAATACTCACAGTCAAAACAACTCTGAGTCAAACAACAGTGAGTATGCTGATTAATTCCTATCTACTAGATTATAATAGTGTACAATTCCCACTAATTGCAGGTGGATGGTTGCCTGAGGGTACTAGTCAGACAAGAATTAATAGGGTGAATATAGCAATACCTCTCTTGTCTTGCTTTAGAAGTCTCATTCAGACTCTTTGAGATAAGAAGCTCATATCAACAGGTAAGTTGAAAACTATTCTGCCTAGAAGTTGAGATGGTTTAGCTTCAACTGTTCTCTCAAACTGGGCTAGTTTAGACAATGCAGATTGATGCACAAGAAATCTTAGCTCAGTTTAGGCTAAACTAACATTTGAAAATTGCTTTATTTTCTCTTTTTTTAAAAAAATTTTCTTTGAGTGTGTAAAAAAACTGAATGCAAAAGCAACATCTACACTGAGATACCAAGGCTGCCCTGTGAGCTGTTTACACACAATCAGCATGAGTTGCTCTTGCCAAAGTACCTCATACACAGAGCAGCCTGGATTCACTAAGTCAGGCTTATAGTGAAGCCCTTCTAGAAACCAATCTTCTCTTCGGGGCTAGCTTCTGCCTGGGACTCACAGGGAAAAAAAGAAATTATATAAATGGCTTAATGATTCAAACAGGGAGCTGTGGGACTGTTTCTCTAAATCCAGCTGTAGCCAATGTATTTCCAGCACAGTGCAGGACCAGGAAAGGCTGGAATAAAAGCTGGATCTGTCAATTTAGCCCAACTTCCAGTCTGGGACTGATGAAAAAACATGCTGGCAGTAAGCATAGGCTCTGCATTTATACATATTCCAGAAGTGTTCACAAACTGACTTGTGAGGAAATCAGATTCATCAGTTATTTTGGTGCTAGTCTGCATGCAAATGAACCTCCCAAACAGGCAGACACCAAATTCAGATGTGCTTTTCAGACAAAGTAAATAAGCAGTCACAAAGTAATTTGCAAGGCTTATCTAAACCTGTTTAATCATGCTAGTAATAAGTTTGTTTTGAACGAAGTTCTACTCTTAGGAGAAAATGAGAAGGAAAAAAATGCATCTCCTACCCCCCACCAGCCCCACAGGGATACATGCACCTTCTCACAGGGGATGGCAGCTGCTACATTTAGCTTAGCTTTCAGCTGAACTGAAGCTTTCCACATAAACATCCAGGACAGGGGCAGTGGTTAATAAACCATAAGCTGCTCCAGAATCCACAGTGAGTCTTTGTGGATTTTGTTAAAAGGCATACTGAGTAAAAACAGTGGAGCACGGAAATGTAAATGTTTTTCATGAGTCTAGATTCATACTATCAAAATATCCTAAATCAAGTTTATGAAATCTGAAAGGGAGTTTTGAGCTCTCGCAGCCCGAGCTGTATCTGCTTATCCACTCTCTGAAGAGCAGCTGACATGACGTCTCAGATGGATGGAAAACATTCCATAAGCAACTGCAGAGGGTGTGGTGGCACGGCAGCTTGCAGAGTAGCACAGAAAACACATTGATTCCTCCTGCCTACTGTGTCTCCTGTTAGGTCCAGTGCACCAGAAATGGCTGCTGTGACTTGGCAGCAGTGAGGGGGGGTTTGAAATTAGGAGGAAATGGGCAGAATACCCAGAATACCAATACAAAGAGTTGGTTTGGGTTTTGTTTGTTTGGTTTTTTTTTCCAAGAGATGTTTACTGGTCATGGCTAACATTGTTAGACCACAAACAGGGGGTTTAGCACAGTGCTTTCTCCTAGCTGCACTTGCCAGTGAGTCACGCTACACACATGAACCTGATCTGTATTTCAGGGTGAAGACAGTCCACTATCCTGTTCATTTTAAAAACATAGCATGCAGAAGTATGGCTATGGCTATTTTAAACATTTCTAACACATCCTGTTGCTGTAGTAGCAGAATAACAAGAACACAGTATTTAAAGTCTTGGAGAAAAAAATGTCAAGGCCTTTGTAAAATCTCCTGTTTTCTTTTTTTCTTTTTTTAATCTACTCACTGAGTGATTTTCTTTTCTCTTGTCTATTTTGAGACTACAACAACAAGGTATAATTCAAACTGGTGTCTTCAGACATGTAAGCCAGAGGAATGTATCAGTGACTCTTCTCACAGCTTGTGCATTGATAAGGTGTAGAATCACATACACAAAGTACAGGTTTATGTCTGACAGACTGCATTCGTTAACAAACATGCAAAGCTAACAAGCAGTATGTTCCCAGTCTACTATAAATTACTCAGACAACTCAAAGCAGCACTAAAATAAGCAGTATTTATGGTCACTTGCACTATAAAGGAAAATAGTTTCCTGGAATTCACAAGTGGGGAGATGCAATCCAAGCCCACAAATGCTGATCCTGGACCTTCTGAACATATGTTTAGAGTAAAATAATGCCGGCAAAGCACCAGAGATAAGGATAGAGAAAAGCTTCTATAATTTCTTACTGCTTCTGTGAGAATCAGGCTAAAAAGGTTTCAGAATGCTACTTTTCTGAACAAAGGTTTGGAAGAGGGAAACAGTAAGGCCTTTTCCTTTCTGAGACTATGGACCTTATATGCTGTTACTGCTGAAAAGAAATACACAAAGATCCTTCAGAGGATGCTGGAGGAACAGTGGCCTTTCCAGAGGACAGTTGTACCCAACGTAACAGTGCTGCCTTGCTGGCCTTTGGAGAAAATGTAGTGGCTGCAAGAGGACTGCCCAGTGCAGACGCCACTTCAGCGACCCCAAATTGGCAACCAGGCTGTCTGAGAGCTCAGCACAGACCTGCGGGGCTGTAAATTGTGTGGGTGCACACAAGGCAGGAACAGAGTCAAGAAAGCACAGCATTAGCTTAAAACAACAGTTCCTGCTGCCACCCCCACTCCATTCCCATGCCCAGCTGAATGACAGGTATAGAAATAGCTATCCTTCATTGACCTGCTTCACAGGCATGTGCTCCAAAGTTATCAGTTAGCTCATATATGAAGCACAGACAAGTCAACCTTTGTAAAAGTTTCTTTTAAAAACTTGAGATACTGATACAGAGACATTATTCAAAGACAGCTGTTAACAGCTGATACTTTGAAAAGAAGCTTCCCAAAAATCTGGTTTTTGTCCTGTGATAAGCCACATGACAAGGCATGTCATTCTGTAAGGGAGGTGGGGAAAGTGTTTAGCAGTGTGGGAAAGAGAGGGTCATGACTACATAATTTATTTGTTTGTTTTCCTGCTTGAACAACAGGGCTGCAGAATGACACAGAACCAGCTATAAACATAAGTGAGAGTTGTTCTTCTGAGCAGAGTGTTAATACAAAAATAAAAAAAATTCTCAGCCAATGCATGAACAGGTTGGGATGCAGGTCTTGTAAGAGACTTGGGAATAAGCTTCTCTGAGGCTTGGCAAAAGGATGGGTTAGCATTAGGTGCAAGAAAATTTTGGTCATCCGAAGTATTTTATGAGACCTAGCACTAAGTTCTCTCCAGTTGTGACAACTTAAGACATATCCAGAGAGGAAGTGAACTTCAGCCCAACAGACAGGCATCACCTTCTTATTCCACGCTACTTGGCTGTCCTCCTACTATTCATCCAACATTTTCCAAGCACCTCCCTCCATCCCACTGCTGAGTGTCTTTCAGCAAGGCAATACCTTCAAGAATCAGTAAGAGCCTATCCTTACTAGTATGGAGTGTGAAAGCTAATGCTGCTGCATGAATTAAATTAACAGTATGCTTAGAGAGGTTTTGGCCAGGATTTTAATGAGGATGGCAAGTATTCTGCTGGATAATGTATGGAGTGCTGTTACAGAGAGATTCTGTGATGCTGCAGCTGCTGAAGACTTCTTACTTGCAACTGTGCACTTTGCCTACAACTTAGTTGATGTAGGAACCCAGGCTTGGATATTTCCTGCTTTCTCAGCTATTTTAAGAGAGGGGAGGTAATCACATGTGGTTTTCTTACAAGTTCTCTTTCAATACTTGCCTCCTTGAGGACCAGTCCTGTTTTCATTGGAATGAATGAGCTTTTTGTCACTGACCTCAGTTTAACCCCTGACAATTTACTATGGACCTCACAGCTACTGTAGCTTGGCACCTTGTGATCTAAAATTTATTTTTAAAAAATATTTATCCACATTTTTCTGAGCCCACTTCTGAAATAGAAAAGTTCCATAATCATCTTATGATACAAAGAACTAAGATATGGAAGGAGGATGGGTTGGAGATCCAAGGTGTGCTAGGTGTCTACAAAGCTGACTGCAAGTATCTACAAGGCAAATAACTTCCTCAGTAAAGCAGGGTATGCTGAGTTAGCCATGCCACATACACTGTGATGTGCTTGGCACATAGAGCTAGCTATGCTTCCCTAGGCAGGAACTGTTTCCTCAGCCTTCTTCCTCAATGAGGCCCAATTCAGTCTTTGATAATCTTTAACCTGTTTGAGGAGGAAATGGCCACTCACTTCCACACAACAGCCTAAAGGCTGCAGGTCTTGCCAAACTGTACAAACTTCAGAGCTGAAGTCTTTAGCTGCCTGGTTTTGATCAGCAATTTAAACCTCATTGAGCATGCCAAAGATAATGCTGCTGGGGTACTCCCCCCTGGTTTACCTGCTGTGTTAATGCATGCATGGGATCTCTGGTTGAAGACACAGAATTAACTCCACAACTGATGGGTTCAGGCACACATCTAGGTGCCACAGCTCACAGGAGCAGGGCAGTCTGTAGGGCTGGCAGGTGTCCTCTCAGCCTGACAGCTTCCAGGAATACTGAATCAATACTCTGCTGCCATGGAGCTGGGGATCCCAAGACAGTATAAGGAACTCCTTTGGGCAGCAAGGGTCTTCAAAGCCAGTTTTCTGATAATTTGTAGTTGGACATATTGATTCCTTTCACCATGTTTACCATCACCTATTGATGTGTGTCCAGTGGTCTCAGGTCGCAGAAACCCAACCATCTGCTGTAGATGAGTGGAGGAGCTGGTGCCTTCCCTTTGAGACAGAGCTGGAATGTGGCCTTAGCTTATAATTGTATCCACAAATGCAAAAATACACCTGTGTTCAGGTACCTAAATGAAATCTACAGTTTTTGTCCCACAAAATGTACCTGAAGTAACGTAAGAAGTCTGCATTAGCAGAAAACTGATACCTCATCTGAGCACCTCCCTGAAGCTCTATCCAATGGGAGAGATTTCCTCTCAGCAGGAACAGGATGGGAGGTTTGAGCAGCAATTCAATTAACTTTGAAACAATAAGAGTCTTTGAAACATTTGGCCTGTAGCTGATTGAGCTTGTTGCCACAGTGGTAGGTGCCGTGTCATGTCTAAATTTTGTGTGGAAATCACTGATCATTAAACAAGTCCTTATCTCACATTTCTACAAGCTATTTAGAGAAAAGGTCTACCTACCATAAACAATTATTTGGAGGGCACATTGACTTTCATCCTGTTTGTTGGATAATAACTTCATTAATGTTGATCTTTCTTAATACAACCACAGGCTTCTGTAGTTACCTTTGATGACAGTGGTAAGGGCAACAGCTCCCATTGTTTGCAAAATCCCTCAAATTAGAAGTGCTACTAGGAGAATCAATGTAGCTGAGTTCTAAAAAATATTTTTTTTTCCTGACAAATACAGGAAGCTGGACTTAGTTCGCAAGAGGGATGGGAGAGGAGGGCATACAAATAAATACTATTTCAATACGATCATTAAAGCAAGTAAAACTTCAGGTAATTTCCTCTAATTCTGCTGTCAGTAACTGATCTGGATTATGTTTTGTTTCAAAATAGTGCTGTTGGGGAGAGATAAGCACAGTGAGAGAGCAGTAAAACAGCTTTTGAGCACAGATACCTCCAGAACGAATGCCTGCTGTCCCTTTAAATCTTACAAGCTTTAATGCTCCGAGTGCTGGAGGGATATTCTCCAACACAGAGTTTGAGGCAAATTCCTAATTGAAACTGATCTGGTTTGCAGGCAGGAAAAATACATGTTTATATTTAAGTATCTTCTCCTTGGGCAGTTAAAATGTGTTTTCAAGAATCAAGCTACAATAGGAGCCATTAAAATCCTCCAACATTTTCCAACCACGCACAATTGCCCCAAATAATTCCCATTCAGATTCAGGGAAAAATGATGGTAAAACTTCTGATACTATGATGAGGTCAGTTGTTGGCAAGTGCTAGCATTTTAATGACAACCATAACAGTAGCTCATCAGCGCTATAAGATCAAGCAGATTTAGCTGGTGTGGAGCATATTGGTAACCAGCTACTTTCTTGAAAGAAATTGTTACCTTAAATGTGAGTTAGGAATGGAGACTTACCAGCTCTAAGAACCTCCTCACCACCTGTCTTTGTTTTAAGTTAGTTTCACCATCCAGGTTGGCTGTTTCTATGTGGCACAGCCCATCAGGATCACTTGAGGAGAGCAGCAATATGTCGGCAGGTATAATTTCATTACAGCGAAGCTGCACAAAGTCTCCAACTTTCACTTCTTTCCAGTATCTGCTTATATATTTCTTCTCAGTTCTGAAAAAAAATATATACAAGCCTTTTAGTGAAAAAAAAAATGCACAGATTGAGATGCTTCTGATAAATCTGGTTTGATTTGAAACAGGAATATGTTACAGGAGTGCCTTTGGAAGGTGCTCAGGAACTCTCAAGTTACCCTGGGAATAGTCAATGCAGAGTGCCAAGAGGCCATTTCCCAGTGACTCAAAAACAGGTCTGAGTTACCAAGACCCTCTTTTAAGATCCAGAGGAAAACATGTTGATGTCAGACTTGACTAAGCAGGGTAAACATGAGCTTCACACATTCTCCTTTCTCTCCCTGCATACTCTGAGTCACCTGTATGACCCCAAGAAGGAGAGGCGTGCCCATACTGCATGAAAAGGAGTCACTTTTAGGAGACACAAGAACAGGTCTGGGCTCAAGACACCTGCTTGGAATGGCTCATGAATGTTCTCCCTTCATGTGCCACCCTCTGATGCACCCTCACATAGCTTCCCCTTGTTCCCTTTTTCCAACAGGGAGAAATTCTGTATACTGCTGCACATCATAGCTGGACAAAGATCCCTAAATGAGAGGAATTTCATCACTAAATCTAGAACTAAAAGGACATGTTGTGTGGTAAAATGCAATCCTAACTACTCTACTGGGAAAGGACACTCTAATTTCTTTTAAGTATTTCTACACTATTCCCATTCTAGCCAGAGTGCTGTCTGTTACATAGCTGATTCTTGCTTAGTTACCCTGAACCTTTCATTTTGGAGTACAAACACTAAATCTCTCTAGTTTTAAAGGCCATGCTAGTTTGCTACATTTTTAGTTTTTAACTTTTTCTTGAGAGCAAGAGGAAAAAAGAACAGGTGACTGCTCAATTCATTTTAGCTAAAATATCAGGTTTTAGTTTTACAGTAGGCACAGACTCATGTGCTTTCCTGGCATTTGCAGAAAGTGATTTATTCTGTTGTGATTTTGAAAGAAATCAATTTCAAAACAGCCCCAATATTGACTTGTTAAAATACTTCCTGAAAATGGGAAGCTAATATACTGACACTTTTCTAAGCCATTAGAAGGCTTTCTGCTGTGTGAAGACCAAGATAATTGTCAGTGCTAGCACAGTCACCAGAGACTGTCTCCTGGGACAGCACTTTAACTGGCAGAATGGGATTCTGATGAGGGGTGGGGAGAGGTGGCAGCAGCTGTTTTATCTTGTTTAAATTATATTATTTTTAAAAACATCACTTTCAGCAGTAATGTGAATAGATTTGTAACAAAGTGAAACAGGGAAATCCTGGCAGTGTTGTTACTGTGGAGTTACTGATAGTTATGCTTTCACTAGTGTTAGAGGAATTAGTAACTAAATTGGCATTTATTCATGTATTTAGCCAAAATCCTAAACAATAAAGGATCAGGTATCAGATCAGGTTATATCCCCCAGAATTTCTTCCCTTTAACATCCAGTTTATAAGGGGGAGAATGAAAATTATAATTGTGATTTCTATTTTGATAAAACCTGAAAAGGATTAGTATGTACCAAGTGTAAAACAGGATAGTCTCTAACAAAGGCAAGTAATACACCTACTAGGTGCTGAAATTACACATTTTCTTCATAATCAGGCTGAAACAAACATTTAACTTTCTCTGCTAATGAGTATGAATTGCTTTGAAACCCAGTGTGCCATAATACAGTACAAATTACCGCACTGCAGATCTGAAGGGTTTGTTAGCTCTGCAATCTGTAACTCCAAATCCCTTTAAATGTGTCTGTTGTTCTTCATCCTTTTTAATTTAACTGTGAAACTGGGTGATGTACAAATGCATGTACAAGGAGCAGCAGCACAAAAGCATGATCAGGATAAAAATAGCAAGTAGTCCCATACTATGCTATAAGCACTACTATTTTTTATTTAATTTCTATTGTTTGAAATGGCATTGCTATTTTAGCATTTCCTCATCCCTCACATGCTTAGCAACTGCCACAACTATATACACGGTGGCAGGAAGGGTGGATATTAAGCAACACAAGGCCAAATGGCTCTACTGGAATAAATGAAGCTGTTCAGCCTGGAAAACAGAAGGCTGCAGGGTGAGAGACTACCTTATTGTGGTCTTTCAATATACAAAGGGGACTTGTGAAAAAGACAATTATTACCAGTGCCAGTAGCCACAAGACAAGGGGTAATGATTTTAAACTGAAAAAGGAGAGGTTTAGATGAGGGAGAAATAAGGGAGAAATTTCTTATGGTGAGGCTGCTGGGACCCTAGAACAGGTTGCCCAGTGAAGCTGTGGATGCCCCATCCTCGAAGTGTTCAAAATGGGGCTTTGAGCAAACTGATATATTGAAGAGTGTCCCTGCTCCTGGCAGGAGTATTGGACTAAGCGATCTTTAAAGGTCCTTACCAAGACAAACCATTCTATGATTCAATAAATCTATGAATCTAAGACCTCTCGGATATGCACCAGGGCCCAGGGCACAGCCCCCTTCATTAGGCACACGGGAACAATTTGGCCCCATATTCCACTTGATCAGCTCTTTGCTAACAAGGGTCAGTAGTGGATGGAAAATTACTGTCTTCATGGAAAATTACTTCCTAATCCTCTTTACACAGGGTTGCTCTGTGTCCTCTAGCAGAGCTCTGAACTGAGACTTGTCTCACTGCAGCCAGTGAATGGTCACTGTGAGCCTTATCTGCAGAGTATGGCATGACACAGTCTTCACATGAGGTGGTTCAGAAACTATCTGGACCATGACTACATCAGGCCTGATGAAGCTTTCCTTTAACATTCTCAGCCTAGTCCTCTGAACATGCAGGTTAGCTCACCTTGAGACAGCCATCATATTCTGCAGACAGTACAAACACACCAAGTGACCCCATTGATAAGGTTAAGCTTTTTCCATTGATTCTGCAGAGACAGGACTTTGTTGTCCAAGTTTTATATTACCTACTAAATGTTTATTCTTGCTGTTATATTGTGCCAGTAAGATTATATAATATAGAGAGTTAGAAAAGCCAGACTTTCTACAAGAAAAGGAGCCCAAAAGGATGGCAGTCCTCTGCAGTCTCAGTACAGGGCTTCTGTGGTGGTGAATTCCCTACCCCCTGGGATCTGCTCTACCTCCTCAAGCCTGTCCTACAGTTTCAATAATTGTCATTAGGCCTTGGCTTTTGTGTAATGAGTTGGGCAGAGAAATGTCTCTTGACCATACCAGGAACCTCTGCGCAGCTAAGGTGGAGTGGCACTGCTTATATCAGGGACACGTTCTATCTGACCAAGGAGGGCAATGAGAAATAATCAGTCACTCCCTAATACCCTTGGAACATTACCCACCTGAATCATAACTCCAGTGAATCTGGGCTTTTGAATAATTTCAGTAATTATCAGCTTGGGTTACAGTCAGGATGGAAATGGACTAATGAAAAAAATGCCAGCCCTTACAGACCTTGATGACCTTACAGACAGTGGTCCTGTCTGAGGCCCTTTGAGTTCTACCAGACCACAGGAGACTGTACCAGCATGTCCCTCAAAATGGGATGCCACTCAGAGCTTGCAAACTATCAAGACTCAGAGGACTGTCACCAAAAGCTGATGAATTGGCCTGGGCCAACACCCCCAGTCCTTGACACTCAAGCCTCTCCCATTGAGAAATGCCAAGATGTGAGTAATTCAATGTGAGTAATTCACTGACACTGCAGTGAAACAAAGTGGAACTTTTAACAAGTACCTCTGTGCCTATATATAAATATATACACACACGTGCACACACATCTTTGTGTCTGTGTGAGTGTATGTATGAACTGATTTAAACACCCTACAGATAACTGAGTTACTATTTTGATTAAGATTAGTCCTATTTAATCACTCTGTAAATATTAAATTAGTCAGTTACTGAGTGCTGCTAAATCCTTCAGACATAAAGCATTTCCCAGGTCTGATGCTAAGACTGGACTCAGCCACACCCAGGCTGCATCTGAAGTTTAGAAAGCAAGGGAGTCCATTCTAAATCTTGTGACCCGACAGCAGGATTTCCCCATTAAATCCTTTAGATATCCAATGGATGAAGACTGAAATGAAGTTTGGATTGAGCTGCACTTAGGCTCCTCAGAAGTTTAGAAAGCAAGGGGGCCCACTCCATAACTCATGACTCAATGGGGATATCTCCCTTACCCCATGTACTCTTACCCCTTGCATAAAATATGCAAAATTCATTATAATTCTACTTTCCCTGTATGCTTCCTCTCTGTAATAATAGAGTGAACCTTGCCATCAAACTCTTTTCATCAAACTGCACATTTTAAAAATGTGCATCCTCCTGCACACAACCTAATCTTTATCAATATACTTGCATGCAAAGAATGTATCTGTGAGCTGTGGTTTAAACCCACAGTCACGTCAATCTTCATGCTCGTCTCTGCCACAATTGGAAGAAGAACTTTCCAGTGCTTTCACATTTCTGAGCATGTTGTTACAGGTAAACATTGACAGAAATCTAAAGATGAATAGCTGAAAAGTCAGCTGATACAGCTGCATTTACATCAACACTTTTGCTAGCCAACAACAAATGTGGCCCTGACAGGAGTCAAATTGTAATGATAACGTGCCATTATCCTAGTGTATCTGCTCTTGAATATACACACAAAAAGTCTGAAACATCCTTTCAAGTGTATGAACACAGAGAAAAATACTTTCTTTGCTATCAAAAATTTGTATTAGTCTACTATTAGTCTATTGCATATATTTGGCCAATGCTCTGTTTTGAAGCAGAACAGCCTGCAGGCGAGTGCCAAATTTGAAACTTTGGTTAGCAGCAAAACTGCTACTTTGTTCAGCAAAAATTGAACGAACCAAAAATATTGGTTTTAAAAATGACAGTTTCTAATTTAGAAACACAGAAACTCATAAATGACATTTTCTTTTCATATTAGTTATGCTTTTTCTTCTTCTAGTCTCTTTTGCAATATGAGCTGATAAAGATCATGCTCATAATTTTGCTTTCTGGACATGCAGACTGTCCAGAAGACAGTCAAGTGGTGACTTGGTATCTACAAAAGGCTGAAGATTTTCAAACTGTCTCAATTCAGAGATCACAAAAATAATTGTTTACTTCTTTTGAAAGTATTTTAACTTTTTTGGCACAATAAGGATTTTTAAAGAATTACTTAAGTTAATATATATATAAGAATAGCTTAAGATAAAATGTGTCTTGCTTTTTCTCTAGAATTTCTTTTTTAAGTTTGGGAAAATAAACATAAGCAATACTTGGCAAAGAAATATGAAGGCCATGCAGCTGTAATCTGTTCCACTTGTGTAAGGTCTGCATGCCAGAAATTTTATACATTAAATTGAGAGGATGGGGACTACTAGATAATCATTTCTTACTTCATGTACTTCTCCACTGACAGAAAGTACAGTTAATGAGTGAGAATGGCTGATGCAGATTTGCTCCATCAGATCAGTGGCTGGGGCACCCGTGCTTCTAAGTAGTGCTGCCCTAGCTTAGTCCCAGCACAGTCTCCGACATTTACCTGAGCAGGGCTTGTAAAACACATGTACCAGAATTTTGGAAGATGTTCTCTTGTACTTTTTGGGGTGTTCAACCTGTTTGACCTGGCTTATAGAGCATACCCCTTCCTGCATGCATTCCAGCTGCAACCCAGAGGTTTCCAAGCCTCTCAAAACATTCAGATAAAATGCCATTTCCCAGTCCAAGCCCATCCGCTGACCTGCTTTTGAAGTAACAACCTTCTTTACTTCAAAAGAAATCTGACTCCTTTGCCTTCCCTGCCAGCTGAGGTTGGCCAGTAGGATTTTAAAGAAACAGCAAGAAATTAAGTCTGTGGAAGAGGAAAAGCCCTCCATAAAAGACAGTCAAAGATCTGTTGTGCATGTACAAAGCATACTTTGTGTCTGTTCTTGATGTCAGCCTGGTCCTTTCTTTTCATCTCAGGAGGTAGAAATAGATTGGGGTAGCACAAAAGAATGATTCAGGTACATCTCTGCTCCCAGTGATTTAAAATATGTTCCAATCAATTGCCTACAAGTGCTGTGACAAATCTTCTGGTTAGGTACGAGCTAACTAAAAAAAACTTGGGAGCTAATTAGCAGGGCCCAAATAGAGCAGCAACTTCTGATGAAGAACCTCAAACTAATGCAAACAGAAGTGTCACAGCAGACCAAACTATCTTTAAGGAGGCTCCAGCACCTAGCTATTTCTCCATAGGTCCTTTATCCTCATACAGTTTCCCCAAATCATCAGTTCTTTCTCTTTCTTGCCTGGTCTGGAGCCTTCACCTTCAGTCCCTAGACCTGCTCATGTGGAGAGGGTTCCCACAAAGGGAGCCCATAGCACTCTATCAACACTTCAGTGGCAAGCAGAGATGTTGCAAAATTCATCACAAGCTAAAAAATAAGAGCTGGTGGACAGCACTGAAATATATGAACAAAACTGCTGTGTTATAACCAGTATCAATTATGATTTGAAAACTCTGGGTGTAGCAGATCTCAGAGTTTAAAAAAAAGTGCTATCTGTGAGACCAAGGCATACACTGCACAAAGTCTGAACATGTCAAGTATCTATGGAAACATGTTGAGAACCATTTGGGTACAATTACTATGTTATGGCAAATGAAGGAAAAACATGTAGCATAAGTTAATGCCAAAGGAGATTACATAATGCCCAGAATATGTCTCCATTCCACCACAAATGATAACATCTGTTTCTATGAAAATAAATCACTAAGAGACTCTGAATCTGATACTAATCAGACAAAACAGATTAGTAGAGTGTGTTTTTGAGAAACACTGAAGAGAATGAAATCTCTCCATAACTGAAGTTTCTAAATAGACTCGATAATCTTCATGTTATTTTAGGGGCATTATTTTCATGCACTTCAAATATCCTTTTTTTCTTTTTAGGAGTATGAGCATGTGCAAATGTATGTTACTAGTTGCTAGAAGCAAATATGCATGTATAGTGGTGATGAGATATAAAGGTGCCTTTATCAAATTCATACTTTCTGGAAACTGCTATTTTTTTTTTGCTACTAATGAAACTTTCTATGAAAAGGTACCCAGGGAACCTCAATGATTCAGGCTTATAACATGGAAGTAGTAATTTAACTTCTCTTGGCAGTGTTATCTCCATTACACCTCATGTTGAAAGAAACCTCACTATTGTTAACTATAATGAAACATTTACTACCCGGAATAAATTTTTCAGCCAAGAAACTTGTTGTGATAACAACATGAAACATAAAAGCAGAACATGTAATGAGACTTTACACAAACTGAAGAAAGCAAAGCTGTCTTCTAGAACTTGATTTTAAAACAAGACTGTTCCAGAGAGACATTTAGTATTAGGGTTTCTGTAAGTGGCATGATTCTCAACCTCAAGCATTTTTGCTGCCAAAAATGCTAAAAAAGTTCTATCACTCTTCCAGTAAACAAATATATTGGGAGAGAAGAATATCAGTTGCTTTATATATAGCAGGACAGACAGATCACAGTTAGTATTGAGGCTTTCTAAATGGTATCACACAAGGAGGTGGAAATGGAAGAACAGCCTGGATGTGACCTGGCTCACATCCAGGTAAGATTCTCATCCTGATTTTCAGAGCTATCACAGATATTAACATTGAATATTTCTGTTAAAGTGCTGCTCCAAGCCACTGCAAAAAGATTCAGCAGAGCTTGATGTTCTGAAAACATAGAAGAAGAAATAACACCCTGCTGAAGGGAACTCACTGAAATAGTAGATGACCAATGACACAACCTCCTGAATCTGTGCCTGCTGTCTAAACAATTAAAGAAAGGGTAAGAACTCTTCCTAGGGAGAACTTAGGTGCCAAATTTTGATAAGACTTGAGCTCCGTGAAGGAGCTTTCCAGAGTCTTTGTTCTCTAAACGAATAATTAATGGCTTGAGAAGACTTCGGAATACTGTCTGAGTGCTTAAAATTCAGGTGCAAGATAGATGAACAAATCTGGTGGACTACACCCTCCTTTTGGTGCATCCCCACTACATTTAAGGCAGTGCAATCAGATGACCATTCCAAGGGAGCTCTTCATATCTTAAAGGTACATTTTAAAAGGTAAATTAAGCATGGTTCTGCCCAGTTACTGAGGAAAATGCCATTCTTTAAAAGTTTCAGACACTTCAGTGGAAATTTTATTCCTTATCATTCCTCTTGTTCTGCACAATCTGCCTCATTTGATCTCAGGACAGCTTGACCCAGGACATAAAAAAATCATTAATATATTCATTAAGTATACACAAAAAGACATTTACAAAGACCTTCTAAAGACAAGTACTTAAGAAGTGCAGCTGGTTTAATTTGAAAAAAATATTCCAGTTCTTTTAAATAAACATGTAAAAACTGAAAGAATTTTTATCAGGAAAGGTATACACTACTAATTACATTCACAGTCCTGATGGAGTTGTTCAGTTACACTCAGCTTGGGAGACTATTTTTCTGTATGTACCTGTGTCATACATCTCCTTTAAAACTCTGAAGGCCACATTTTACCCAATCACTGCAGTAAAGCACTCTAGAAGTTAATACAGTTTGGCTATTTAATGTTAACCAGAACATTAATAATTTATCACTTTTATATTTAACAGGAAAAACCAACATCTCAGACCAAATATAAGCATTCAAGCTTCTCCAGATCCTCCTAAAACTATTAAGTTCTACATTTTCCTTCTGGTTCTGTTCTTGTCTGGGCAACATCCATCCATGACATCCATCTCATTTGGATGTTCTCATCTGTGTTCATCTGAACAATCTAAAGTGCAGGTTGCGGGTAGTAAAAATACTGAGTACCAGCTAAGATCTCAGTGGGTTCCAGAGTGCAATGATTACATTCAGAACAACTGAGATTCTATTGTTGTCTCAGAGTTTCCTCTGGCAGCAGTTCCAGGAAGCAGCTTTAGCCCATACACCAGACTTTGCTATTACAGTGCCAGACAAAATTAAACTGCTTAAAGAACTGGTATTGATTAAAAAAAAAAATAAAAAAAGAGAGAGGAAGGAAGGAAGTGGCAGAAGGAAGCGGTGGAAGGAAGGAAGCAGCAGAAGGAAGGAAGCGGCGGAAGGAAGGAAGCGCGGAAGGAAGGAAGGAAGCGCGGAAGGAAGCGCGGAAGGAAGCGCGGAAGGAAGGAAGCGCGGAAGGAAGGAAGGAAGGAAGGAAGGAAGGAAAGAAAGAAAGAAAGAAAGAAAGAAAAAGAAAGAAAGAAAGAAAGAAAGAAAGAAAGAAAGAAAGAAAGAAAGAAAGAAAGAAAGAAAGAAAGAAAGAAAGAAAGAAAGAAAGAAAGAAAGAAAGAAAGAAAGAAAGAAAGAAAGAAAGAAAGAAAGAAAGAAAGAAAGAAAGAAAGAAAGAAAGAAAGAAAGAGAAAGAAAGAAAGAAAGAGAGAAAGAGAGAAAGAAAAGAAAAGAAGGAAAAGAAGGAAAAGCTCTTGGCTGTAATATTATTGGAAGAATCTTGCAGAAGAAAAATCTGGATGCTACTATATATTTGCAGAACAGTTTTTTCTGCTATGAGGTAGCAGAAAGGTGTAATATGTGGGTTACTGACTTTCAAGGATATTGGAAGCATGTATTGGTGTACATATTTCTCAATTCGTATGAATTATATTTAACTGCAGAGTTACTAAGGAATTCCTTTCCTCTGTCCAATGAGGATGTGCATTCAATGGAGACTGAATAAACAGGAAAACCTTGAACTCAGACACACTTATGTTGGCACCAAGGTGTACAAAGGGAGACTTAAGGTGCTATCCTGGATAAAATTGTGGTCTATCTCCACATCCATTCAGTTAGAGGCCTGCACCAAACACCCCCAGGCAGGTACAACAAAAGAAGCAGCTTAACCTGGCCATTGTGCACGTCTTGGCTATCAGGCAAAGAAAACTGGGACACTTCTGTGTTCTTCTAACAGTGATGGCGGAAAGGTTTGGCAGGATTTGTAGGCAAACATTGACCTTACCTTGAATGCCAACTTGCAAATGGAAGAGGCCCCAGAGTAGTCAGAAGTCAGCCAAAATGTGTATCACAATAGCATTTGGCAAACTTTTGTTGATCAGATGCTGCATGCCGCTTTTAGAACTCAGCCACTGGTATGACTGGCTGTCCTATGCCCTGAGATGAATTCCCAGTGGGGTGAGATAAAACTTCACTTGTGAGCCACTGCTCTTGCCCCATCATGTCCTCCTAACTGGCTGCGGCTCAGCAGAAAGGAGGGCAACAAGTCTGTGGTAACCAAGTTCTCAGAATCTCTTCCTAATCTGGAGGAACGGAACAGATGGCTAAGGACCTGAAGAACGAACATGAAGATCTTTCTTTGAAAGCTTTATTTTTTTATTATTTACTATTACTGTCTCTTCTTTGCTGCTATTTTCCATGCAGTTTCTTACACACAAGAGCTATGTGTGTAAGATGTCTCTTCCCAGAAGAGACATCCCTATCATGCTGACTGAACCAAACACGGAAGAGCAGCAGGTTCCTGCAGTGCTCCCACCAGTGCTCGCACTGGTAGCCAGAGAGCTGCCTGACATTTAGCTCTATGAAGTCACTGTGTGAGAAGAAAGACACTGAAGTTCTGGAGTGTCTCCAGATAACTGTAGTGGAGCTGGTGAGGGCTCTGGAGCACAGGTAGCATGAGATGAGGCTGAGAGAGCTGGGGTTGTTGAGTCTCAAGAAAACAAGGCTCAGAGGGAATTAATTGCTCTCTATAACCCCCTGAAAGGAGGCTGCAGCCAGGTGGGGGTTATCCTCCCAGGCAGCCAGAGACAAGACAAGAGGAAATGGCCTCAAGCTGTGCCAGGGAAGTCTTAGGTTGGCTGTTCAGTAAGATTGGTTCAGTGAAAGGGTGGTTAGGCATTGGAACAGGCTGCTCAGGGATGTGTGGAGTCACCATCCCTGGAGGTATTTAAGACATGCAGATGTGGCACTTGGGGATATGGTGTAGTGATAGACTTGGCAGCGCTACACTTGGACTCAACAATCTTGTTCAATCTTGGACAAAGTTGGACTTAATGATTCTATGACCAATCCCTGATGTGATGCACAAACACTGTGACCCCCTGATCTGAAGCAGAAATATCTCCAGCATCAGTACATTTGCAAGAAGGAAGGAATAAAAGGGTAAAAGGCACTACAACTCAGAAGAATCCTAATTTGTCCATGTAGCTGGTAGAGAATAAGCCTTAACTTGTACTTCAGGCTGATCTGAGAAGCACAGTTGAAGTTTTAAATGTAGTGACTTATCTTAGCCTGTATCTGGCCAATTTTTCTGTGTTCAGCTGCTCTCATAGATTATACAGCCTGTCTTTACATTTCTGGATCACTGCTTGCCCCAACAAGACAAGAATACAAATGCAAGGAAAAGCAAACAGCCTCAGGCTCTATCTTAGTACTAAGACATGTTTAAATTAGCATATTGTTCTCAAAACAAAATTTAAAAATATTAAAATCTATAAAATTCTGGTATAAAATAATAATGACGTATTTCCCAAAAATGACTTCTTAATGATGACTATTAAAGTCCCATCTAAACTGGGTCCTGGGAGCACTTCCCAACAGTCCTACCTGAGTGCACAGACTGGGTTGGATCATACCTTAGATTGAAATCTGGGTGTGTGTAAGCCTCAATTTGCTATGCTCTAAGTCCTAATGCAATTTGAATACAGCCTTATATAAGGCTATCTTACAGAAATTCACAGAATATAAAATGTTCCTCACTTCCATCAAAGAAGAATTAGAAGACCAAACTCCATGCAAATCATATGCAGTGATATGAATCTTTGAAGGTTTGAGTCAAAACAAGTATGCCTAGAGATGCAAATTTTATATTCAAAAGTCTTGGTGAAAGTAAATAATAGAGATATTGAAGAAGTGAGAACCAGGAAATGTAAAATCCTACTATTTAAAGGAAATGTAGGTTGCCTTTAGTAACATTTTAGTAGTTCAGATTGAAAACTAGACTGATACTGCAGGTATCTATATTAAAAAAAATCAGGATAAAAACTCATTTAAAGCTTTTAATGTCAACTTGACTGTTTTCACACTACCTGCTGTTTCCTCTGAATTAAGGATGAGAGTCTTCATCTCATTAATATTCCAAACATAGCCAGTCAATGAGTATAGTTGAATATGAAATACTAAGCTAGAATAATACTTTTCACAATAATGTGTTCACAGAGAGAAATGTAGTCCTTTCCTGTCCTGCTGATTTACAATCAAAATGACTATGAATTATGTAGCTCATAGTTCCAATGGCATTATGAGATACAGTCAGCTCACACAGACAGTACATCTCAACCTGTTAACAGAGTTCTTCAGAGACCTTGTAATTATAGAGTTCTGCAGGGAAGCACGTCATCTTTTCCACTTGTCCACAACTACTGAACTATCATAAATAAAAAAGCTAATTTATAAAGAACAATACACCATCAGTACAAATTTTGATAGCCTGTTCCCATCACTTTACCAGACAATACATTTTCAAAATGAAGTGTATGTTACCATAATAATTCCCACAGCAATTATCCACACTTCTAAAAAATCATTGTCAGCTATAACCCAGATATTTTCAAGAGCTTGTTAGCTGACAGATTTGTACATAGTTAAACAAAAAGCTTGTAAATATACTCTTCTTCACTATTGCCCTATTACAAAGAAATAGTGTCATCTGTGAACCCTGTTTCACAGGAACTCTTTTTTAATTAATTTTGAAGAATTTAAAATCTAAGCAGGCCAACTATTAGGAGTGGATACTGTCCTTTGTTTCTTTTTACATGAAAGGTTACTTCATCAAGCTCAGTCTTTCTTGGAAATGACTGAATTAATTTGTTGGCAAATATTGTTCTCACATTTAAAAAAACATTTAAAAAAACAATTTCCATGCATGATTTTCACTTATTGTTCACTGAACTCCAAAACCAGGCTACAAATCTTGGCTCAAATTCAGAAACATATCTAAACAGATGTCTAAACTCAGGCAGAAAAGCACTCTTTCTGGCCAAACTCCATAATGACAACTTCTCTGCAGTTCACATTCATACCTTCCTTGCGGGAAAAATGATAAAACACTGAAATTCAATATCCTAGGAAAAAAAAATAAAATTCAAGGTCTTTTTTGTATCCAGAAGAAGAAAGTGACTAGTTTTTGAAACATCCAGAAACTGAGCTTAGAGCAAGCAATTTCAAAGAGAATATTTATTCAAAGGGTTTGAATCATGGAAGGGGAGCAAGCAGCCTAAAAGAGGTGCTAAAAGAGCTCCAGAGATCTGAAGCACCTCAGCAAGTGGCAGCCACCCTGTTCATAGACAGAAAAAAACCAGTATTAAGCAGCCTGGCAGACACAAACCAAAACGTTTGTGTCACAACCTCTAATCAGAAGCTAGTTTAAAGGTGAGAGTTTTAAAACTGAACTTCAATCTGATCTCACAATAGGATATTCCAAATTAAAGCAGTCTAGTCCTGCAGATAAAAGTTGTGGATCTAATGAAAGCAATTTTTACCCAGAACCCTTCCCCACAAGTCTGAAAGAAATTCAAAAGAAATGAAAATATTTGAATCTCAGCTTTTTAGAGCTGGCACATGACCATTTTCAACTCTGTTACGCAAAGCTGTAACTGAGGGTTATTTTTCACTCCTAACCCCAACCTAAAAAAACCACACCTTAAATGTGTGCCCTTCTTTCTCTCCCTTAAGCAAACCTCTTATCAAGACATTCACTTCCAGTCTTTTCTCCGTCCTTTTTCCATAATTGTTTTGCTACATGTTCCTTCTTCATCTGCAGCAATTAATGGCTTTGAACACTCTGGTTCCTCATTGCTACATCGAGTTGAGTGCTAAATCCTCTCCAAAACACCTTCCTCCTCCTTATCTAGTGATTGCTATATCTCTGTAGACAGCGATCTTTCTTGCTAGTACCTCCTGATTGATTATGTACCTTTTTTTAGGACTCCTCTAGTGGATAAAACATTTTTCCAGACATTAAGTGGATTGCACTTAGCTCCATATCTGTGAGGTTAACTAAGGAGAAGCCTTTGTAAAGAAGACACCCCAGCTTGTAAAATTCCTAAAATTGAAAGTCATGGTTACAATTCCCTTGTGATGTGGATCTTACTCATCAGAGGAAAGTAATTTTTCATCTGTAAGCATGAATTCAGACCAAGCTGCTTTGTAAACACACAGCACAAATTCTGTAAATGCTTTTCTGACTACCCTTGATACAATCCATTTCTTTTGTAAACATATGTCAAGAGTTACTTTTGCCACCACGACAGAAATCCAGTCTAGACATGTTCCAAAATACATCAGGTCACTCTGTCAGCATGCTACTGGCTTGTGTGCTGCCTGCAGCTTGGTCTGTCTATGGAGACAAAAGCCATACACCACTGGCACTTTCAGAAACCCGACTTACATATAAGCTATGACATCAGAGCAAGAGTGTGGTATGAGAAAGATGTATAAATTCTTCAGGGTTAAGCTATCTAAATTTTTTTAATGTAATCAAAACAAGCATTTTTCCTAGACATTTTTAGACTTAATAGTAATTTATTCTGCATAAAAATAAGTAGAATGTTTTACAAAGCATTCAAAAGAATCTTTAGTCATTTTTTGTTTAAGATGAGTAAAAAAAAATTGCTGTTGGCTCAAAACCTTGTTTGAGAACTCTACATACAGAGCATCATTTTCCTTCATCTTTTCAAACAAGACACAGCAGAAATAGTGACATGATCTTAATCTGGGTGGAAAATGCTGTGGGCATCTCCAAATACCTCCTGTGACTACAGAGAATGCCTTCTAAAAATCCAACCTGATAAATTCTAAAAACAAAAGCAAACCACCGAGTTCTGAAAAGTGGTTGTTGCATACATATTAATTTCTAACAAACACTGAGTTCTGAAAAATGGTTGTTGCATACATATTAATTTCTAACACACAGTTTTTGTTAGACCATATTAATGACAGGAATATTTAGATTCTGGACACTATCAAATGGACCACCAGAAAAGGAGGCATTCTCTAGCAAACAGGTTTTACAGCCTGTGCTACTGGCCATAAACTGCTCCACTGCAGCTGGCAACCCACTGCAGACCAGACCATTGTTTGTAATACAGAGTTAGTCTGAAGCAGCACCAAATGAGAGACCCGCAAGAAACTCCATTTGATACTTTGTGCAATGAAGGCACATTTGGGAAAGGTACCTGTGGAATCAAACTAGCAGTTAAAATGCAACTACTTTACAATTCAGACTAAAAGAGGGCTTCTAATCCTTCTAATCCTTAGCCCTTGACTAGGAAGAATGAAGAATTTCTCTCCTTTCTTACCATCTTTGCATCAATAAGCAGATCCCTCCTAGGATAGCTCGATATCTTTCTAGGAGAACTCTGATTTTACACATATGTCAGACACCGATGAAGAGACAGACACTGGAAGAGTCTGCTAGAAGGGAACAGAGAAATGAGAAGTGTATGAGAATTGAGAAGAGGTACATGAGATACACACAGAAGAGAAAAGTGTGAGATATACATGGAGGAAAGTGTAAAGAAGGTTAAAAACAGAGAAAGGGAACTACTGGCCACTTGAAAACATAGAGGAAGGAACATTAAGGAAATAATTTAACTCAAGCGAGATCACAGAAATTTCGCTTTAGGAAAAATTCAGTCCAGTTTGAAAGTGGGGAGAAACTAAGGCTGGTTAGTATTACAAATTATCTCTGTGACTTTACTTTTGCTGGGGACTTCTGAGCTTAATTGCTTAACCTGCAATTAAGGGCAGTACTGTGCAGCTCTGTCTTCTGGATCTGCTGCTAGTTTTTGAGACCCTAGCAGTTTGTGGGCTGCAATGGTCTTTGGAGATGTAGACTGTGAATTAAACTTACATGCTGAATATGTAGAGAGGGCTGCACTTCTGGAGTGACTTTCATCCAAGCCAACAGGAGACATTAAAGATAATCTCAATGGACTATTGCCATTCAGTTTCATATAGATGGCATATTAGTTTTCAGAGAGGGGCTAAAGCAAAACGTACCTTACTAAATGTGCAAAGATCCACCTCGGAGCAGAGAGACTTGTTTAGTTACTCCCAAGAAAAACAAGAAGATAGAAGAGATTTCTCTATTTGTGTCTTTCACAGCCAGCCTGAGTTCACTTGGTAAAGCTAAAAATCTTTAGTTCTGTACGTTTAATGATATATAAAAGTAAAGGAAACAGGAATAATTGTATGCCCAATATATACAATAAATCCTATTAGACTTAGTTATCAATCACACTTTACTTCCACATCAGTTCAATTGGGAAACATTACAGAAAATTTATAGATACATTTTTCCTGCTTTGATTTAGAATGAATTTGAATGTATTTTTAATCAATCTGGAAACTGAGGCTGATGAGACTAAGAAGTCTTACCAAAGGATAGAGGTAAAATTATATAACCCACAGTTTGGGATTTTAAAATAATATTGTTTATCAGTAGACTCTTTCTTATTAGAGTGAATTTTATGTAAAGAAATCCAGCAATCAAAACCAAGATGAGGCTTTATCATTCTAGCTGGTCAGCCCAGATACAGTAGTCTCTGGGTTTCCTTCAGTCCTAACAGAGACACAAGTAAATCATGGCAGCATATGGGAAAGCAGGAATCCAGCAGGATCCCATTTTTCTGTGAAAATACTTTGTCTTTTCACATGCGCATATTGATAGCTATCTTTGAGTAAGAAAGCCTCAAATTATTTAACCTTGCAATGTTAATAATGTTCTTTACTCACCTTAACCACCTCAAACTTCAGTGCTGAGCTCAGCAGAGCTCTATCAGCTGACCCAGAAAGTTACCCAGTATTTAGCTGGACTCAGGTACCTGGCACTCAGGCTGGACTCAGTAATTCCCCAGCAAACCATTACAAGACATTTCAGGCCATACAAGCCCAGACTGGACTGCAAAACCTATTTGTATTTTGATAATTTATTTGAGCTGGCATGCGCTTCAACTGCTTAAAAATGAAAGGTTTTAAATATGGGTGTGGGACTCTGGCAGTCTTATGTTTATCACAGACTATGAATCTGTCCAGTAAAGCACTAAAACTGAGAGAGCTTTAGCCAAACTCCAGCATCTACCAGCTACAGAAGTGTCAGAGTAGTGACAGGCTGTGCTTAGAACTGACTGCTTAGCCTAAACCAAAATAAGTTATGTTTGGCACAAGGCTAAAATCATCATCATCTGAAATACAGAGAAAATGAACAAAGATGACACCTTGTTTTCTAAAACCAAGAAACATATGAAATAGTAGAAAACAATCTTGCCAGATCATAAAGCTGCCAGATCATAAAACACTGGAACAAAGTATTTTAAAATCACGTGATCTCACTTTAAACAAATCTGCATAAGTAGGTTTGTATATTCTCCTCAGGTGGCAGATCTCCCTATCCAAAAAAACCTAGGACATTTTAATGATCTTGCTGTCATTTTGCTTTCAATGGAAACTTGTCTTAAAGGGTCCCTGATAGACAGAATGTCTGTATCTCAATAGAGGATGGAACACCATCTCTAAGCATCACTAGATTTATTATTCCTAGTCTAACAAAACCTATTGCCTATAGCTCAGAAAATACAGGAAGGTGTTCCTCTGAGGTTAATCAATTATTTTGACCAAATCTAAGAAATTATCCAAAGTTCAATATTAATGCCTACAATCTATGGAGGTAAATATAAATTCTCTGATTTCTTTACACTAAAAACCTATGGCTCCTATTTATACAAAGATATTCAATCCTTTCTTCAAGCAGAATCATATGCTATTTTTTTAAAAATAGCTTAGTGGAAAAATGAGAACAGATATAATTGTCTACAGACTGTTTACAGACTATTTAACTGTTAACGCATCTCATTCAACTCTGTGCCTAAAGTAGATGACTCAGCAAAGTTATCATGTATGTCCTTGGCTATACTAATAAATCCCTGTGAATAAAACTACTGATTGTATTGTAATGATTATTATTTTATAGTGTCTGGCCAATTTTTAACTAAAAAAATTTTTTTTTGCAGTCTCTGAGAAACTGGAGTTTATGTAAAGATGTGAACTATTATGGTGGTCAAAATGACATCTGTTAACTGAAGTGTCATTATGAGAGATGTGAGTCTAGATTTTGTTACCAGTAATAGAGTATACAGATACACTCAAAAATCTTCTTGGGTTTGGTTGGGGTTTTTTTTAGTTTAAAAAAAGACTATGAGTTTCAAAACTTGCAATCATATTTTTAGGGTGATGGTATAACACATGAAATACATTAAATGTCAGAATGAATAACAGCATCAAAAGAATCACAGACTTCTCAAAGAGTTTCATGTCAAAATTCTCACTGATGACAACTGCAGATTTTTGGCTGACCTTTCTGGCATTAAAAAACTGCAGAAAAACACCTAAAAGGGTGTAATTCTAAATGTGATTGCATTTCCAAAAGCTTTAATGTACAAAAAGAAAAGACAAGACATAAAAGTCTGACTAAGTGCTGTCATCAATATAGTATTTCACAAAAGCTTTCTGAAAATGTTACTTTTAATAGCATCAGGTGTAAAGAGGGGTGTAATATGGCTTATAAATTACCAGAAGGGCTGTTGATACAGGTTAATAATAAATGACAGCATATGCAGTAGAGAGTCAGAGAGGAATGCTTGCTAACTCCAGTTTTAGTCACCATTAAAGCTAATGATCTGTAGACAGTGCATGCATCATGGTAAACTAGACCTATCAAATACAAAGTACAGGACCTACTGAGGTAAGTTATCTTCTATCTGCTTTATTACACAGGCATAGCCATGTTAAATTAAACTGATGGTTTTATTAGCACTAGGCTGTATTGAGCACTAGGTTTTAAGACAGCTCCTTCATTTCAACTCTCTCATTTCAGAAAGGGGTTCTTAATTCAGTGCTTGCAGAAAGATGCAACTGCTCTCCTGAAAACCCTCTGAAAATCAGGCTCATGAAGAAGAAATTAAATAAGCTCCTAAATACAACACCTAAGCATGGACTTGCAGACTGTGTGGGGAAGAGGGCTGTGATAGTCGCGGTTATGTCACACGTGTAGGTGACACAGGGGTTAGACACGAGAACAGACCAAAGCACGAGTACCACTCACACAGCATGAGGGTGTGGATGGCAATGCTACCTTTCAACACAGCAGTTGAAGGTCAGCAAAATTTGTAGCTAAACACAGAGATTATTCCATCATAGCAGGGATTTCTATTCCTCTGACTGCTCTGCAATTTGAAATATTGCCAGGAACCTCAGCAGTCCCTGGAATGAAAGGGATGAGAATCTGGGCAGAGTTCAGAGAACACAAACACGGCAAGATCTTTATTAGGAAATATAAAAATAACTCAGTATGTCGCACAGTGCATTCAAATCATTTGCAGAGGTGTGATAACCTTACAAATACTGGAGCTGTCAAGTGAAAGAGGGAAGGCATTTTAAGTGTGGTAAAAGAGGAAAAGACAGAGCAAAAGAATGAAAATCCATCAGAGGACCATCTGCTGCATTTGGGCAGCAAATACACAAATATTAACCATTAGACTGGGGCTACAAGACCAGGACTGCTACAGTGCCCAAGCAGCACAATACCCACACATGTTGATAGAAACTTTTTGTTACTTCATGTTTGTCCCTGTGCTGCTTTAGAAGGGCTTTGCCTGCTCTGAGTACAGCTGGGGCAAGTTCACTGGTTACCCTCTGCAGCTCACCACAGACAGCTCACCACTGCCTTCCTGTAAGATGTGACTGATCATCACTTCAATTTCTGGAACAACTGCTGCTTCTTAGGTCAGGTCAGTTAGAAACAAAAAATAATTCCACTATTAGAAGTGCTGGAGTTCTTCTGGATCATTTTGACTGAGCTATGCTAGGAAGAAACCTTAAGAGCAGCTAAACTGAGCAGCTGAGGAAGTGGAAGGGGATCCTGGGGGCAACCAGACCTGCAGCACTCAGCTGAAACTGGAACAGGATGAGTAACCACACTGCTGTCCTCTGCTTTCTGTCACAGAGGATGTTTCTGCTGGAGGCAAGCAATTCTTTCTTCCAGCCTGTGCAAGCCCTTTTGGCTGAGAAAGCATCACAGTTTCCAGTAATTATGGTGGCCTGTCCACTGCTCACTAAGCTAGGACCACAAACTATCCAACACCTCAATTACTACCAGCAAATAAGGAATGCTCCTTATTGTTACCAGTCTGCACAGGATTAAAAAAGAACCCTACAAACAAAACCAGACAATCGGCCTCAAATAAGAAACTCTACCATGTTTATGATACCCTGCCCCATCTATTATTTTACCTTAACTAAGTATGACATGAGGAAAACAAAAACAACCTCCCTGACCCCTCCACATTCTCCAAAAGTTATTTTTCTGGAGGTTTACTTGACACGTAGCTCAGAAATGAGGTGTTGAACAGAACAGCTAAAGGAAGATGTCTGTCATGGACAAGCATCTCTAAAACTGTTAGTACAAACCCAACCCTGACCACAGTGACTTCCACTACACCTACTGGCTTTGAGAGCTGTGACCTTTCAGTGATCCAGCTTTGTCCCTAATGCACTATAACATGCTCAGAATGCTCTGTTAGGAGGATAAATGAGTTTAATGAGTAGTTCCATTCTGGGAGACTGCCCCTGCCAGTATATTCTGGGCTGTGTGGCTCATTTCTTAAACTAAAATATTCCCTAGAGAAAAAAAAGAAAAAAAGGACAATTCTTGGCTGCAGGGTGGATACAGAAAGGTGGTTTTCCTAAATAATAAATTAGGTCAGTCTTTAAATAAGTCATCTCCTTCTGCCTGGATAAATATTTACTCCTTCCAAACTAATATTAGGCTTATGTGTCTCCCAAAAACTTCTTTCTTTTCTGGTTTTCATTAGGAGTTCTGGAGTCAGTCACAACAGAAATTAACTAGATGGCTTCAGGGTATTAAAAAAAAGGAACACCAAAATAACAAAAAAACCCACTTGGGCTTTTAGTTTTCAGTAAAACCAGCCACTGTTCATTCAGCACACAGATAAGTTATTTCCCCAACAAAAATGACAGCTGGATCAAATTAAACCCAAAATTTTCTAAATGGAACTTAAACACTGAAAAGCAGGAGTTTGCATTTTCAAAACCAGCCGATAATTTACTACAAATTGTATATTAGAGAGGCCTTATTCTTCCAAAGCCCAGGGCTCCAAAAGCTGTTGTGTCAAAGACAGGTAGAGAAGAAATATTTTGAGGATACAAGGCCCCGCTGTATATACACAGGGCCCAGGGAGTAGGGGGAGAAAGAAGGCCAGCAAAAAATTAGCATTAGACAGTCCAGAGGAGAGGCATGAAATTATTAGAGAAGAAAAACAATGATTACCTTAGAATGAAAAATTCAAGAGAAGGCTATTTCACAGCACACTGTGAATCTTAAAGATCCCTGATGGCAGACAAATTGTCATTTTCACAAGTTGGATGCTTTTCTGGTTTACAATAATTTTTGTTTCAAATTGCTGTTCCCTAATGATTATAGTTCCTCATAGAATCACAGAATGATTGGGGTTGGAAGGGACCTTAAAGATCATCTTGTTCCAAGCCCCCTGCCATGGGCAGGGATGCCATTCATTAAATCAGGTTGCTCAGGGCCCCATCCAACCTGGCCTTGAATGAACCTGACCTTCATCCAGAGTGAGGAACAACTTCAAGTTTTTTAGTGATCCTTTTGTGTTCATTAGAAAGCTTCTGGTTTCATTTTAACTTTTTAAAATTATCTAAAAGTAAACCAAAGAAACATTTCTTTTCCACTATGTTCGGTTGTCTTGGGGAAGAAAACAAAGCCAAGTGAGTTGCTCCATTACTCCCATCAGAGTAAGTTTGAGAGGAAGCAAATGGGTGTTTAACTGCAAGGGGTTAAATCCTTGGATAAGACCAAGTATAGAAGTGTCCATGAAAAAACTAAGTCTGGAAAGAATGGGATTTCTGAGGACTGGGGGATGGTACAGGAGGGCAGTGGGTGCACAGGCACTTCAAGGCAGAGTGTGGTGCACTCATGAAGGAGGTTGTTTGACAGGTAGCATGGACAGGGTGCCATGTCATCTCAGTCACACAGTAACAGTTTCTGAAAATTAAGACCCTGACATTACAGGGAACCCTAGATAGCCCTGGGCTTCTACTGGCAGGCAAGTTTCTGTCCTTACTGAGCTCAGGTAAGGCATTGACACCCATGTCTTTACAGTACTTTGTTTTCCGATATGCTGAGCATCAGCAATTTTAAAATGCTCAGCTAAAAGGAACTTATCATCAGGCATTGCTGCAATTCACAGCTCCTCCCTCTACAGAAAAAAGCCTAACAAAAAACTGAGGAATGTAAATTTGATCACTTACCCTTGAATTTTAGGATAACAAAACAAGAGAATTTACTAATCTCTATATATTCTTCCTTAAAACTTGGAATTATAAGAGCAAATAGACCTGGTATGAGAAAGCCTTACATGCCCGAAAAGCCAAGCAAGAGCAACCTAAGACAGGTTAAGTTCTCAGTGGCTTTTATGAAAACAGTTATGAATGTAGGTTTTCTAGTTCTGGAACAAGTACAAAGCTGTACTTGTTTATCCCTTCTGCTATAGAGTGTGTGCATAGCTGAAGCAGAACAATCAGCTTGAGGAAACATTCCTAAAAAAAAAAAAGGTCTGATTTTTTTATTATTCAAAAGAGGGGAGAAAAACAAACATGTAATTTCAGTATACGCCCAAGAGCTTTTTTTCCAAAAACATTTTTATTTGTTATTAGATCAGTAAGTATGCTTTGCTGGCCACATCAAAGCTCTTTAATTTATCTGTGATCAATCAGGAGTAAGCTTGTAAGATAATTTTTGTTTTCCCATCAACTAAAAAGAGTAAGCAGGAAAAAAAAATATCCTAGACATCAAACTAATCAAATTATACATGTTATTGGTCTCTAACAGCTTCTTAGAAGTGATTTTGGAGAACAAAGTGGTCTGCTTTAAAATTACTTACAATTGGAAATATTTGCCATTTATTTTCCTTTCAGGAAATTCCAGTGCTTTATCCCAAACTCACTGATGTCACTGAGGTTTTTCACAATGATTTCTGTGTGTTTTGGAGCAGATCTCTGCTGCATTCGGACTTCTGTCAAGCAAAAATCTCTGAATTAACCCCTACGCTAGGATAGGTGGGATTGTGCTCAGAATATCTTGCACAATGTCTGACACTGCAAATTTTCCCCTACATTAATAGATGACTGGCTATTAGGCAAAATATAGTAGTGAAAAACAGAACATGTGCAAAGTAATGTGTAATCTGTGGTCTTAAAAAATGACAAATAGAGTAATTTACCTTAACTGTTTGCATTTCTCCTGATGCTTATGGTTTTATAATGCAAAAAGAGGAAACTAATCCTGCATTCATTAGGACTACTGAGACTTGTGCTATTCTGTCCTAGAAGGACAAGCCTCTAGATTCTTTTGGAATTATTCATAATTTGGGTTGTCAAGAATTGATTAACAGTTAAGTGAAGAACTTTGCTTTGTAATCTCAACAGATAAAATGCAGCTATGTAGGAGGAAAACCTAACTACACCTTGACCTTGTGCATAATGGAGATAATGCCAAGTTTCTATACCATGGGTCAATTAAATTAATTAATTAGTTAAGGACAAGAATTGACCTAATCAAAACTTGTTAAGAGCTATTCAACGCAGGGATTTCTGAGGGAAGTGATGAGGCAAGAAAAGAACAAGGTGCACTGGTTAAGACCTAAATCTAAAGGAAGTTCAGACAGAAAACAATGTGCAAGTTTTTCATTATACCAACAGGATAACTTCAAAAGGATCTGCATTCAGTTGTAATCTTTAAAATAAAATTTTCCGCATCAAACAGCAAATTATGCAGAAATCTTTTTTAAAAGTCGCATCCCATGTCTTGAAGACAATATAATTATCAGACAACAATTATCTTGATATCACTAACTGTAATCTTTTTTCCATGGTGCACTGCCTTTATATTTTTTTGACTTTGATCAAAACATAGGTTTTTGTACCTGGTGTGCCCATCAATGCTAGCAACATGCTATGCTCCAGCATGGAGGTCTTGAAACTACATGTAAATGACTATTTCTAGTGACAGATCAGAAATAGGAAACTCTTAATTTGTAGGAGAATGTCTTTAAAATTCAGGTTCCTTACACCATTTTCCCTCTTAATTAGGAAAACAGTAGTGAAATTAGGCATTTGTTGATTGTGATTCTTAGAATTACTGGGATGCCTCTGCAATCTGAAAGGTTAAAGCAGCTTTCTTTCAAAACACCTGCTGTGTTATTACTGGAAATAGTGCTTTTCTACAGCAATTCGCACTCTAATCACTTCCCATCCGAGGAATGTCTGACTACCAATATTACCCCTCAAAAATTGTAATGAGATTGAAGCACAGTGTGAAAATGAAACTTATACAGATAGTTGGAACCCTTCCATTTTCTGTTTATTTGGCTTTTTTTTTTTCCCCAAGAGAAAGCAATTAAGTACTCTCTGGAGTAAAGAGGCTTTACCCATCACCCTTACCTGTTGAGTAAAGATCTCTCTACTTGAGGCATGCCACACAGCCCTCCTTAAATAAAATGTGCAAGTCAGCGTAGGTTGTATTTATAGAATAAACTTACAGCTTCTCACCCTGAAGAAACACCAAGAACCCCTTTTGTTCAACACTGCCCTATCTGGAAATAAACAATGGCATAACAGCAGTAGGTGTGATAACAGAAATAATTGAGTACAGGGTTTTTTTTTCCCAGTAAATGAGATTCTATCCACTTGTTATAGTTGCAATGTTCCAAAATTGCGCAAAAGGGTGCTGGGGCAGCAACTTAGCTGAGATGAATCAAAATAGCTGAACTGGATAGGATCAAATAAGGTGACTGTCTCATAGTCTTTGCAGTGTTCAGCCCCCAAACTGGAAGCAGTTGCAGTCCCAAATGGAAGACAGCAGGAAATCTACTTTCTTACTTGGCATAAGTAACAGCAGAGGTTTTTGTGATTTCTCTTATTTTTTACGTGCAAGCATTTTTCTCGTGAAGTACAGATCCAGCACTTCAAGCCTTCTGATAACAAGCTTGTTTTTATCTTTCACAGAACCTGTGTGTAATGCCTCCCGCATCTCCTGGGATTTGTGTAGATGCAGGTGGAAAATTACTGCTGGGTGCATTTCAGGAGATGTCCCAGAGAACACAGGCCGACTGTCAGAGCTGGGAAAAGGAACAGACTCTAACAATGCTGAGCCCCAGCATTTGAGTGCACTGCTACAGTCCAAAGCCCTTCTATAGGAGTGGCAGGACTCAGATATGCTCACAGCTTTTGAAAGCCTCTGTTTCTTCAATGAGAATGGTGGCAGAGGTACACAAGAAGAAAGGCTCCATCCACTAGTAACATGAGGCTGTCATTGGAGGGCTCCCTTGGCACCATGCTGATCCAGGCTGGGTCTGCACTTGCTGCTTGGTTTGCTAGCGTCAATCACACTTGATAAGAAAAGTGAGGTCAATCCAGAGAAAAATGAAGCATGACAACTGCTAGAAAAACAGCAGGTACACTAAAAAAAACACAGGAGTTCTGACAAAATTTGGCCTCTAATGGAGCACAGGATTTAGTATTACAAAGCATCTTAGTGATACTTGCAGCTACTTGAGAAGACCTGTACATCCCAGCTTGTATAAAGAGATAGAGCAGCACTAATTAGGCCTAATATTTAGGTTAAAACTGGTAACAAAGTTTGATATTTACAAGAAACAGGGCATGGGTCTGTTAGTATGATTCAATATTCTAATCATCAGTATAAAAGTAAAATACTATCCTGTTAACACCATCTTTATGCACATCCACATCTACCCCCCTATTTCATTCCACCTTATTCAAGCTGTCCAGATGTGAGGGAGCTCATCTGTCCTACTTGCATAGATGTCTCTATGTCAGATGGCAAGAGGAGGGAGGACAGCTTTGGTGGGTGGTTCTTCTTAGCAGAAGATGGATAGGACCAACAGCTCTCTGGAGATGCCCATATTTTTGCCCAGGACAGTGTGAAGGACTACAAGTTTAGTGGGACTGGATGCCTAATATCCAAATGGCTTAAGACTTGCTAGAGAAATCTCAGGTTGATCTAGGTGGTTTCAGAGAACACCAAGCAACTTCAATATAAACCAAGTTTGGCTGGTGGATATAGAGGCTAATTTATGCTTTAATCTCACCCTTTCTGAGAATCCCAGCTGAGCAGATATTCATGTTCAAGTCATTTATTTTGCTGCATATAACTAGAGAATGGTTCAGACTGGAAGGGATCTTCAAAGACGATGTAGTCCAACCTAGACTGTGGGCAGGGATGCCTTCAACTGAACCAGGTTGCTTAAAGCCCCATCCAACCTGTCTTTGAACACTTCTAGGGATGGGGCACCCACACCTTCTCTGGGCAACCTGTTCCAGTGACTCACCACCCTTAAAGAATCTCTTCTTAATGTCCAATCTAATCTTGGAGTTTAAAACTGTTGCATAGTCCAACCCTAGGGAAGGTAAGTGAACACTGAATTTGGCTTAGCATTTCCCTCACTTATCAGCACCCTCTTCAAACAAGTTTTCCAAAACCACTCCACCTTGTTTTCAGGCTTATGGCATAAGTGATCCTCATGCCTGGGTGTCTGCAGAACTCCTCATTACCTAGAGTTAAAACCTGTAAGACTATTGCATGAGAAAAGTTTCTCAACTCCTGAAATATTTTCAGAATAAACATTCTAGAGACAGTTTCAGTATTACCCTTTTTGCTTTGAAGTCTTTTTTTATTTGACCTTTGGAACAAATATTTCACAGGATTATTTGTAGCTAAGGAACATGATGGAGAACTTGAAATATTCTCTCTTTCTGCCTGTAATTTGTTACTGTACATACGCTTTATTCTGAATTGCACCTCCACTTCCAAAGTGTTCCATCTCTACCAGCTGGCAACTGTTATTGTGCAGTAACATTTCTTCAGTAAAGAGGCATTTCTAAAGTGATTATTTCTGCACATGGCACCTCCAAATGTTTTGCTTTGTCTGAACTAAATGCCCACCTTTTTTTTCTGGGGTGCCTGACAATGACCTTTTAATTTTTTTTTTATTTCAGAGTTTCCCTGAGGATTGTGGGAGAAGTACAATAATGATAATCCATTTACCACAGTAGTGTTGGTACTCATCTGGCCCTTACAGATGGTAGATACAGGTTTCTTTATAAATGAAACTGTAATTTTCCCATAACCTATTTGCTACTCCATTTGAAACAGTTGTGAAATCAAATCACAACCCAAAAATAAAAAAAAACCAAACAAACCAGACATTTTCACGTAAGATAGCAGATTTGAATATTGCTGAAATGAGAAAGTCAAAACTCTGAACTCTTATTCAGCTTTAAGAGGAATCAAATCACAACAAAGACCTCTTTTAGAAGTCCTGCCTCAAACTGCAAAAACTCTATTAAATAAATCACAGTTTTCCCATTTTGAGGACTATGACTTTGACACACAGGAACACACAGGAAGGGTCATGCAACTTGCCTTTTGAAGACCCAAGTGGAGACCTGGTAACTCCCTTTAAGTGTCTTCAAGATTCAACACTGTCCCCTTTCCAAAAATGATTGCCAAATCCTTTCAGCAATTCAGCAAGACAATAGACCAAACAAGAAAAGGAAAAAATGGTGAGGAGGGAACACATTTCTTGCACAAATGGGTTACTTAAAAGTGTTCTTGGTAACAGGAAGGAAACAGTAAGTGCATCTTCATTCACTGATGCCCTCAAAGCTCTGACTTGGGGGGAGGATATAGGTTGCCTTGGGACCTCTGATTTTTGCATACAGGTGATGTTCCCACCTTGCTGCAAGGCGAGTTAATGTGCTTGTGAGGTGAAAGTAATTTGTCATGATGTAGAAAAGTGTCCATCAAAAAAGAAATCAAGGGTTGGATGTAAATCAAAACCCCAGAGCCCTAGTTTACTCCCAGGGCTCATTTCAAGACCCAGATATAAAGCTTTAAGAATTATTTTTACTGATATTAGAGGCTGGAACCACATTTGTCTTTTCCTTGGCTTTTAGTTTATCTTAATATCGGTCTTAAGGGGCCTTGTAATAATCAAATTTTGCATATTTTTCTTCAACTTCCATAGCTGATCTCTACAGTACTAACTAAAAAGCCACTGGTTTTTCAATCTTGCAGATACAATGTCTTGTTCTTCCCACAGCAGCTGGGAAGAAGCATTCTGTTTGTGAAAACATGTAAGCAGAAAATAAACTCAAGAATTCGGATGCAAAAAATAACTTGTTTTGGCAAGTTAAAGTATTTTGCGTGTGTGTATCTGCAAGGTGTTGGTAGGAAAGCTAATTTCTAGTTCATCCAAAATATTGTAGAAGAATAACCAAAACAAAATACAAAACCCCCTAAATACCAGTGCTTGCCAAGTGGTAGAAAAACAAAACAAAACAAAACAAAACAAACCTACCAGTAGCAAAAAAAGATTTACTACCCAGCATCTAAAGTTGTTATGGGCATTACAGAGCATTTAGGAAAATGCCTTTTAAAAAAATCACTGAAGTGTTATTTTAATAACTTGAAACAGGAGACAGAGTCAATGCTACTGATGCATGAAGTTTGGCTGCTCTGTTCTTCCCTCTCCTAGCAGGTTGAATTTAGGACTGCCAGTACCACCCTTGCAGACTGATCTCTTTGTTAGCCATCAGCCCTCTCTGTGCCAAGAGAGTTCAAAACACAACTTCAGAAGTAAACTGCCTCTCTTGGAAATGTAAAACCAGGACCAAATGTTTGAGCTGGCCAAAGAATAATCCCAGGATATGACAAAAATATTTGATTTCCAATTTCTTGGCTGTTGTGTGTTGCCTATCTTCAATACCATGAAAACACTGGTTATTTCAGCCATCAGTTTCTGGACACTGAAGGCCTGTGGAAAAAGACCTACCTCTGCTATTTTATCATGGCTCCCCAACAGGGGCTGTCTGCGGTCTATTGCGCAGCTATACACAAAGACAGCTGTCCCAGCATACAAACTGCTAACTTGCTATGTGTGAGGCCACACTTTCTCTTGACAAGACAGCAAAACTGTCACCCTGGCCATTTTCTCTTGTACCTACCGTGTTGTAACGCACGTGATTGATGTTTAAAAAACACCCTCTGCTTCCTTATAGAAAAAAAAAATATGACTACACTTATATCCATTTAAAGACTTATTAAACTCCCAATCGTATTTTTAATATTTTCTCAGTCCAAAGACTGTTGATTTCACGGTGCTATGTACAGCTGTAAACATTGTAACCTCAATACTCTTACTTGATTGGTGTATGTAAACCAGACTCAGAAAGACTTCTGAGGTGCAAAATAATCCTGAAACTCCAGTTGGAGACTTTTGAACCAAGGGCTGTGCAACGAGCTTTCCTCTCCAAGCAGTGTGACTGTGCCAAGGCATTCCGTGCCTCACGCTGGCTGTCAGTGCTTACTGAGCAGCTCAGAGATCTCATCACAGGCCTTCTGTGCACACCAACACAGCAGCCTGCTGCAGCACCCATGCAGACCTGCAGGGTGGAATGAATGTGCCTCTGAGTTCCCCACACAAACCACCAGGGACTGCCCCTACAATTAGAGACAGATGCACACAGACACCAAGCATAAAAGCCAGTGATGTTTAAGGCTATGGGAGGTGATCCTGTAAATCATAAGGAAAGCCTGACTTGCAAAAAGTGTCTTATTTCTGAAAGCCAGGTAAACTCATGGCTCAAATAGAGTTCTCCTGCAGACTTCTTGCAGGGTAAACATTATCTGGAACATGAGCTGCCTACGCTGCTGTGACATGAACAGGCGACTTTTTTGAAACTTCATAAAACTCCTAAGAATGTTGTGCTGCATTCCTAAGAATTTAACAGCAGCTTTTCCACTTAAGTTCTCAGTAAAAATGAATTAAGATGGCAGAAATATGATATAAGGATAACAACTTGCAGTAGCACTTGCTTACATCTGCTTCACTTGAATATCTTAAGCTTATAGCCAGCTTGTTTCATTTGCTTTTCAATCCTTAATCATCAGTCTCCTGGTAATTTGGTATGTGCTGATGTAGCAAATCACACTTATTATCTGTGTGTGTCTTAAAAGGAAAAGGACTGTTTGACAGGATTTTTTTTCATAAAATTTACTTTCTGATCCAAAGTTATTAGGGAAATAGTGCTGCATTAACTGCCAGATATATGGTTTGCTATCCATTTGGTCACAGTTAAATTGAAATAACCCTCTCTAAATTAAGCAGAGTCATCTAATGTGTATATGCATTTATATGAATGCAATTTTTTCTTACTGGGTTTTATCAGTCTAAGGACAATAAATTAGAGGAGGGTGCAGGGCTGTCCCCACCAGCTGTGCCCCATCCACACACAGAAAGTGTTAGACATGTGAACTTGGCTGTGTTTGAGCTGACAAACCCTGCTAAGAGACAGGACTGCAGTAATGACCCAAATTGCTTCCAGAGCAGCAAGCACCTCTGCATGGGGCTCTGAGGGTATTGAGATACACCAGCTGGGACAGCTGTGATTCGTGCTCAATGTGTGCTGCATAAACACACCTTTCACAGCTGACAGTTTTAAGAACTAGCACTCATGTAACCAGCTGTGTAAGAAGTCACACTTAAAAGAACTTGACAAACCTCTTCTGGGTTTTGCCTCTTATTTGAGTTAGACTTGGGCAAAGAGAGGCAAAGACTAAGCTGTCTAAATACCTGGTGCATATTGCACATTGCCTTAGAGCTCCCATTAACCATGCACAGGTGTAAATTAATTACAGCACAGTAATAAAACTTACAGAAAACACTGACTGGGAACCTCTCCTACACAGACTTTGTTTTCCTATTGTCTATGCTCTTGGCGGATGAACTGCTGTGGAATCTAACTGGAGCTCATGAGTTACAAGTACAGGTCAGAAAGGAGTTAGACATCAATGAGGACATATCCCAAATATGTCTTGGGCTTATGGGATGTATGCTCAGTAACTGGAAAAATGAAAACTGTACTCCCAAGTGCTCATCAATCAGGTTTGCATCTAACATGAATACTGCTCAACTAGCAGGGACAGTGGATCACAGGTCTTGACCACTTCTGTGTCTACATTTGGCTGTCTTTCCATACTTCCTACCAGTGGTAAAGAGTATGCCTTGTAGTTTTCTTGCTTGAAACTTTTTGCTAGGGTGCAGCACTGCCAACTCAGGCATGCTTTCTGCAAATGCAAATAGTGGTTAAAAAACCAAACCAAGACAAAAAAACACCCAAACTTGAAAATCTTTCTAGAAGTTGCCAGATAGGAGAGCTGAAGGGAATGTTATTATGACTAAGAGGCTGAATTCCATGCACAAAACAGCTATTTCTAGTGATAAAGCATAAAGGTTAAACAACTAAGGACAAGACTGCCAGATGTAAAATGGAAAGTTTCCAATTTAGGAGCAGCAGAGGAAGAACATGAATTAATATGGAAAGACCAAATTAGCATTATAAAAATCCTCCGAGCCAAACCAAATGCCATTGAAAATAAACTCAGGAACTCTCCCCCTTTTCTGCTCCCTGCATTCCAAGGAGGATTGAATTTAGAACAACCATAGGGAATTTTAGGGAAATCTTACACTTAAATGCAGAGCAAAGGCTTTAAAAGTTAAGAGACTGTATGTGCTTCAAAAACACTATTAATCATTCTAGATTCTTCTTCAGTACTGCTGTTTAAAAGGATATAAGTATTTTGGACATAAGTTTTCTCATTAGTTTTATCTTTAGTGAAATTGCTAAAGATCAGGCTGATTCTTCAATAGTTTTGAAACTGGGATATTAAATGATAATTTCTACTTTTTATTAACTGGAAGAAAAAACAAATACACACACACACACACAAAACCAACAAAATAAAAACCACATTAACAACCAAACACTTTGCAAATACAAAAAAATCCACAGGTCGTTGAGTTTCCAACCTAGACTACATTTCAGTGCTAGCTTTGTTAGCTCTACATGCAGAGATACACTGTCAGTCTGGGTGTCCTGCACTGCAATATTCTTTGCAGATGGCTCTTACTGGTCTCACATACACTTTTTAGGCATGAGCTGGCAGATATCAGTTCACTGTGCTATTCCTCAAATTGAAGATATGTCATGGATTGTTCAGTCCCTAGAAGTCTATCACAGACTTTAAACTGGACTCCTGGAACCTGGATGTAGCAGACTGAACATCAGCACTGCTAGGCTGATGGCTGGCTCAGCTGTGGTACACCTATTCTGTTGAGCTTGAATTTAAGAAAGCTCCCACAGGATCTGACAGCAAGAAGAGCTTCCACACAGCCAGGATCCACAAAAAAGAAGACACGCGGGGAACTACTCTGAAAATAAATGAGGGATATATGTAAGAAAAACCTGACAGGATTCAAGATATTTAAGCCTAAAAGGATCAGGAAGAGCAGAGAGTCAAATGTTGCAATTAGATGAACAGACTTCAGGACTCTGAAGACAGCAAATAGCGGCATGATGTCTTATGCCACTGCACCTCTTATATGGCTCCATGGTGTATCTGCAAGAGCCCGTGCTCCTATATAGATGGACAGTGAAATTCCAGCGTAGAAATTGGTCACCACAGGTAAGTCAGCAGTACTCAAAATTAGCAGAATAATTTTGCCATTGATCCCTCTGATTCAACCCCTGATCACCTAGCAACATCACCTGCAAGTCTGAACATCTGAACCTACAGGGCAAAACCCAGAAGCCTTATCTGATATTTATGAGACACCTGACAATGAAGCCCCACTTTCATTCTTGTAGCATCCATGATTATGTCAAACACACAACTGCCCTCTGCATTTTAGAAGTTAAAGAAAAAGTAAGATCCCCAAAATACCAAGATTCCCTACATTATGAGGACAGTCTGAAAAACTCCAAACATTGCAGAAATGCAAATATAATCAATCATTCAAAGAAGAAAATTATTCATTGACAACATCTAATCTTATATTGTTTCTCAACACTGTGATACATTTTATGGGTCTGAACAATAAGGTAATTGCTATTGCTGAAGGCAGAACGTGGCAGGAGATGAAACAGTGGATATTTGGTTAGCCTCTTCACCTGACAGGTGAACTTACCCATACCTGTGACTCTCAAATAATAGTTCTTAAATAAATCATTAAGTATATTGAGTAGGATAAGCTACTTACTCTTCTACAGTCAAAAAATAGTATGGAGTGTTAATTGAGAGGAAGTAAAATCTATTCCCTCTAAGTTTACTAATGGGGTTCATCTCACCTAAACTTAGCTGTGTAAGTGACCATCTAGTTCAGCTTCACCTGTATCACCACTGGAGTGTGGTAAGAACCTCTGGATTCAAACTTACCTAAGGTAAGTGTCTCAAATAAGCTGGAAAGATTTCCCCTTCCTCCCTGAAACCATTCAATGCTCTCCATGGATTTTGGCACAAGTGTAGGTGATTTGGTCAGATGGGACACGTACCTTTTAGCTAAAAGACACGTGACATAAATCTCACCTCATGTTCCAGAAAGAATATTACAAATTCCTTTAGGAAAGACCCTTGTCAGGTAAGAGAGAACCTCATTAGCACTTAAGAGGGCTTCTTGCAAGGGAGCTACAATCATTTGCAGAAGAGTCAAGATGCAAATCAGTGGCTCTGTTGGGATATAGGTATGCCAGTCCATGCTTCTCTGATAAAACTGGAACCCAGGACTGTGAAGGAAGAAAGATCTACATGCTCTCTAACATGCAGATAAAACCAATGTATGTCTTTATTCTGGTAAAGGGTGTAAGATCAGGCTTTAGCTTCACAGCTCTACAGTTATACAGCAGAGG